>NC_067137.1:105037329-105394829 GCF_903995435.1 Acomys russatus | reverse complement strand
TGATAGATTTATGGAAGATGAAGACTGTTCTCTTCAGATGTAATGACAAATTACTAGAAGTTTGTCAGCTTACATGATTACAAAATTGTTTTCTAAAAGCTTTCATTGCCTGAAATTCAACTCAGGGAAGGGGAGGCACTTCTCCTAGAGACTGTGATAGGTGGCTTCTACTCTTTCTCCTGGCTCCAATGTTGCCAGGGTTCTTTACTTTTCTTTAGCTCATGTCTTCATTCACCTCTTCATGTGTCCTCTTTTTTTCTTCCTGGTCACCTACTCTCTTCTTTTTTTCTTTTCATGAAGTCTAGGTATTGGAATTTGGTGGAACAAAAATTCAGATTTGTCTAACCTTGGACTATTCACAAATAATGCCATTTCATCAGGGTTATGAACTGCATTTAACTTTTAAGATTAGACAAAGTATACATTATCCATTACTGTAACTGGTAAAATTAAAGATTAAGAAACCAAAACTGAATATACAACACTGAATTTTAAAGGTTTAAAATGTTAGCCAAGTTAGAAAACAGTCAGTAGATGAGGTTGGATAAAGAAGGTATCTAGATGAACAGAGAGTTCAGATATGGTAACAAAAACCTTTGGGATCTGACCAATAAATTACATGAGATGCAATGATCGGCATAAACAGTAAACATTAAAGTAACAACAACCAATAGATATATTTTGAAAATTCGCTTCACTGCTATGTCTCTTCATGACATCAGTCTTGAGAAAATCACACTTTTTATTATACATGGAATGAACATTATATCTAAGCATCTATCTATCTGCTATAACAAACCCAAAACACGGGACCTCATTAAAAAAAAAATTATGACCTTTATGATTTTTGCTAACAAGTTTAGCTACCAAGAGATAATTCAGAGATTTTAAGGTGCAAATTATGTTGGCTAATATTTTCCTGACAGCCAAATCACAACCTTTGTAAAGAAATTAAAAGAATCTTCCTCACAAATATGTCTGTCAGATACATTGTGCCGGAAGGCTAAAGATGATGTTCCAGTGTTTTAGAGAATTCTGAGTGAGTGTTCAGGCAGGAAACTGTCTCTGTCATGTTTTTCACTCTAGAAGCTGCTAACCTGTACTTCCGGTTTACTCATGTAATTCATTTTTATTCCTTCTCAGGTCTCTGATGGGGTTGAAGACCAGTGAGTTTAGTCTTACATTTAAGCTTAGGTGTTAAGGGGTTAAGATGTTCTTAGGTCTAGATAGATGTTTTAAGTTGATAGAGATGAAATATGATAGAGATTGATTTACATTCAGAATTTTAGACTCACCAAGATAAGAAAGATATTTTCTTCAAGATTGTAAAATACAAATAGCCAAAACACTATGATATGAATGTAACATTCATATAATTTCTGATTGCTTTGTTGTTCTTCTTGATGTATGTAATTTATTTTATCTATGTGTAATAATATAAATATAAATGTAAAAAAGAAATATAATATAAAATAAAGGAAAGAAAAAAAATCTTACAATAGTAATAATAATTGAAAAATGTGTCCTATAAAAATGTATGACTTTATTTCATTTAATTCTGAAACATTTCATTAAATATTCAGTGCTATAATCCCAATTATTTTATATTAAAAAGTATGGGACTTAAAAAAGTCAAAATCTTCTGTTTATAGTCACAGCTCTGTGTTTCTTGTGTGGGTAAGAAGATAATTATCATATGTTACATATCATCCTTTGAAAGAAATTCTTATGTGTTAAGGAATAATAAATGATCAACACTTAAAATTTAAGAGCCAATACTGAGTACTTGAGAGAGGAGCATGACCCATGAAAGTCTTCACTTACCAGGAAAGTGGGACAGAGGGGAAGACTTCCTATTGGGACTCTAAGTGAGAGAAGCAAAGGAGAATGGGGAAATAGAAGGATCCAGAGGGTCCTAGGAATCTACAAGAAGAACATTAACACTGGCGGATCTGGGCCCAGGGGTCCTGCTCAAACTATGGCACCAGCCAAGGACTATACGTGCAGTAAACATCGAACCCCTACTCAGATCTAGCCATTGAACAGGACATTCTCCACAGTTGAGTGATAAGTGTGGACTGACTTTCACAGGAACTCTGGTGCCCCTTATTTGACCATGTCCCCTTGATGGGGAGGCCTGGCGGCACTCAGAGAAAGAGTAGCAGGCTGGCAAGAAGAGACTTGATACTCTATGAGCACATACAGGGGGAGGAGGTCCCCCTCAGTCACAGTCATAGGGGAGGGGAGTAAGGGAAAAATGAGAGGGAGGGAGGAATCGGAGGATACAAGGTATGGGATAACAACTTAGATGTAATATGAATAAATTAATAAAATACATTTAAAAAAGAAAAATATAATATGCGATTCAATGCAGGAACAACACCAAAACTTTCTGGCAATAAATAAGAAATAAAACAAAATCAAAGTAAGAACAACCCAAAGTTACATAGTCCATACTGAAAATTGTATTCTGTTAGTTTATACATTGAAACATCAAACCGTCTTTTTACCTCAAAGAGAGAATGAATTAAGGTATCAATCATGCATCTGCTTTCTAATGTCCACAAAATTGAGGGAATTAAAGAGGCTGACTTTAAAATGTTAACAGGCAATTATAAAACTCAGAAAACTACAACTGGCAGTACACAGAATCAACCAAACAGAAAGATGTTTGTTGGGGCATATTCATTAAGCTAAATCATAAGCCATGTGACACTGAACATGGCCAACAAAGAATTGGAACACTTATTCAAAACTTTAAATAAATATGCTGGGATACAAATTTCCAATTTTACTAGAAATTAAATTTTTAAAGCACAGATATGGATTTTCTTGTCAAATGAAGAAATTTTAAGACGCAATATTGAATAAGATCGTATATGTATATACATATGCCCTATAATTATCATAACATGCAATGAATAAACTGGTCTGCAATGTAATATGATAATGCACATAAAACATGTTAAAATATTGAGTTTAAAATAACATTTTTCAGATAGAGAAATTAGTCATATGGATGTAGTTGAAAGCAGTTATAAGTTTAATTGCTCCAATTTTGTTCTGCTACAGTTTCAAACTATTTGGAAAAACTCAAATATTCACTACACTGGTAAGAGAACATAATCATTTAGGGTAGTTTAATACTTATCTTTATACTTTTATGTGTTTAACTTGTGTTTAAAGAGCAGTTATTTATTTATTTCTAATATTTTTTTCATTTATATTATTACAGAAAAGTAAAAGAACCATGAGACAATCAGGAATTATACAAATGTTCATAGTGATTTTGCTATTTGTATTTGGCAAACTTGAAGTAAACCTCTTTCCTATCTTGTTGGGTCTAAACTTCTGAATGGAGATTAATATCTATTATATCTCATCTCTATTAACTTAAAACATCTATCCTGATCTAAAAATATCTTAAGCCCAAACCTAGTAAGCTTATTGAAAGACTAAACTACCTGGTCTTCAAACCCATCAGAGACTTGAGAAGGGATAAAACTTAAATACCTGAGTGAAAACAGAGTGCAGGTTAGCAGCTTCCAAAATGAAAAATGGCAGAGACCGTGTAATGCCTGAACAGTCACCCAACATTATCTATATTGTGGAAGCATCATTTTCAGCCTTCCGACCCAATATATCTGACAGATATGTTTGCAAGGCGGGAACTATTGAGGACTTCCTTACCGTCTCTTGGCAGTTTGGCCTTCAACACTGCCTGTATCTAAACTTGCCTATTTTTAGGCAGATTCTGTCTGTGGCAGAAATGAGTATATTTTGACCAGTGGCTGGTTAGCCATATTGGAAGCACCTCCATAAGGAGGTACTTTGATGCTCATCATCTTTGAGGCAGGCTGGGTGTTGCCAGGAGTTAACTTGTCTTGTTGTCAGAGAATCTCTAGAATAATAGAAACACCTTTAAGGTCATATTCTTACTCTCTTGGTCTACAGATGCTTATTTTCATTGGGAATTGGTTGTAAATATTATTGGTCTATTGCAGAGAGGAAACTAGGTTTGACTCAGGGATGTATCTCTTTTCCTTTTTCTTTTGTAGGTAAGGTAATAGGAGCTGAAAAAAAAGGAAAGGGGGATATATAAATATAGAGGGAGGATAAAACAAAAGGTAGATTATTTAATTTATTCCTCACCTCAAGGCCCCCACTGTTACTCACAGCTAAGGGTTTTTTTTTTAATTCAATGGTATTAAATTTTGTAGTTTGAGACAAATAATGCTCATGTCAAAAACTAGTCTAATTTTAGTACAATAACATATATCCTAGGTCTAAGAGATAGACAGGATTCTATAGATATATGGCATGAAATAGCTAAGTAGGGTGTCCAGAATTCTCAGCAGTTATTATTTAAATCAGAAGAAAATCACTAGGATCTTCCTTATCCTGCTTAAAATTGATGTGATAAGATAACATTAACTATATTTACTCATTTTAGTAATAAATCAATTGTCATACGGTACGGAATCAATCACCATATATAATATGATGTTAATATTCTCATTTAGAAAAGCAAAATATAGGTCAGAATATTACAATTTCAGAATCCTGCTTTGAATCCAAATTTGTGGTTTCCATACAGTTCTCCAATGATTCAGAGAATAAACATTTGCAACAGAAAATCATTTTCACCTCTTTTGTCTTTTCCAACCCCTTCCAACCTATTGTGGAGGGATTCACTAGTGGAGGTTGGTGGGAGCCTCGGGATAAATGTCTGACAGGAAAATTACTACTGCCCATTATCCAAAAAAGAGCTTCCAGGTGTTAAGAATGACCTGTTTTTACCCCTCCAGATGGCATCAGTCAATTGCACTGCATACATATTTAAATAAAATTATAAGGAACCTGTGAGTTAAATGAAGTATGTGAGAACCTATGAAGAGAGCCGACTAACCTACAAATAGTTCATAAAGTGAGAGAGAAACAAAAGCATAGTGTACGATTAAGATTCTTAAACTCATAGAGTAATCTGATTTCATGGATCCCCTGACATAGTCTCAATTATAGTACAAGATTTGCTCACTTAATATTCCATAAAGTACAAGTTAATTCACAGAATGCAGTATGTTTGTACTGTGCAAAAAACATCTATCAGATGGACATGCTCTCCTCCCCTGAAGAATTTATGTATAATAGTGAAAAGATATATTTAGAGATAATTTTGCATTCCTTAAGGATGAATTCTTAGAAGTCAATATCAGAGGTAATTTACAACACTGTGCACTGACATATCTTAGCATGCTGTGTTCAACAAATACTGGTGCAGAAATAAACAAGTTACATTGGGCAAAATAACAGTAGGACAATAAGTGTCCCTTCAAGATTTCATTAAAACTGTCAATAGCTGCTTATTTGATTTGAGGTAATAGAAAGTGTTTCTCTTATGAGGACTCAATGAGGAACAATGCTACACCTAAAAATCTATATTTTATGAATATTTTGACTTCTACCTCTAGAAACAAAGTAAGCATAATCATGAAAGAAAAGATTGTTTTAAAACTTCCTATTATCTCTTTGATAACCCAGAATATTTATTTAAAAAAACACTAATAAGGTGGGTCAAGAGGCCTTCAGTGTGTTCTTCACATATTAGTTATAAAGTATGTTTGGATTCAATTTGGAGTTTCCATACATGTATAAACTGGGCTTTTATAATAAAGTGAGTATTTGGGGATAATTTTCTTGTATAATCCTTTCAAGCATTGTGTGTCAATGAGCTGACATTAGCGGTGACTTTTCTGACTCAATTTTTCATAGACATTTTTTAAATTAAAAAATTAATATGTATAATCATAATTAAATTGCTGACATTTTTATTATTTTCCTAAAGGAAAAGTTTTTATTTCCAAGTTATAAAAATAATGAACTCTAGTGACCATTGATGCTACATTAAAAAGTATTATCTCTGTTTAAGACATTTCAGTGTTCAGAAATATATTGTATTTAATATATTCCATCAATGCATGAAGAAAAATCTTGAAATATTGGAGTGGTAAAGAGACCATTAGAGCTGTGCAAAATGGATTCACTCTCCCTGATCTTCAGAGTTCCTGTCTTTCAATGAGCCAATAGGATCGTATTAGTCTAAAAGGGAAGGCTTTGTCTCCATTTCATTTTGACAAAGAAGAAAAGTGACAAGAAAAGTGATGAAAACACATTAAAAATAAAGATTGTAAATTGGACTCTCTTTTGATGGAAAGTTTCCTGTAAAAATAAAGTCTAGTTGAAATAATAAGCTATTGGTCCTAGAGATAGAAGAAGGTTATGTGGTACTTTGCGAAATATGATAAACCATAGCAATGTAATGGACCCAAGAAAAGACTTCTGCGATTAGGACTTATGGAGAACCGTTGCCTGTCTCTATGGGTAATGAAGCCATCAAAGCCATGGTGATGACATGTGTGTCACCTCAGCCTTGAGGCTATTTTCATAGCATCACTGAATAGGAAAGTCTGGTCGTGTGTATATGGAGCGATTGCCATAGCTAGTAACCATCAAAATGGCACAAGATGAATTACTGTCATTGCCACTGCCTTTAACCATTTGCTCTGTTTATTACTTGTGACATATTCCTTTGTGGAGACCTCGCAGCAATGTAGATAAATGCAACTAGCTTTGTACACCAAAAGGAATTTAAATCACAGTTTTTAAGTAATGCTACAAGCTGATAGTTTTGGCAAGTGATTTTTAAACTTAACATCAGTAATCAGGAGATCCAGAAAGGACGTCAGTGCCTCCTGTTTGTTTAAGCAGAAAGTGACATTTCAGATATGAAACCCACCGTCCAGAAGGCACGATACTTTAAGAATGATGATCTATGTTATTCTAATATCTTCTTCATCTGCTTCAACTATCAATATAGAAAAACTAGATATAATCTTAAAGACTCACTTCTGCATATTTTATCCTTTAAAGTAAGATAGTGGGCTTTTTTTAAAGGATGCATTCAACACATGTAACCTTTTACAAATTTTCAACACATGTCTATGTCCATGGCTTTCAATCATTTACTGATCTTATTGTAAAATTGGGATAATTTATACCAATGTAAACAACTTTAACATATCTTAAAAGGTGACATATGATATATACAAGCAAGATATTTATTTATATTATTTATTTTATTTTTATTTAATTGACATATTCAGATTACATCTCAATTGTTATCCCCTCACTTGTATCTTCCTATTCCTCACCCCCTCCTTCTTTCACCCTTTTCCCCTCCCTTAACCCAAAAGGCATGTCCCATGAAAGTCTTCACTTACCAGGAGATTGGGATAGATGCAGGAACTCACTATTGGGAGTCTAGGTGAGAGAATTATTGGGAGAATGGGGAAATAGAAGGACACAGAGGGTCATAGAAACCTACAGGAAGAATATCATGATGGGCAGATCTGGAACCGGAGGGGGGGTCTGCTCAAACCACTGCATCAACCAAGATATTTAAATGAAATCCATGAGAGTAAAAGTAGGCCTGCAGTAACAGTTAACAAAACTGTATTGACATAACTGTATATATTTACTAACCAGGTAGTGAAATCATCGTCCTGCCAAAGGTATTTTATCAGGACATTTGTTATGGGTTAATATTATTCAAGATCCATTAACCTTTCAATAGTATCTTATTTGTTTTGAGAAAATTTGTTAGATCCTTGACCTTCTATGGCCACAAGAATCTGACAAAAACCTGTCCTAGCAGCCCACGCTTTTAATCCCAGCATTCAGGAGGCAGAGGAGAGTGGATCATCCTGAGTTCAAGGCCAGCTTAGTCTACAAAGAGAGTCCAGGACAGGCAAGGCTACACAGAGAAACCTGTCTTGAAAAACCACACACACAAAAAAAATTTATTCTGATAAAGATGTGATATTATATTTTGCCTTTAATTCATGAAGTAAATGAATCCAAAAATATGTTGAACTACACACTGACTATTGAAAGGGAGCTACTTGTGTTATAAAATTCAATGATCATGGGCTGGAGAGATGGCTTAGAGATTAAGAGAGCTGTCTGTTCTTCCAGATGTCCTGAGTTCAATTCCCAGCAACCACATGGTGGCTCACAACCATCTATAATGAGATCTGATGCTCTCTTCTGGCTGGCAGGTGTACATGAAAGTGAAACACTATAAATAAATATTTAAAAAGCTTTAAAATTTCAATGACCATTTGAAACATGTAAAATAATTTATATTTTATATTTAGATTTAAGGAACCCAAATGTTTTGAAGAGGGTACACTTCCTTTTCTGTACAGGTCAAACAGACAAGATGATGGGTGCACACTCTACTGTCTCTTTACTTACAATTCACTGATAAACATTTGGCTAAGGATGATGCTTAGCTGTTAAGGAGTTGTCTAGTATCCATGAGATCTTGGTTTCTATTTCAGATATCAACAAATAAAATGAATTTGAAATGTTATATTAAGCACCTACTATATAGAATTGTTATTCTATGATTTAGGATACTAGGTGAAAAATACAAACAAGCATTGTCTTTCCCCATCTATCCTCATTTAGATGAAATAGAATGTGGAAAAAGAAATTTACATTAAAAAAATACTGAACACTAGATTTTAGTGTTGTGGAAGAAATATTAAGCAGAGCTATGAAATAGTGAGTAGCGATGGAGGAAGTAGTGCTTTAGATAGGGACTTCAAGTTACCTCAATGGTAGGAAAGAGGCATTGGCGGTGAGCAGGAGAGTGATGCATTTTGAGATGCTTAGGCCTCTGACACAGTCCACTGAAAGGTGAGGAAAATCAGTCCATTCTATCTCCAGAGCATTTTATTTTAACTTGAGCTATGTGACTCCGTTTATAATAGGGATGACCCTACTGTGCCATGCGATGGCTGGTCACAATATGTGTCTTCTGCCAAGGAAGAATAACCCTGTTTCAGGATCACACATGATATGTGGCACCTCCGTGCACTTTTCTCAAGAACTCTGTCTGCAGAAGTGAAAGATGTTTCATCTTCTGAGGTGATTGTAGCAGATGCCAAAAGCTCTGGCTTAAATCACCACTGCTCCTTAGAGGAGCAGGAAGCACAGCCTTCTTTGCTTTGGAAGATATCATTTTGGAGAATTAAATGTCCCTTTGAGGATTAGATAATTACGCATTTCCAAATTACATGAAAAGAATAATCACTCCACAATCAGACCAGATAATTTAGTAATTTACTTAATTAAAAGAAAAATCGAGTTGCCCTACAGCTCAAATTTGTACAGATATTTTCACATACCACACAGTGGGGGGTTACAATGAACCACAGAGAATATAAGATTTTTTTCTTAGAAAACTTCCAGTTTGAATAAAGTAAACTGAGATAAAAATAATATTTTTCCAGTCTTGATAAATATATCTTCTCTGAAAATGGAAGATAGGCACTAAAACTGATGTGAATGTAAATGCTATTTCCTGCAATTGAATGGGACTGATTTTCAAGAATTTTCAGTGGATATTTGAGGATATGTACGTAGATGTTGATCCAGATACTTTCAGTAAACTATTTATATTACAGTGGTTTCCATCGAGGTCATAATCTTGGAAGGTTTCAAGAGAAAACAGAATAAAATGTTGAATTTCTGTTGTGATAGAAAGTTTGTCATTTGGACAATTAGTAAACAAAAAGAGAAAACACTGTCCTGTAGTTTTAGGTGATAGAAGACATATGTTCTCAGCCTATAAAACCATGACATGAATCAAAATACATATAAACAATGTGTGTGTGGCTATGGAATTTGTATTTTTTTTTCTACAGAGTTAAAACTGCTGCTCAAAAATAGCTTACCCTGTACACTCAACAAGAGTATATAATTGTTACTGTAGTTTAATTATAACTATCTAATTATGTTAACTGTAATTACATTTTTCTTAATGTGCCATTATTGACAGTTAAAATTTAAGAACAATATTATTCAGGAACTATTTTTAAAGATTACAAAATAAAGCACAATTTCTGTAAATTGAATTTTCAGAGAATAACTTTCATCTGAGAGCTGGGGTGCAGACTCATGTAGAAAGGAAAATTAAGATGCAGCAATTTTACATCAAAACAAACAATATCGGTGTCACTTTGTACGTGTGACCCAGACTAATGTTACCAGTAAAAATTCAGTGGATATTGTCTACCTGCTAAGAGACAATGAGAAACCTCTTCAGCTGTAACTTAATTTTACCCTTTCAGTGAACCACAAGCTGATTGTGAACAAGTACTAACTCAGAGGGCAGTCTACAAGACACCTGTTTATTCTTTTAGTCAGAGTTATGTGAAAACGAGAGAAGTCTGAGAATAACAAAGATCGGAAGGTTAAGAAAACACAGGCCTCATGCAGCAACTGATGGAACCAGATGCAGAGACACATATCGTACCATTGGGCAGAATTTGAGGAATCCTGCGGAAGGAAGTGGAGAAGGATTGTAGGAGCCAGAGGAGTCATGGACACCACAAGAAAATCCACACAATCAACTTACCAGGGCTCCTAGGGACTTACAGAGACTGAACTGACAATTGGGGAACCTGTATGGGTCTGACATAGGCTCTCTCATATATGCTATGGTAGCTTAGTTTTCTAGTGGGGCTCCTGACAGTGGAAATGGCATATGTCTCTGATTCTTTTGTCTATTTTTGGGACTCCTCTCCTTCTATTGGGTTGTCTCTTCCAGGCTTAATATAAGGGAGGTGCCTAATCTTACTAAAACTTGATACGCCATGTTTGGTTAATATCCCTTGGAGGCATGCCACTTTCTAAAGGGAAATCAAGAAAAAGTGGATCAGGGCAGGATTAGAGTGGCCGTGGTTGGGAGGCAATGTATGAATGAAGATTAAGGGGTCTTGGATTTAGCTCAGTGGTAGAGCGCTTGCCTATCAAGCGCAAGGCCCTAGGTTCGGTCCTCAGCTCTAAACAAATGTAGTTAAAGAAAGAAGACAGGGTGCCCAAAATCTCTATAGTAGATAGGAAAACAAGAAAATTAGTGTTGCAAAATGAAAAAAGCACACAAATTTTAAAAGCTACTTAATTGAGATTAAGAATACTATTATTCATTGGCATAGGTGATTGATGAAAATATATAGTTTGTAGTAATTATCTTTTACTACAGTAGAAGAATCCAGAGATCTGATATGTGATAACTAAACATGATGCTTCCAGTAAACTATAGAGATGTACATTTCACATCAGCCCAAACTTAATAAAATTTTTATTTGAAATAAAATTTAAAACACAAGAATGCTAGGAATGGTGACGTTCATATTTTGTAGATGGAGACAGAAGGGCTTAGTGTTCCAGGCCAGCCTGGTCTAAAGGATACTCAGGGTTAGAAAATGTTTCTCATACCCTGGCATGATAGCATCATTATGTATTTGAGAAACAGTGCAGGAAGATTGCATGTTCCTGGCCAGTTTAGGTTATCAGGATTATAATCTCAATTAAATATAAATCAATCATTTAAAAGAAATACAAATAGAAAAAAGTAGACAACCAAGCAAAAAATATATTTTTCCAAACATTTGTGGAACTAAATAACATGCCAAGAATTATATGAAATATCCTGTTGTAGAATTGTGTTGAAGTGTGTGTGTGTGTGTGTGTGTGTGTGTGTGTGTGTGTACGTCTGTGCTTGTTTGCATATTTGTGGAAATGTGAATGAGAGTATACATGCAAATCACGCTTACACACAGAAAAATTGGAGCAGATACGAAAGTTAAATATGCAATTTGTAAAATATTCATGTCTTTTGGAAACAGTTGAACAGATTCGGGGAAGAACAATTTTATTATTGTTGGAATTCATCTCTAGGACCAAAGCAAACAAGGAAATAATGGAGAGAATGCATAAGGAGAAAATTATTTTGAAATTATGTTTAAGTATCTAGTCACTATTCTGTTTATATCATAATTACTTCTTATTCAAGTTTCATTGTTTTGAATTTTATGTTAAAATGAAAAAAAGTACTAAATTCTTTTTGGCAATACTTTCTTTACTCCTAAATATAAATTTATGGATGTAAAATAACTTATAGATAACACGGTTAATTTTGCAATTTTAAACAATCTCTTCTGTTTCTAGTTACCTTTAATTCACAAAAACATTTCTTTAACTGGTGAAGAAATGTGTTTATACTTTGCAAAGTTATGGCAAAACAGTGAGGAGAGATTTGATTTCTTTGGCGGATTGAGTGGCTTGCCTCCAGAGATGTACCCGGGAAATTCTAGATCTTCCATGAGAGTGTAAAAACCAAGAGTGTGCATAGTGGTCTTGTGAACAATAGAATAGGAAATGCATGGCCACATGTCAGACTGTTGAACCACTGCCAGCTAACCAGCAGCAGTGGGGTTTTCTTTGCCTATGTGCTCTTATCTATAAAAATGAGTCTATCAAATGCAATCAACATGGGTTTGCTGAGATTAGAGAAATATTCCTTCAGTCCTAGGAGAGAATGCAATAAGAGATTGCTTGTTGGGGCCTCAGTTATTGCTAATGGGGGCTGGTGTGCCTGGGTGCTTTAAGAGAGTATCAGGGGGACTCTGGAACTTCTGATTAATGAGTTTTGTGCACATGGGGAACTATGTATGGGGGAATTGATAATTTTTGCTAAATTCTTAATGTGATCTCTGCCCTTACATTTTAAGGTGAATGTCCTACACAATATTTGTGCTGAATATTCTCAGACAGATGCTTCTTGTCTGTAGTGCTGTCTTTGGCAAGGGATCTGCAGAAGAATCAAAGGTCACACATAAACATTTTACCCATCAGTTTGATAGAACACACTCGTTCTTTCTCTACTCTCAGTTCATCTCGAATTCCTTCTCCAGGCATTAGTGAAAGACCGTGGAAGTCTTTCTCATGAGAACAGCCATTTTCTCCTTTACTTGGGATTCAGTCTTTTGTAACTGTATTGGTATTTGGATTATATAAATTTCCATACTGGCTAGTTTTTTGTCAACTTAACACAAACTATAATCATCTAAGAAGAGGGAACCTAGAAAAATGTTCCCATAACATTAGTTTGTGGGCAAGCCTGAAGGGCAATTTCTTCTTTTTTCTTTTTTTTTTTTTTTTCACTTATTTTTTTTAACTTTTTAATTTTTTTCTTTTTATTAATTTATTCTTGTTACATCTCAATGTTTATCCCATCCCTTGTATCCTCCCATTCTCCCCCCCCCCCATTTTCCCATTATTCCCCTCTCCTATGACTGTGACTGAGGGGGATTACCTCCCCCTGTATATTCTCATAGGGTATCAAGTCTCTTCTTGGCAACCTGCTGTCCTTCCTCTGAGTGCCACCAGGTCTCCCCATCCAGGGGGCATGGTCAAATGTGAGGCACCAGAGTACGTGAGAAAGTCATATCACACTATCCACTCAACTGTGGAGAATATTCTGATCATTGGCTAGATCTGGGAAGGGGTTTAAAGTTTACCCCCTGTATTGTCCTTGGCTGGTGCCTTAGTTTGAGCGGGACCCCTGGGCCCAAATCTGCCTATCATATTGTTCTACTTGTAGGTTTCTAGGACCCTCTGTATCCTTTTATTTTGCTATTCTCCCATGCGTCTCTCATTTAGAGTCCCAATAGGATGCCCTCCCCTCTGTCCCAGTTTCCTGGTAAGTGAAGGCTTTTGTGGGACATGCCCCTTGGGCTAGTATGCAGATATAAGTGAGTATATACCATTTGATTCTTTCTGCTTCTGGGTTAACTCACTCATTATGATCATTTCTAGCTCAATCCATTTATCCACAAATTTCGGGAATTCCTTGTTTTTAATAGCTGAGTAGTTTTCCATAGTGTATTTCTTAATCAGTTACTGATAGGTAAGAGCAAAGCCCATTCTGGGTGTAGTCACCCCAGGCCTGATGGTCCTGGTTTCTATAAAAGCAGGCACAGAAAGCCATGAGAAACAAGCTTGTAAGCAATACTCCTCCATGGCCTCTGCATCAGAACCTGTCATCAAATTCTGGTCCTGATTGAGTTCCTGCTATGACATACTTCATGATGAACAGTGATGTTCAAGTGTAAACCAAATAAGCCCTCTCCTTCCCATGCTTTGTTAATGGTGTTACCTACCAACAATAGTAACTCCAACTAAGACAAGTCTGTTCACTTATCTACCCTTCCCTTTACTTATTCTACTTCTAAAATAAGAATCCTCATTCATCCCACTTGAGCACTTCTGATATACCCCCCAAACCCTGCACTGAAAATTAAAGACAGTGATAAGGGCATAATCTTATTAATGACCTATGCCTGTCCCAATCTGGCCTATTTTATCATTCAGCTTCCATAATCTCACACAGCTCTGTGTATGCCTGTTCCTTAAGCAAAGGCTCCGTGGAAAGAGCAGGTGTTTCTGAGCAAAGCCAGTCACTGAAGAGCAAAGAATGAGTGTAAGCCGTGAACACACCAGGCGCAGAAACCTCTGTTATGAAGAAAATATTATGTAATATTTGTTTTGCTCTCATACTTCATTACTCAGCCTTAGGCCAGAGAGAAGCTTAAAGGATGCAGGTTGGTAGCAAACTTTATGAAGGC
This sequence comes from Acomys russatus, assembly GCF_903995435.1. Lineage (NCBI taxonomy): Eukaryota > Metazoa > Chordata > Mammalia > Rodentia > Muridae > Acomys > Acomys russatus. The sequence goes on along the minus strand of NC_067137.1, from coordinate 105,380,289 downwards.
TGAGAGCACACATTACAATCACAAAATGTTCAAGGCTCACAAAGCTTGCATAATTACACCGGCTGCCGAAGCCTTCAGGCACTTCTCAGCTATAATGGCAATCTGGCTAATTTCCCACTGGCTCAATCTATAACTTCAAAGGCTCCTAGAGCAGTTACAGTTATTCTATATGTTTTTCAGGTGACCTACACTATTCATATTGAACAGCTAACTTCTCACATGGGTGAGTTAGAGGAGCTATGTTTTTTATGTATATTTTTATTTATTATAATGTATTCACAAGAGATGCCTCACTCTTTTTTTCTCATTCCCACCCCCTGCTTCTTCAGTCCTAATGCCTTCCCCTAGATCTCTGATGGGTTGGGGCTTCTTCTTCACTGTATGACCACAGACTATTAGGTCTCATCAAAATAGCCTTCATCCCTTTCCTCTGTGTGCCTGCAATGATGTCTTGTCAGGGACAGTGACCAAATCATGGGGACCAGAGTGCATGTCAGAGGTTCAGCAGCAGTACCTCTCAACATGAAGAGTCAGCTGTCCTTCTGCTATATGGTTCTCTGCATGCATTGTCCTTGGTTGGTACATCAGTTATACATGCTGCCCTCTCTCCAGATCCTCAGACTTGATGGTCTCCCAGTAGTGCGCCTGCTCCCTCCTCGACCTTCCATCCCCCCATTATCCCTACAACACCCAATGCTTCTCACAGACAACAGCTTCAAGTGCCAGTATCTGTGACAATTCCCTGCTGGGTGGAGTCTTTCAGAGGAGATCTATCTGGAGCTGATATACACTTATAAGTGGTTTTATACCACACATGTCTTTCTGTGTCTGGGTTACTTCATTCAGGATGATAACTTCTAGTTCCATTCATTTGCTGGCAAATTTCAAGACTTCCTTATTTTGAATAGCTGAATAGTATTCCATTGTATAAGTGTACCACAGTTTCTTTATCCATTCTTTGGTTGAAGGACATCTAAGTTGTTTCCAGATTCTGGCCAATGTGAATAATGTTGCTATGGATATACTTGAGAAAATGTTCTTGTATGGTGGAGCATCTTTCAGGTGTAGGGCCAGGAGGGGGATAGCACGGGTTTGAGGTAGCACTATTCTCAATTTTCTGAGAAAGCAACAGACTGATTTCCAAAGTGGTTGTATGAGTCTGCACTCCCACTAGCAATGGAGTAGTCTTTCTCTTTCTCCAGATTCTCTCCAGCATGTGCTGTTCCTTGAGTTTTTTATTTTAGCAATTCTGACAGGTATAAGATGGACTCTCAGAGTGGCGTTGATTTTCATTTCCCTGATTGCTAAGGACATTGGAGCACTTCTTTATTTTTAATTTTTAATTTTTAATTTTTTTATTTTTTTTTAAATTTTTTTGGCCATTCAATATTCCCCTGTTGAGAATTCTGTTTAGCTCTGTACCCCATTGTAAAAGATGGATTATTTGGTTTGTCAAATGTAGGGTTGCTGAAGATCTTTTCCCAGTCTGTAGGCTCTTGCTTTGTTCTGTTGATAGTGCCCTTTGCTTTATAAAAGATTTTCACTTTCATAATTTCCCATTTATTAATAGTTGATATTAAAGCCTGAGCTATTGGTGTTCTGTTCAGGAAAGTTCTCTTCTCTCCCAATGAGTTCAAGGGCCTTCCCCACTTTTTATTCTAACAGATTTATATTTCTCATTGTATATTGAGGTCTTTAATCCAATTGGATTTGAATTTTATGCAGGGTAATAAATATGTATCTATTTGCATTTTCTACATGTAGACAGCCAGTTAGAATAGCACCATTTGTTGAAGTATTCAAGATATCACTATTTTTTGATGACATGATAGTATACATAATGACCACAAAAATTCTACTAAGGAACGCCTACAGCTGATAAACACCTTCAGCAAAGTTGTTGGACATAATCAAGTCAAAAAAGTCAGTAGCCCTCCTGTATACAAATGACATTGGCTAAGAAAGAAATTAAGCAAACTACACCCTTCACAATAGCCACAAAAACATAAAGTATCTTGGTGTAACTCTATTCAAGCATGTGAAAGACTTATATGAAAAAAACTTCAAATCTCTGAAGAAGGAGATTGAAAATTACCTCAGAAAGTGGAAATATTCCCCTTGTTCATGGATCAGGAGAATCAACATAGTAAAAATGGCCATCTGACGCAAAGCAATTTACAGATTCAATGCAATTCCTCTCAAAATACCTACACAATTTTTTAAAGACATTCAAAGATCAATTCTTAACTTCATATGGAAAAACAAAAAGACCCAGAGTAGCCAAAGCAATCGTGTACAATAAAAGATCTTCCAGAAGAATCTCTATTCCAGATCTCAAGTTGTGCTATAGAGCAACAGTAGTTAAAAAAAAAAAAAAAAAAGGCTTCATAGGCTGGTCGATCAATGGAACTGAATTAAAGATCCAGAAATAAATCCACATATATGTATATATATATATATATATATATATATATATATATATATATATATATATATATATATATATATATATATATATATATATCAAAGAAGCCAAAACCATAAAGAGGAGCTCTGTTTTTAATAAAGACTTTACCACCAAAAGTGTTTTGGTCAGTATATTAAATACTTTTAACCATTGGCACTTTTACCAGCTTGATTGGAGTTTCAATATTTATTCTTGTCTCACTTTATTTTAGCATCAGCTACTCACAGAAATATTAACTACTGTGTGTTCAACATAGAAACACTAGAAAGTGCATGTGGGCATATAAAGGAAAACTGTATATTCCATGCATAATTACTGGGAATGATTTTATGTTCAGTAAATAATTTTATTCTGTACTATATTGAGTACCAGACACCTTAATGCTTCAGGTGTACATCCTTTCACACTTTAATCTAGAGAGATAGTTCAGTGGTTGTAGGCTTTGCTATCCAATTGTAACAAATGGATTTGAATCTCAGCACCTGTATTAAGTGTCAGGCTCCAGGAGATGGTCATAATGCCAGCTTTCAGAGTTCTGATACCCTTTTGATGGCCACCTACTTAAAATTGAATGCATACACTTATAAATTATGTATACATGAGTATCTGCTAATTTTCTTTACATTAATTCGTTTCCTTTAAATTAAATCAGAAAAATCCTTGGTGTCTAGTTTTGTCCAATACTGTTCTCCTTATTTAGTATGTTTTTTTTTTTTTGCTACATTTTATCCTTTCATTTTCACTGTACAACTGCACAAAAACTAGAACCAGCATTTAAACTCTGTGTATTGTGTCTTACTACTTACACTGTAATGGTGATGGTCTCCATCAGATGTGCCCTGTTAGTTTCTTCCTTTTGTATCATGACCATTTCCATCTTCATGGGTGTCTCAAATTTGATTTGATTTGTAATGTCCTTTCCAGATTTTACTCTTTTGCTTTTTGCTTTTCAAAAAAAAAAAAAAAAAAAAAAAAAAAAAAAAAAAAAAAAAAAAAAACCTAATCAAACATAGGAAAAGAAATAAACAAGCCAAACAAACAAACAAACTAATAAGACAAATTAACCAACCAATCAACCAACCAACCAACCAACAAACAGACAAACAAAAAACAGGAAATATCACCATGCTTTAGGAAGAAAAAGAAAAAGCACTGGGAAGCTTTACTGAGGTGTACACTAAACAACGTAGGCAACTTTGTTGTGTTTTTATTATATTTAGTCTGTACTTACCAAACTTAAAATATGCATTATACATAATGTGAATAGGACTAAATATGCCACTGCTTCTATACATTTAATAGCAAAACTAAAATTAAGTTATAAAGTGTAATTTTAGAGGATGATATTTAAATTATGTGTGATTAGCAGTATGTGCAAAGACTGACATAAAAAAAGTTATATAACTATAGCACAGTGAAAAGTCACAGATATTCTTGAAAAAAACTCTACATTATAAGAGTAGAGAGAATATTACAATTTAAAAAGATCACATTTAGTGTAGTTGAGTAATTCTTGTATCTTGATGAATGGTTAAAAAAAATAAGCAAAATGTTAAAAAGCAAAAGGATATTTTCTTACCCTTAGTGATTTTACCCTGAAATATTTATAAATTATTGTGTTATTTTAATATATTGCAGGTTTATTTAAATTTTACATGAAAGGAATAAATTAATTTATCTCCCACTGTTATTGACTACATATAGAGAACAGAATTCAATGAATAAAATGGCAGGTTGTTACCTAGTTGTTTTACATACCACATAGTGCATATAAATATAATTACTAACACCAGGAATAAGTCATGATGATACCATCTTTTAGCTGATAAAATAAGAATTTTACTTGACTCCCAGTCTGTTCTTTCTTAACATCTACAACAATTGTCTGGTCGTGATAAAGTATCATCAAAGTCAAAGTGGATGTGAGGAATGTTATATGCAAAGAAGAAAACCCAAATAACAAGGATTTCTGAAAAAGATAAAAAAACAAAAAAAAAGGGCAACGAGGATAATCATTAAAAGAAAGAGGGAAGAGACCATGCAAGAGGAACAGAAGGGAAGGGCAAAGAGAAATGCATGACCGTTTCAGCCTGGGTAAGACTGAAGGAGAAATGGTACAAAGAAAAAGACAAGATGTGATGAGGTCATAGGTTACCCAATACCACATACCACTGTTAATTCTTAGCCCTCATGACTATTTAAGGACATATAAGAATATATATGCTGTAGTTGGCTAATCACCGCTGTCATTCCTCTGTCAATTTAAAACTGTTTCAAAATCGAAATGTTTTAACACCATAGTCTCCTTGTTTATTAAAACCATCTTGCAAGCTGTCCACATATTTAAGCACTGACTTGTTAACCATTCACTGAGAGAAAGCATACTTGGGCGATGTGAATCGTTACACGCTGTCTTTCTGGATTATGGAAACACACACATGGGCTCTGCACCTCCCATCCGATTTCTTTATGAGTTCAAGACTGTTTTCTGTCTTTCTCAGTTTGGGTTTGTTTTTACAGGCTAGGGGAAATGTAACCAATGAATCCTCTCAAGTAATTTATTTTAATAAGCTCTTTGATCCTGTCACATTAAAGCCTATGTACAAAGTTGTTGCTATGTCCCAAGGGGCTTACTTCAAACGACCTTGAACAAAACAGATTATTTAACATTTTTTCCTTTACATATGCTACCCTTTCTCGTTCTATCAAGTTGTTCTTTGAATGTGGGACTCTATAAAACAGAAAACCAAACTTTAACTAGCCGCTTCTCCCACTTCAGGAGCCTGCTATTTCTTGTAAAAAAAAATAATAATAATAATAACTGTGAGTCTATCTACTTTCTAATCTTATGAACAAGGAAGAGTGTATTGAACTTTCATGGTTAGAAACTATTTCTGTCTTGCAATTTGCATTTTTCAGGGCATGTGAAGTATCACAATTGATTTTCTCAATCTCAGGTAACTCTTCATGGTGTGGATATTAAATACTTGTTTTGGTTTATATTTATTTCCATTGATATATTGTCAAAAGCAGATATTATCATTTTATATTTGAAATTGGAAACCATATATAGAAATCCTTAGTACCTGACTGCTAAATGTACTCAATGACAAATATAGAGACATTCTATTGCTTTGTGCTCTAAGGGAAGTAGACAGGACAGTGTTGAGCCTTGTCAGGGATTCATGTGCTCCTTCTAATTAATTTCTCTATAGGGTAGAATTTAAAGAAATATTAATTACATGCATAACAAATAGCATTGTGCTATACACAGGTCCTTCAGTTATTTTTAAAACACTTCCTTTCAAAAATTCTTATCTACAAAACAAAAATTTGACAATTTTCAACCCTAAAGAACTATGGAAACAAAACACATCAATGGTAATTAGTTATTTCACAACTTTGGTGAAAGTATTTCCAAGTTATTAATGTATAATTACATATAATTATATATACATATATTTTATTGCATATAAAACTTGAAAGTAGTGATTTACAAACGTTTCTGAATTTTGAAATATTTAAAATGAGCTATTAAAGAGAAATTTTTTGTTTTAGATATTTATGATATTAGCAAAGGTACAAATATACTATCCCATAATAGCAACTGCAAGTAACTGCAGTTCTGGAAGGAGTACATGGCTGTTACAGCTTCATATTTAAAAAAAACAATAGATTCATAATGTGTCAATGTAGGTATACTGTTGTCTCAAGCCTCTCTAATGTACCCTTCAGTGTTGGCAATTACAGATACGTCTTGTCACAAAGAAGAACCTGCACATGATTTCTTTTCTTTTTGAAAGCCCTCTGTGACAAGCTGGAGACCTACAATAGGATAGGCTCCAGGGAAGATGTGAGGATGACTCCAGCCAAAACTCCAAGTAGCAGCAGTCATGGAGACTGAAGAGGACATCCTCTAACTAGACATGATGTCTAGTGGAAGGAGGGGAACACCAACGAACCCAAGGGTACTTAGACCCATGACTTGCCTCCCTACAAGATATGCAGGGGCAAGAATTGAGCAGAGATTGAGGGAAAGTCCAGCCTGTGTCTGGCCCTATTTGAGACCCACCTATGGGAGACACCCAATCCCTGACACTATTGAAGATACTGTACTGTGTTTGAGGATGGGATCCTAGCATGACTGCCCTCTTAGTAGTTCTACCTGGCAGCTAATGGAAGCAAATGTGAAGATCCACAGCCAAACTTAAGGTGGATTGTGTGGCGTGTAGAGAAAGTGGAGAAAAGGATGGAAGACTCAGAGGGGACAGGACTTCCATGGGAGGATGGACATAGTCAACTAACAAGTGCCTATGGGGGTTGTGGATAGTGAGGCTCCAGCCAGGGACCATGCATGGACTGAACCTGAGCATCCTGCCCAGATGTAACCAATGGGCACCTTCGTCATCATCTGGGTACCCTTGTGAGGCAATAGGGGACTGGTTCTCAGATGGACTCTGCTTCTTGTATATTTTGTCTCTTTTTCCTGGCAGGGATTCCTTGCTGGGACATAGGTGAAGGAGATGCCCTCAGTCCTGATGCAACTTGTTATGCTCTGGGAATTAGGGGAAGGGGATACGGAAGACCAGGGAGAGAGAAGATAGTGGGCTTGGTGATGATGGAGAGTGAATGATTAATAGAAAATTAAAAAAGAAAGAAAATTACAGATCCTGAGTATGCACTGCAAAACAGCCCCCAAAGAATGCATGTCTCTGTTCTACCTCTCTACAAAAGCCATCAGACATTTTGGAATGGCAATCTTGTTTGGAAAATGATAATAATCAGGGCTTTATGTATTGGGTAACTTTCTTTTCATATAACTTAATACCAGAATTAATCAACTTTGTAAGGGAAAAATGTTATTTCTTCTTAATGTTTTAAAGACTTCCACTGGGTTACTTACTCAGATGCTTTGCATCTGTGGCAGCCTTGTATAGTGTGATACTGGAAAAGGGGTCTTTTTAGTTCTGACCTGGCTTTGTCCTTACAATCCTAACCCACTCAGGTTTCTCATGTAGTATAAAGTCCTTACAATCCTAACCCACTCATGTTTCTCATGTAGTATAAAGTCCAAACACTCACACAAAATATTTTTAAGGGACACTGACAAATTTAAAGCATAAAACACTAACATATTTAATCAGATGAATTATGTGAGGCAACTGATCAATGTGTATCTCATTATTGATACTTAGCAACTATTGGCATACCTACAGTTACTCTTAAAATCAGGACAGCTTGCTTAGCAGTCATACAGCTTACTGGAAGAATTCATGGTGCAACTTCCACTTGTCATAAAATAAACATGCTGGTCCCCAGGACATGCTAAAGAAGGCTTAGGAAATATCTAAGCAAGCAATGAGCAAAGCATGAAATATCCCCAAATAAGGATTCAAACCTGACTTTAATATTTGCTAATCAAAAGAGATAATTGTACTAACGACATCCATGAAAAACAGAAACTACCAACTGTATGGAGTATGGAATTCAGGGATATTTAGGCTAAAATAAGAATATTCAGGCATATGCAGAGGTCCTGCCCTTACAAGCTAAGTCACTAAGTGAGCAGGCTGCTGATACACTGACGCCGAGTTCTGATCAAGGAATCCATGTTGCTGATTAAAGACGCAGATGACTTTAAAATGTGATCTGATGAAACTTAGAAACATGCACGATGGAATGTTGATTTCCCGCTTCCCAGAGCATGCAAGAAAGGCACTTTTTAGTCTTACTCAATTCTTTCAGAGTTTTAGCCTTAAATCTCCTTTGCTTCCCCGATCCATCCTCTGATATTTATATATATAAATTCACCTTTTGTCTTCACATCACCATAAACATGATGTCTGAACGAGTGTACACAGGTTCAGTGCTCCTGCCCTTTTATCTATTCTCGGTTGAGTAAGTTGGTGTTCATTATTCCAAGTCCAGTTTGAGTGTCATGGAACCTGTGAGGTTTCTCTTAATTACTAGTATGTGTGAACAATTTCCTGGCACATCCAGCTTCACTTCCAATCAATGTCTCAACGATCTTATTACTTTCGCCATCCATGCTCACATAGTGCCTTACACAGCTCTACTCCAGCATGTCCAGAGTTAGTACTCTAATTATGTTTGTATGTGTTTCTCTGTAGGTGCCTGAAAGAGAAGCTGTTTGCTTTTTTAAATTTTAAATTCAGTTCCTGTTTTAGTAGCTATTATAGATACAAAATTGGCATGTGTGTCTGATGCATGTGTAGGTTCAGCCCCATAAATTCCTTTACGTACCAAAATTGAGCTTAGACATTTCATAATCATTTACTATTAAGAGAATTAAATTATTAAATAATTTAAAGTGTATACCTTCTCAAGTGGCAGAGCAAACCAATATACACTGCAATTTTAACTGCTTTTCTTTTGGTTTATTTCTTCAGTATAAAGTTGTATCATATACCAGCATAGAGAAACTTGCTTGCTTAGAAGACACAAGTAACTCCCTCTTAATCTTCTTCACATACAGGGAAGAAAATGTTCTACCATAGATAGCAAGTCCCACAGTCTCCTTGCTTCTTGAGCACATCACCAGTTCCGGAATGAAGCTCTTTTAGATATGTGGATGTTCTCACATGTATAAACTAGCAGGTTTGCCATGGAGCAATTGTTTCCTAAGAGACGATCTTACAACTCTATAGCACAGAGAGCCAACTGCCATGCCTTAACACCAGAGACATGTTGGTTCACAGATCCAGAGGTGAGGCCAGGGTTCTGAAACCAAGCTGTTGACAGGGCTTGTGCTCTCTTGGGACCAGGAAAGAGTCTATACTATGGCTTTCTTAGGATTTTAATATTGATTGGCTATAGAAAGTGTACCTCCATTCTCTGTGTGATATTCATCCTTTTGCTCTGTCTATTATAATACTCCCTTTCCGTGAGATTCTCAGTCATAATGGATTGGAAATCCACCGTCATTCATTAGGGCATCTAGCCAATTTCATTATTTACATCTAATATATAGACATAGTTCCAAACACTGTGACATCTTTTGTTATCAGAGTTTCACAATCTCAACGTATAAATTCGTGGAGGACATGGTTAAACTCTTAACAAAAGTCAGGGTTCTTTAAAGAAAAGAAGAAAAAATAATAACAGACATTTTCAAACAAATAGCAGAAGATACTATATGTGAAAAACAGATCTTGAAAGAATACAAATTATTGTCTGTCACTTTTGAGATAAGTGTAGACTGTGAGGAAAAAGTGGAAAGGGTACAAGGGCTCCAACTTAGATCTGTGACTGCTTTGCGCGCTTCTATAAGTACTTTAAGTGGCCAGTTACCATCTGTGTAGATACTAACTTTAGCAAGTAAACTGCTTATTATTCTCCAAACACTATTGTAAACAACATGGTTACCTTACTCTTGTCTTTAATAAACTTTATTAAGTAGTGTCAAAGTCAAAAATGTTATAGTGGGTTAAATAAGAACAACATCAAGCCGCACAGATTCTCTGGGTGGCAATGACTGCACAATCTAATGTATGACTTTATTATGAGATGTCAGAAATTAGTCTCTAGGCCATATTGTTTGATTCTTATCCATTTCCTCTGCTCCTTCTAATTTTTCAATTTTCTTCTTTTCTCCATTTATCTTCTTCAAACCTTTTCCTCACATAAGAAATAAATTTTAAAAATATGAACATTGTGTGTTTTGTTTTTAAAATTCTCATGAATATAGAAAAAAATCAATGGTTGTGATATAAATCTGATTTAACTTTTTAAGATAAAAATAAACTTTTATTAGTGTATTTCCTGGATTAAAGTTAGCACATTTCTTAATTTTATAATGAAGCTTATTTCTCTTCCATCTTGTGTTTTAAACAGTCATTTCCTATAATTACTTAGTTTTTCATAATATCTACATTATCTTTTTAATCACAGTAACAAACCAAATTCTTAGTACTCATTGTGGTTTTTTCCTCTTTCTTTTGTTGCAACTATGGCCAAACAAGCAATAAAAAACATATTAATGAAGAAAAACTTACAGTTCTAGGAGCTATCCCAGATTGGTGGGGAAGGCATGACAGGACACGTTATGATTGGTCACCTTGTTTTGTAGTCGGTAAGCAGGGAGTGAACAGGAAATGGGTTTGAGCTATACTTCTCAAGGTCTTTAGTGATTTATATCCTCAGCAAGGATCCATACGCTAAGGCTTCCACTCAGGGGCTGGTCAGATGGGTTAGTGGGTGAGGACAACTACCACCAAGCTTTACAACTCGAGTTCTATGCGTGTGATTGAAGGAGAGACCGCATTCCTGCAAGCTCTCCTCCAACTTTCCCACAAGGACCATGATACCTACATGCACTCATAGAGGGGCCATAGCATTCACAAATGCACACACATGTACACATACACCCTAAATGCACTCAAGTTATATAATTTTTTTTTAATTACAAGAATAAGGTTTATGGTTACTTCTTCAAGGTAAGTAGTGAACAGAACTTGTATTTTCTACTGTAATAGCTAACTCTTAAGTCATTCCTGCCACATGATCTTCAGAGAAAACACATCAGGAAGTTCTTAATCTCGCTTGTCTGCACAGCTTATAGGCAGCTGTCGTTATAAATAAAGGCTAGTGTCAGTCTCATCAAACTTGAGATTTAACACATGCTGTTGCCACTGAATGAGGGATTTCCTCTCACACACTGACTACGTAAATCTTCTGTTCTTCAGTGGTTTTCCTTGGCATTATACGACCATAAAAGCACATTTAGTGACATCGGCTTAACAACATAAAAGACTCGTAATGAACCTTGAAAATAAGTCTGAAAATTCTAGCAACATGGGATCATTTTTCATGAAATTTGCCACTTTAACTCCCTTCACCAGAATTATTATTACTCAACAATCAGACATCTAGATAAAACTAAAAATTGGAACAGAAAAGAAACTTAAAGTTAACTCTTTGAAGACATGAATGTGTTTCAGACTTGGTTACTCAGAAAGTTTCTCTCTAATTAAACCTCGGCTATGCTCTTAGTATAAGCATTTACAATGAATATGCAATTAAAACATACACAGGTACAGCATGGAAACTGTCATCATTTGTATTTTTAAGGTTGAGAAAAGAATAGACACATTTTTCCTTGGTTTTTGTTGTTGTTGTTTGGTCATTATTGGATTTACTCTAACACAGCCAATTTAAACCAGTGATTGATAATTCTCAATACATATATAAACTACATAAGTCTTGAGTTAAACAGAGCCTTAAAAAAAGAATACTTCCTTTAAGGTGTTCTGATTTAATATTAAAGCATAATAATCTTATAAGGGGTCCAATGATGGCAGCATTCCAGCATTTTCCTGCAAATATTGCATTTTATTTCCAACAGATTGTCTATCAACAATGCCTTGAGACTCAATTTCACATCTCAAAAAAATTAACCTTTTACCTTAATGTGTGATCTGTAATCAAGGACATCATATTAATTATTTAGTGTTATCTGAATCCATGGTGCTCAATGCCACAAAGAACCAAAATTTATTCCTGAGTTTAGTCTACTGAATACTGAATTATTTTAAAAGTTATGGATAACATGACTAAAAAGTGTATGACAGAATATGGACTGTCCTAGTTAGGGTTACTATTGCTGTGATGAAACACCGTGACCAAAAGCAACTTGCCTGATAGGGCTTATTTGGCTTATGCTTGCAAATCACTATTCATCATGCAAGGAAGTCAGGACAACAACTCAAAAAGGGCCTGAATCTGTGTGCATGAGCTGATGGAATGCCTGTGCAGGAGAGCTGCTTACTGGCTTGCTCCTCATGGCTTGCGCAGCTAATTTTCCTGTAGAACCCACAGCCACCAAACTGGGGAGAGCAACCCTACAATGGGCTGGGCTCTCCCATATCAACCATGAAGCACACAGTAGACCAGTTTCTCATTATGACAGAAGTATCAACAATCAGAAATTAAAATGCTCCACTGTCCAGTTTTTCTCTGTAATTCTTTAAAGCTAAAGTAAAGTAGTAAGTATAATTCAATATCCTTTTATCAATGTATTGCTCTAACTTGATAAAAGCTCTTTTCCATCAATTCTATAGTAACTTTGAAAGATTTCCTTGAAGTCAGAGAATTGAACTTAAAGTGACTAGTGTGCTGTCTTTAATACATTAAGTTAATGATCTATATTGTCTCAGTGTTCTATATATTTAAAATTGATGAATACAAAGAATGTTCATGCAGAAAAAAGGTGCAACTTAGCTGAAACTTAGAATTTAACATGTTTTAAAACTTTATAATAATTTCTTATTGGTAACTGTGAACAAAGCATGCTTCTTAAACCAGTATCATTTTTAAATTCAATATACTTTTGGAAGTATCTTTCAACTACACTCTTTTTAACCATCATCTAACCAGGACCTATAGATTATCATCATATCTTTTTATTTTCTTGTTTTTTAAAAATATATTTTATTAATTTATTCATATTACATCTCAATTGTTATCCCATTCCTTGTATCCTCCCATTTCTCCCTCCCTCCATTTCCCCCTATGACTGTGACTGAGGGGGACCTCCTCCCCCTGTATATGCTCATAGGGTGTCAAGTATCTTCTTGGTAGCCTGCTATACTTCCTCTGAGTGCCACCAGGCTTCACCGTCCAGGGGATGTGGTCAAACATGGGGCACCAGAGTTTGTGTGAAATTCAGTCCCCACTCTCCACTCAACTGTGAAGAATGTCCTGTCCATTGGGTAGATCTGGGTAGAGGTTCAAAGTTTACTGCACGTGTTTTCCTTGGCTGGTGCCATAGTTTGAGTAGGACTGCTGGGCCAAGATCTGCCCATCATAATGTTCTTCTTGTAGGTTTCTAGGATCCTCTGGATCCTTCTATTTCCCAATTCTCCCATGCTTCTCTCACCTAGAGTCCCAATAGGATGTCTTCCTTCAGGCATTAAAAAAAGGCTAGGCTCACAACTTTTTCTTTTCTTTTGAGACAGGGTATCATACATCCAAGACTGGTTTAATTTCACTCAACAACTGGAAATAGACTGTTCTCGATCTTCTGATCTTCCTTCTTCTATGCCCTTACTGTTGGGTTTCAGGTGTGTACTGTCACACTTGGTTGATGTTTTGTGATGCTGGGCTCAAACCCAGGACTTCATTCATGGGGGCAGCTATTTTATCCCCTGAGGTACCTCTTCATTTAAGTCTTTTCCCCGTTTATTGTATGGAGTGTAGGAGAAAGGGACTTAAAGGAGAACTTCTGGAAGTTCTTGCCTTCCATCTTGCCCATCCTAATACATGTGGGACTGGAGGAAGTATACAAACAGATATCAATATATTATTTTGTCTATATGTCTGAGTTGTGAATCAAGCTAAGAAGCAAATATACAATATTAAAAAAAGAAAATACCCTACAGCTGGATCTTATGGAGGTATTTTCTTAACTTATATCACTGTCTTTGTGATGGCTTACTCGTGTCTAGCTGACACAAAATTAGCCAGCAGAGTCTCCTCTAACTTTGAGGTTTACTTCAAACTTCTTGCACAAATGTGATAAAGCAGATGGTTTTTAATCGCTTTTGACTGCCTAGCTAGCATTGGTTGTTCAGGAAGCTCCTGCCCCTACTGTCAGTTAGAAAGCAGTTTGCTGAGACGAGCTAAACACAGTAAGTGTAGAATGGATTGACTTACAGATATTTTGCAGATAACAGCTGATCTTTCGAAAGCATTCATACTGAAAGGTATTTTTCAGGATTACTTAATGAAATAAAAAAGCAGATATTGGTGGTGGAATAAAGAAATGCCTCAATCTTTAGTGATTACCTTGCAAGCACAAGGATCTAAACTTAATCCACTGATACATATATAAAAGCCTGTTGTACTAGGAACAGTTGAGATGGTTAGATGCCACCCAGACTAGCATATTTTGTGACATTTAGGAGAGTGAGAGCTCTTATCTCAGAAATAAAATGGCATTTGAGGAACCACACATGAGGTTGTTCTCCGGCCTCACATGTGTATATCTGTGAACACATTCACACACTCACACATACATACATATTCATGTGTACATGCACATACAACACACACAACACACACAACACACACAAACATAGATTCATAGTACACACATGTAAACAAAGAAAATGTAGTTTTTGAATGGAAAGATAAAGACTTGTTAATATCCACTATGACATATTGCGTGTATCTATGTATCTATGTATGTTTGTATACCTGAGCTTTCTCTGTCAGCAAAATGATATCTTCATTCTGATATGAACATATAACTCCAAATAAAGGCTTCACACTTTGTTGCTGAAGATTCAAAGCCATCATAGAGGCATAGAGTCTGGGAATGGACAGTAGAATGCTAACCTATAATATGGTCCATGTGATTTGTCTCCAAGTCTTTAGCCAGTTCTGTTAAAAGTGACATTTACTTAGGACATTGAAATTTTTACAAGACAACATTAGAATATTCTCTATAACAGCCAAATCTAAAGTTCTGAATGTGCTTCTATTATTCAGCTCAGGAGTGTCTAGGTTTGCTCATTTCACTCCAGAAGATGTGACTAAAAGCAAACCTTTGAAGACAGTAAAACACTGTCCTTGGGCTGAGAAGACTTTCAGTAGGACCAGAAACATAGTCATAAAGTTATTTTAAGAGGAAACAATGATCTTAAGTAGTTACAAAATTTGGGTTACATTTTTTTATTCTAAACCAAGATGGAGCTTAGCTCTTTTTATTTATACCTTTAAAAAGCCTTTCTGTGTTGCCCTCCCCTGTGACTTTAGTTTGGATATATTTTATACTGCTCAGTAAGAAATTTTATAAATTGTGTATTATTTTTCATTTCTTAGAAAAAAAAGTTTTATAATTCCCAGATCTCTCCTTCCATGTGGTCCTTATTAATCTTCCCTGGGGCTTTTTTTACCCTCTGCCCTCCGATGGGAGGCTTAACGGGGATAGTTCTTGAAATCATAATTGAAAATTAATGATGAGAAGCAGCACTAAACCATACCATTCCCATTGCTCTCCTCGGTCCAAGAAGTGTACAATGCAGATTTTATTTCAGGGATCAGAGAGGTGATTAATCGTCATAAGGCCCTGACACTGGCTGCAGATAAGTGGTATAGTCTGGCTGCAACACAAATATGCGGACACCACTCCCATTAATCTCTGAATACCACATGGAAAGGGAAGAAAGTTCTTGCAAGGCCTCAATAAAGGGAGGTATTATTATGAGGTCAATTTTTTTTTAAAAAAAAAGGGGGCCAATTTGTAGCCTCCTTGAACTTATTCATAAGCAAAGGGTTTTCTACATCTACTTATAAGGAGAAATGTCTCCACATGTGAAGATGTAAATGGAGTGTGAGGGTGAAAATAAGAAAACAAAAGCCTAAGGACCTGACAGCAAAGCCCTTGGAGTCATTGCCTATGGTCTGTGGTCTGTGAGAACTGTGGCGCTAGCTAGGAGCCAGGATTCAGTCACAGCTACGGCTTACAGAGATAGCCCTCCATATGGGTTGAGTGAAAAGGAGAAGAGAAAGTATCTTTATTTTTTGATTTTTTTTTTGTCTAGTGATGTAGCATATTTGCAGAAGAATAACATACAAATGAAATTATACATATGTATTTAAAATAATATTTTATTTGGTCTTTAAAATTTTATATGATTATAGAAGATATTTTCATCACATCCTTCCACCACTGCATCCCTGTAACTCCCCTCAATGTCCTCCCACCTACTCCTCTCAACTTTATATTCTCCTTTTATTGTGTCATTAATATTGCCAAAAGTCTGATTATATTTTGTCGTTGCGGTTTTATCAAAACTACATACTGCAGTGTCTCTCTACCAAGAAAGCTGCTGATGCATTGCCCTTCAGGCCCTGCTCTGCTCTGACCCTTTGACCTACTATTTCTTCTCGTAGCTGTTCCACATATCTCAGTGATGGTATTGAAAGATGCTGCAATTATACTGTTAGTTGGTGTCTAGTTAAGCAGATACTTGAGCTATTCATTCTGGCATGTTTTTCCTGCATTCCAGACATTGCAAAAACCAAATGCTAATTATTCTTCATTGAATCAAAACACTATTTTTGAAAATAAGTTGCTTGGAGCACCGTTTTATCTCTTCTTCCAAATTATTGGTTTGTCTGCATAAATAATATATCTCTTCCCATTAGTTAAATGGATAGCCTTTGGATGGTCGTTATGTAAATAAATCATCTTTTTTTCTTGGTAGAAGACAAAGACTTGTCTTGGAATTGGTTTTCTGATATATAGTCTTTAAAAGTTTATATATAGATAGATAGATAGATAGATAGATAGATAGATAGATAGATATTGTATTCTGTCCTCAAAGCAAGCAGACAGACTTTGCTAGGTTGGAGAGAGCCAACGAAAAAAAAAAAAAGGCTTTCTATTTAACACTGATAATTCAGGGCAGATAATTGAATAAAAATCTCATCTAAGATGGGCTTGAAAAAGGAGTTTTCAAAGATATCGTTTGACTTTTGGGCAAGATGGCAGGATAGCAGACCCTTTTATGGGATTTGCTGAAGAAGACAGTCATAATAAAGTAAAATAGCCATTTCTCCAGAGGCGAAGAAGAACAAGAAGAGAAGGGAGTAGTGTTGGGAGGATAGGAAGATGACTAAGAATGAGTGAACTTTGAAAACCCTCCATGAAGAGAGTTAAAATTTAACTAAAATTTACAGAGGAAATCATGGGAAATTCCATGGAAAGAATTAAACAAAACATGCGCCAGCCACATAGCTTTATGGGTGGAAGAGGGGAAAGAAATTACCTTCAGTTGCTAAGCCAGCTAGATACAGCTACTCCTACCAAGACACTTATAGTCTCAGGCCCAACTAGCTCCAAATTTAGTTGTTTGTTAGGTGAAATAGTGATTCTCCTGGCAGACAGGGCATAGGTAGAGAAAAATACCATTGTCTCACAGTATGTCTGGGAGGGCAGTAGCTCGTTACCACCTTGACAATTAACTTATTACTTAAAAACACACACACACACAAAAACAAATGAATGAACAAAACAAAGGTTGGAGAAATGTCTCAGTGGTTTGAAGGTCTGGCTGTTCTTGCAGAGGACCTTAGTTGGATCTAAAAACCCATATACAGTGCCTGTTACTTCACCTTCAGGTGCTTGTGGCCTCCAAGAGCACCTGTGCTTATGTGCACAAATTCACACTAAGACACAATGCACACACATCATTTGAAATGAAAATAAATGCTGAAATAACTGAACAGGTCTCATGCTCCAAGAGTGGACAAGTGGATGATAGTAGATGCCAGATGTCAATGTGTGGTCTGGCCTTCTTATGTACATAAAAAAGCATATGCACTGCCACAAGCAGACATGATCTCACACACACAATCATACATACTCAAATATACAAACATGCACACATAAACACACACACACACACACACAATTCCACTGTCTTCTTAATTAAACTCTTTGTTAATAATGAGCATACATTTTGCCATATGATATTTCCACAGGTGTACCCAGGACTACATATTGATTTCATTTAGGCTTCCCTAAAAATTTTCCTTTTGTGTATAATTTTTCCCCCAGCAAATTCTGCTTAAATTCATATTGATACAATACCATTACAGAAAGTTTCCTTAGGCAGATATATGTAGAATTGTTTTTATTTCATAGTTTCACTTTTTCTTTATTTTTCTAGATTATAATTATATCATTCCCTCCTCCTAAAGCTGTCATAAACTACTCTTTACTCCCTTTAAAATCCATAGCATTATCTTTCATGAATTTTTATTTCATGCAACTATGCATGTATATTCATATGTATCTACAAATATATACGTGTATATACAGATACACACATATGTGTGTGCCACATGATGTTTCTACAGCTATGGCCAGAACTAAGCACTGATCTTCTTTATATTTCCCTTAAGATTTTGAATCACATTGGTTTCATGTACATATGCATATACATGTATGTTTCTAAATATGCCCACCCAGTCTACATAAGGTCATTTGCACGTATGTTTTCAGGGCTGAACATTAGGTATTGGGTAATGAACATGTAACCTCTTCCTTAGAGAAGACTATTTCTTTAACTTTAGGATTCTTTAGTTGCCTGTCGTTTTTGTGTAGGGTAGAGAATGTATGGGATTCCTCTGACCACTTGGCCAGTCTACTGTTGTACTTATATACCTCATGTTTAGACAGCCATATTGGTGAGTAGTCATGAGTGTAGCTATGACACTACTAGGAGACAAATATCTCAACAAACTACCTGATCCTCTGGCTCTTACAGTTGTTCTGGCCATGTTTTTCAATGTTTTCTCCGTCTTAGGTGTGGGAGTATTTTGTAAATAAATTCACTAGATTTGGGCTCCACAGCTTTGGTTTTTGTTTGTTTGTGGGTTTTTTTCTGTATTGTTCAGTTTTGTAATATATGGTCTCTATATATTTCAAAGAGAAGTTATCTTGATGATGGATGAGAATGACACTTATTGATGGGTACAGGGACACATATTTAGGGGGTAGATCCAGATTATACTGGTTTAGTAAGTGGTGGTTGTAGGTTCTTCTTCAAGATCAATGACTTCACTAGCCCTAGGCAGTCACTTACTTAGGGTTCCAGTACTGGGCATGACTTTCCTATTGTTGAGTTAGTCTTAAACCAAATTGGAGAGCTGTTGGTTATTACCACTTCTGTACCCTTAAATACATTGAATCATCACTGAAATTATTTGGCCTGGGTTATTTTGAGACAAGTGTTAAGCTATAAAGTAAATATTATTGTGATGACTCTATTCAAATTATTTCATCTTGAATACTTTGATGGATTATTAGTTTTGAACAGTTTGTCTATTTTATTAAGTAATTAATATATGTACATAGAGTACTATTTAGCTTATTAGAGAGTGAGGGTCCCTGAAATCAAATTATTCTCTGTCTCTCTTTTGTGTCCCTCTCTTTACCACTCCCTTACTTCCCTCCCTCCCACCCCACCTTATATATCCTGATTCACTAGTCTTATTGTTGATTTAGAAAGCTGATTTCCCCACTAAACTCTGCTTTAGGGATTTTAGACTGAATATTATGTCTTCTCTGTTTGCATGCACTTGTTTTCTGATGATGCCATCTGGATGTCTTTGCTGTCATTGTTATTCCTTGTGTTCATATTTAGTTTGGATTTAGTTTGTCTACTTCACACATGTAATGAATAATGGATGAGATCAGGATTTAATAGCTATAAACCTATTTATAGTATCTTATTTTCAAATATACATTACTAATATTTCAAAAGGAAACAATTGAATATTTTATCTTGCAAATGATGTCCAAGTTAGTGATATATATGTCCCTTATAAAGTTATATTACCCTCTTCACCTCCACATAGTAAGTTTTTAAATTTTCAGAACTACAGTATTTTTTAGATTTTTTTCCTCATGAGAATAATTATATTAATGCTTTCTCCTTTTACACAATACATTTATTGATTATTTGGGGATTTCACATCATGAATCGTGATCACACTCACTTCCCAGTCCTCCCAGGTCTGGACTGCCACTCTTCTGACCACTCGCCAAAAAAGAACTGAAATATGAACAAAAAAGTCCAATATGTGTTGGCTATATACTTACAGGAGCATGGTTAAATTCGCAGTGGCCATAACCTTAAGGAAAACCACATTTTCCAACATACCTTATGTTTTGTATAATGCAAACTCTATTGTTTTTGTAAGTTCAATGCATCTGCATATTTTAAAAATATCTTTATTTGATTTTAATATCTTGTTTTGCTAGATTCCTATGAAGCTAGAGAATTAATTAAGCACTTACTTTATATTCAACACAAACATTTAAGCATTGTTCTTTTCTATGGTTTGCTTTGTTTCTTTGAAATATAGTAGTATACAATATAGTCATTCAAAATATCTTCTAATTTTGCTTATGGTTTGCTATTTATGGATTTGTAAATATGCATTGATGAATTAAAAATTTAAATTCATTATCTACATATTTAATATTTACTATAAACCTTAAGTTCCCTGTCATTTGTTATATTACCCTTCATAGTTTTTTTTTAATGTAACATACTTTTTTCATTGATATGTTCAGAATAGTGTCCGTTTGACTTTTTGATTTTAACAAGTTCACTCTGGCCTTACAGCTAACTTTTATTTACTTGGCCTATGAAAATTCTTGCTTGAAATTTAACTTAAAATACATTACTTAATTGCATAAAATTCAATTGTATGCATACACTACATCTGAATCAAATTCGTTTTTGATACATATATGGGAAACTTTGAATGCTATACTATGAAATACATCTCTATAGCAATAGTTATATGTAAATATATATATTTGATTTCCTCACTTTGTCTGTGTGTAGACTTGTAATGACAATCAAAGTTCACTAAAACTCTGTTTTTTGAACCTAGAGATAATTTTGCCCCCAAATATTTTATGATCCTATATCTAGGGCATGACATGATCCCCTAAATATTTTGCCAGGTTTCTCTTGTTATAGCAGTACTTATTGAATGGAGTTGTGCTCTGCTCTATGTTGCTGAGTGTTGTGCAAAATAGTGGGTTTATAGGTGGTGACCTGTGCAGAGATACTATTTTTAAAAACCAGCATTTACTACAAATTCAGTACAAATGTAGAGACAAAGTGATATCTTGTATCACATGGGTGGTATAAGACAGAGCAACAATTTAATCCTAAATGTATAAAGTAAACTCCCATATAAATTCATCAATTAAATTGAGAGTGTATGAATACACAAATATAGTGAAATCATATCAGTAAAAGAGGCTCACGAGCTCTTTGAACGTACCAGATGAGAAAAAATGTGCAACCCTCTAACCAGAACCTCATAAGGAAGCCACATAACACTATGATGGACACAGACCACTTGGCCGACAGTATGATCATCTAGCATTTGTGTCAATGGACTCACAAGCAGAGAACTTCCAATTGTTGCACATGTTTTAGGTTAGCCATTGTTGTGTTATCCCATTGATAACACACACTACACGAATTTCTATCTGCAGGTCTCTCCTCCTGATTAGTCATCTCTACTTAATTCAGTACTTAACTCTCCAGCCTCCAGAGTCCAGAACCCAAGCCTGTTTGGATATATTTATTTGACATTGAGGCTAGCTCAAGTCTACTCCAAGTGCTGTCCTTGACTCTGAGACCTTACATCAAAACTCAGCACATGTGGTGACATTTTTGTGCCTTCCACTAAGACCTAACCAGAATTCTGCAAACCCTGCCCTTGTCTCTGTCTTTCTTTGGAGCCATGTTGTAGTCTATGTATTTGTTGTGTTTTGTGTAATGTGTGATGAGAGAGTTAATATTAATAGTTCAAAGTGTAACCAGCTATCAGAGGACATCATGAGGATTTTACGAGCTGAATCCCACGGAATCTATGAAGCCTTTAGTTCATTGTTATTCTTTTCATTCTGACACTGAGGAAAGAGACAAATGTGTCTGTATCTGACATGGAATGCTCACAATAACCTCCTAGACAAAATATTTTATTTCTCTGTCCCAACTTCTATAGTCCAAGGAACTATAAATGAACCAATGTCCATACATGTCCCCATCTTAATATTAAAATACGAGCTGACAGGTCAAACTCTGAGGCGTGTTTTATAAACTAAGAAATTCTTCCTGTTCATCACTCTCATTCTCCATTTAATTTCGGAACCATTGTCAATTACGTATAAAATTTGTGTTTCAGTATAGATTTTGTAGAGAAAAAAATTGGTATTGTCAGGATGTGTTAAAAATTGATTTCTCCAATCAGTGGTCATGTGGTATTTCTTTGCTTATTGAAGACTTATTTAATTTTTCCTGGTAATTGTAATCTTCAGGTTAGGGTTCTTATGTTTGTTTTCTTCCATCAACTTATATAGCCCTCAGTGTAATAATTTGGTTGAAATTATATTTTGATTATATTCTGTTAACCCTTGTGAGTATGAAAGATTATCAAAGACAATAATGACTACGTTTTCTATACCTTTCCATTTGTAACTTCTCATTTTATTCTTGTGTATCGCATTGAATCAAGTTACATATATCACTGTTGGTGTGTCTACAATTTACAGGAATATTCCAACATTGTTTCTGAATATACTGGATATAAAAATTGAAGTGATGATACTATTTTAATTAATTAATTAATTATTCACTTTACATACTGATCAGAACTCCATCTCTCGGCTCCTCCTGGTGCCATGAGCCCTCCTTATTCCAACTATCTCCCAAACCCCTACTCCTAAGAAAGGGGAGGCCGCCAACCAACCCACCATAGCGCATCAAGTCATAAGAACTAAGAGCACCCTCTTCATCTGTGGTCTAGTGGGGCAGCCCTGCCAGGGGGAGGTCATCAAAAAGTAGAACATAGTTTATATAATAGGCAGCCTTGTTCCCCTTACTAGGGGACCCACATAAAGCCAGAGCTGGCCATTGGCTACATTTGCAAGGGGCATAGGTCCAGTCCATGCATTGTCTTTGGTTTTTCAGTCTCTACAAATCTCTTTGGGTCCTGGTTAGTTGCCTTTATTGGTCTTCTTGTGGAGATCTTTTCCCCTCCAGCTCCTTCTATACTTCTGTCACTTTCCACAAGTTACCCTATGCTTTGCTCAACTGTTTCGTTGTGCTGCTGAGTGGAGCCTCTCAGGGGACAACTACGCTAGACTCCCATCTGCAAGCATAGCAGTGTATCCTTAGTAGTGTCAAGTGTTTACTATCTCCCATGTAGTAGGTCTCAGGTTGGGGCAAGGATTGGTTGGACATTCCCTTGATCTCTGCCCTCAATTTAACCCTGCCCATCTTTTTAGGTGGGGTAAATTTTGGGTAGTAGTTTTTGTGTGTGGGCTTGTGTTCTCCTCCCTTCACCAGGAGACTTATCTAGTTAGAAAGTGTCCACTTCAGTCACACACATATCTTCCCAGAAATCTATTCTGCTGTAGGTCTCTAGTTTGTCACAGAGATACCCCCACACACTTTCTCTTCTCTTGGCAGGCCCTCTGTCTTCCTGCTCCCACTCTCCCAAGGTCTGATCTCCACCCTCATTTTTCTCTGCACTCCCTTTTCTACCTTGTTCTCACTCTTCCACCATTACTACTATCTATTCTTTTTCCTCATCTGAATGAGATTTAAGCATCTTTCTTTTGGTCCTCCTTGTTACTTATCTTCTTTGGGTATGTGAATTGCAGTATGTTTAGCCTGTACTATATAGTTAATCCACTTACAATTGAGTACAAACAAGTGAGTGTGTCTTTCTGGTCTGGATTGCCTCAGGATGACCTTTTCAGTTCCATTCATTTTCCTGTAAATTTCATGATTTACTTGTTTTTAATAGCTAAATACTATTCCATTGTATAATATTCCAAATTTTCTCTCTCAGTTTCTCAGTTGAGTAACATCTAGGTTGTTTCCACATTCTGGCTATTACAAATAAGGCCACAATGAACATAATTGCACAACTGTCCTTGTTTGATGATTGATCATTTTATCGGGTATATGCCCAGGAAGGGGATAGCTGTGTTCTGAGGTAGCACTCTTCCCAATTTTCTGAGAAAGCACCAGATTGATTTCCAAAATGGTTGTACAAGTTTGTACTCCCACTGACAATGGAGGAGTGTTTTCCTTTCTCTACATCCTTGACAGCATACACTGTCACTTGAGTTTTTATTTTAGCCATTCTGACAGGGGTTTTCCTATCTCCATATTACTTGAAGTCCCAGCCACCAAAATTCTGCCAGAGAACTCCTACAGTCGATTAACACCTTCAGCAAAGCAGCTGGATAGAAAAGAAACTAAAATAAATCAGTAAGCTTCCTATGTATCATTGACGAACAGGCTGTGAAAAAAATTAGGGAAAACACACCCTTTACAATAGCCACAAATAATATAAAAGTAACTTGGTGTAACTCTAACCAAGACACTCAAAGGCCTGTATGACAAGGACTTCATGTGTCTGAAGAAAGAAACTGAAGAAGATATCAGAAGGTGGTAAGATGTACCATGCTCATGGATTAGTAATATTAACATAGTAAGAATGGCCACCTTACCAAAAGCAATCCACAGATTCAATGCCATCACCATCAAAATAGCATCCTAACTTTTTTAAAGACCTTGAAAGAATGATTCTGAACTTTATATGAGAAAACAAAACAAAAACCAGCATAGCTAAAACAATCCTATACAATAAAAGAACTTCTAGAGGAACCTCCATCCCTGATTTCAAGCTTTACTACAGAGCAAGAGTAATATAACTGCATGGTACTGGCATAGAAACAGACTGCAAATGATCGTACTGTTGAAGCCATAATTTATCATTACTTTTCATGTTTGCCTTGAAGTAAGAAGGTACTTTCTGTATGTAGGCTCTTAGTTAAACTTCTATAAGCATGTATTGATTTCATCAAATGTTGTTTTCGGCATGATTGCGGATTTTCTCTATTCCATAAAGATCACTCTACTTTAGTTTATCTTAAACTTGCAGGATTATATATAAATGTCATTACAGAGATATGCCAAACTTGTTTTCATTTTACAAGGTATTTTATGTGATACTAAGCTCCATATACTATTTCATAATTTTTCACACTTACTTACAAAATGGTTTAGTCAGCAGATTTTCCTTTCTGTTTCTGTCATATTTTGATACCAAATTTATGCTCAACTTGAAATTGAATTGTAATATATTCTATTTTTTCCTCTTTAAAATCTCCAGTATTTGCTTGTGTTCATTTTATTTCTTTGTATGTTACAAGTAGAAAAAAGGTTTTTCTAGGTAGTTCTTTATAAGAAAATTCATAATTATAGAAATTTATTCCATAGAAAAGAAGTTCTATATTTCTGTTCCTTTGAGGAAATTACTCTATCTTTTTTCATACAAAAAAGGTTGTCTTGTCTAAATTAAATTCATACTGAGATTATTCTAATCTGCTGCTCTCACTAACAACTTACATTTGTTGTTTTCCTTTCACCTTTGTACATCAGCTTTTTAAACTGAAAATATGGTAGAAAAAGCCTTACTTCATGGAATGAGAGATACAGGCAGGGAGAACTTTGTGGGCTCCAACCCACACCTATACAGTAAGTTCCAGGTCAGCCATGGCTGCAGAGAGGCTTAGTTTCAAAGAAAAAAAAAACAGTAAACAAAGATAATTAAAACCTCAAGTACTATAAAATAAAATTGGAAAGTGTTCTTTTATGTATTTAGTTCTTAAATATTATTATTCTTATTTTTGTCTATTTTCAAATATCTTTTGATTCCTTTGGGGTTTTCAAATTTTACTTTTATGTGTCTTCTTATATAGTAATCATTTTTTTTCTAATTATGTTTTGATTTTTCTTGTTTTAAACCTCCTTTTACCTGAGCTTGGATGAGAATCATAATACTAAATATTTTAATCCATTCCATTTTTACAATATTGAAAGTCAAACCTTACTGATTTGTTTGAGGCATTATAGCTATATCTCAGGAAGTATGACTCAATTAATAATAATAGTTTAATCAAAATATTTCATTCCTTATAATGTGAGGCATTCTTCTTATGATTGTTTAAAAAGCATCAAAATTGTTTCTGAAGAAATTATTTATTTATTTATTTATTTATTCATTCATTCATTCACTTTAATAGCATACTGAGTCTAATACTTCTGTTTGTATGTGCATGGGTATGGGGCCATCCACTGGTGCATGTCATACAGCCAAATAAAAGAAACTCTCCCTCCTCCACTAGCACCTGCCCACAGTGCTCCTCCATGAGACATGGAGTCCTGAGTACCCCTACCCCATGCATATTGGTATTATAACTGGCTCATCCTTGCTTCTGTGTTGTGAGTTCATATACGCAATAGCCCTGTTGTATCAGGAAGACTAAATTTCAAGGTACTCCTGTACATACTATAAGTCAGCGTTTTTTCAGTCCTGTCTTCTACAATATCCTTGAGCTTTGGTATTGGAACCTTGGGTTATAGATGTTCCACCTACACACACCAAAAACTAAAGATAGAACTAAAAATTATATATGTATACATCTCTGCCTTTTTTAATTGACCTGATGTGGTTATTATACTTATGGGAAATATAATCTTTATGACTTTTCTTCATATTAAATATACTTTTTATTCTTTTGTCCACATACGACACTATTTTATAAATTGATTGAAGCGTATATCTCTTTTCCTTTACGTTCCATTTGAATCTTTGAACTCTGATTAATATACAATTCCAGTGTCCTTTGAGAGTCCTCTCTCATTTTGTGATTTTTATTTCATGTATTATCATCTTTGTGTGCACAACTTTATAGACAACCAAAGACCTACAGACTTAAGTCAGTCATGTACTTCCATTTCTGTGATACTTAATGGTTCCATAGACCCTTTGCTTCATTTCTCTCTGAATTTCTATGTCTTTCTGAGAAGTCATTTTCTTCTACTTGGAGACTGGTTTCAATGTTTTGTTTTGTTTTGTTTTGTTTGTAGCAATGTCTTTCCTTTCTGGCAACATTTACAATATCATTATTATTATTAAAAATATCCCATTGCCTTAGTTTGCGTTTTATTTCTGTGAAGAGATGGCATGACCATGGCAACTCTTATGAAGAAAAATATTTAATTGGGCCTGCTTACAATTTCAATGGTTTAATCCATTATCATCATGACAAAAAGTATGGCAGTGTGCAGGCAGGCATGGTGCTGGAAAAAGAGCTGAGAGGTCTACTGCTCAATCTAAAGGCAGCAGAAGACTGTGTATCTCATTGGAAGTAACTTGAGCAAAGGATGCTTCAAAGCTCATGCCAAAGGGACACACTTACTCCAACAAAGCCACACCTACTCCAACAAGGTCTCACGTCTTAATAGTATCACTCCTATGGGTCAATCATTCAGACCCATGAGTCTATAGGGGCCATACCTGTTTAAACCACCACGTTCCACTCCCTGGCCCCTAATAGACTTGTATTCATAACATAATGAGAAATGCATTTAGTCCAATTTCAAAGGTCAGGAGCTCCACAAAAAGACCAATAGAGCCAACATATCCAGGTGGAGGAGTGGGGTGTTGCAAAGAATGGTTCTGCAAACAAGAACCATGCGTGGTGTGGACCTAGACCGTCTGTTCAGATGTAGTAGACAAGCAGCACAATCTCCTTGTAGGTCCCATAATATTGGGAGTAGGGACTACTTCTGACATGGACTTTGGCCCACTGGCTGGTGGCAGGCCACAAAGGAAGAGGATACAGGCAGTCCCAATGAGACTTGATAGCCTGAAGGCAGATGTTAGAGGAGGAGGGCTCCCCTTTCTGTGGACTAGGGGAGAGAGAGAGAGGGTATGAAGTAGGTAGGGAAGGAATAGGAGACAAGGAAGGAGGGAGCCACAGTCAGGATGTAAACAGAACAATATAAAAATTAACAACAACAAACAAACAAACACACAAAAGACCCCATAGTCTATCACCGTCTCAACAATGCTTAAAAATCTGAAGTTCAAAACCTCTTCGAACATTCATTAAAGCTCTTACTGGTAATCTCCTATATTATCAAATTAAAAAAACAAATCAATACTTCCTACATATAATAGCACAGGATATACATTATCTTTCCAAAACACAGCAAAGGGAGCATAGCAAATGCTGGACCAAAGCAAAACTGAAAACCAGCAGGCAAACTCCAAGTTCTGCATCTCATATCTGATGTCAAAGCACTCTTCAGATGTCCAACTCCTTTCAGATTTGTGGACTGCAACACAAGTCTTTCTCTTGGACCGGTTCCACTCCCTGTTTGCAGCTATCCTCAGCAAGTACCTCATGGCTCTGGCATCTCTAACCTCTTGGGGTTTCTAAGGCAGGTCAGGCATCACCTTCACAGCTTTGCAATGGCCTCTCTGGGTTCCTTACAAGAAAAACCCTGCCACATGCCTGTCTTAAGTGGTTTTCCTTAGTCACAAAGGGATATTCCATCAACCCTTTTCTTATTCCTTGACTCTAAAGCCAAAATCGCGTGGCTGAAGTTGCCAAGCTCTATTCCTCGTTATGCCTGGAACATCTTCACCAGCTTTCTGTTTTCAATGTCTGCTTTCTTCACTACCTCAGTTAGGCTGTCCTGGAACTTGCTTTGTAGTTCTGACCTTGAACTCAGAGATCTGTATGGCTCTGTTGCCTGAATGCTGGGATTAAAGGCCTTTGCCCCTATTCCTGTACCTAAACTGTTCTTAAATTCCTTTTAACTAGATGGAAGCTAAGCTGGGTAGAAGCTTGCCCTGTGGTCACCACTCCTTTAATTCCATTTAATATTTTTAATCAGTTTGTTTCCTTGAAGACAAAAATGAGCTTTATTCTACTTCCCAGTGTCCATTTTTTCTTTGAATCATACAATGTGTACTTTGTCTTGCTTAGTTTACTCCTTTTCATATAAAAACAATATTCTTTATAAGAGTGAAAATCAGTAACCATGCAAGAACATCTATATTAGTCTGTTCTGACATTTCCTTTGCCAATGCAATTATTCAAAGACTCTTCATTTTAGCCTCAGGCAAACTTTTCAGACAAGGACAAAAGCAGCCAAATCCTTTGCCAAAATTTCAAAAGAACAGTCTCTATGACACATACTAAATCCTTCTCCTTTGAAACCTCTTGAGCCAGGTCCCCATTGTTCAAATCACCACCAGCACTACCATCTGCCGTGCTTCTACTTCTATATCCCCCACTTTAAGCATCTCATTACTTTCCTTTTCCAAAGGCTCAAAACCTACATTCCTACAAACAAAGCCTGGCTCTCACAGAAAGACCCCCACTTCTGTAACAACTTCTCTCTTATTTTGGGTTTTATTGATGGAAAGCAACACCAACATCATGACAGCTCTTATAAAGAAAAATATTTAAATGAGTATGACATACAGTTTCAGAGGTTTATTCCATTATCATCATGGCAGAAAGTATGGTAGTATGCATGCAGGCATGGTGCTGGAAAAGGAGCTGAGAATTCTACATCTCAATCAGAGGGCAGCAGAAGGAGACTCTATGACACTGGGCATAGTTTGAACAAAGGAGAACTCAAAAGACTGGACCCACATTGACACACTTCCTCTAACAATACCATACTTAAGGCAACAAGGCTATAACTTCTACTAGTGCCATTCTCTATGTGTCAAGCCTTAAACACATGGGTTTATTGCGGCCATATCTATCCAAACCATCACAATTATGTAGACTTCCATGGGTTCCCCTTTGTTTATGCTGACTCTCTAGAATGCCAATGTTGGAAAAAACCAGACAATAGATTTGTAATATTGCTTCTTCCCTTTACTCTTTTTTCCAGGATTCTAATTATGGCCATCTTTCTACTTAACGTCTACTCTAGCTTTTCCTGCCTGTTCCATGAGGTTTTATTGCTTCTCTCTGGTTTCATGAACACTCTCACTCTTGGTCCTCTTAATTTTCTTCTCTGTCTGCTCAATTGTTAACCCTCATTGGTTTGGTTGCATATTACCATTGTTCTACTTTTTATTATTAGGGTCCTAATTGACTTATTCATTCAAAAGGTTCATTCTTTTGGTAGATTATTTATCTTTTTCTTCTTCTTTCCCAAAGATATAAAATTTACTGCTGACCCAGAGAAAGAGAGATGTCTAATGATCTAACTTCCCATGGAGTGTAAGTATATTTGGTTATACTCTCTGCTTTTCTATACCCCTTGTGTGTGTGCCTGCATGTGTGTGTGCATGTGTGTATGAATGTGTGTGTGTGCATGTGTGTGTTACACATTTATAATTAAGTGCATGACACTAGCTGAACAGCAAAAGTATTATCTCTGGAGACTACTACATCCCCTAGAAGCTTCATCATATCGTCTGTCAGATCCTCACATTTGTACCAAGTGGCTCCAATCCAGGAGGACCTGAGCTCATTTTAGATTTGTCTGTGGTTTACCTTAGACTTCCTTTATTTGGGAATATATTCTCTTAGAGTTTAACTCAATAACATTCCCTTAAAACCTTGGATCTAATATACTGGGGCCTTCTATTTGTTTGTTTCTTCTTATAAAAAATATCCCTTTCTTTTTCTTGGCTTGATCCAGAAAGGCTGTTTTTTGTTTTTTCATTTTTTTCCCTTTTAACTAAAGTGTTTGTCTATTGATTAAGAATATACTTTATGTTAATTATATGTACATTAATTCTCAATTGATTGAGCATACTTCAAATCTTTGTATACTTAATTTTAGCTAAAGCTTTCTCTGAGTCTTGAGGGATAATTATACAGTTTGCTTTTAAGCTCTATTTATATAGTCTTATTTATGGAACTATTTATGACCAGCTTTTCATTGAAGTATTAATGAAATTAATAGTTGTTTTTGTAATGCACTTCAGATTATATGTTTACTTGAGAATCCTACTTTGATGTCAGAAATGTGGTTTAAAGGCTGCTGTCACTAAAGAAACATACAGTGACCTGAGATCAATCCACAGCATCCATGTAAACCTGAGCATAGAGAACTGACTTCACAAAGATTTTCTAAGAAATGATGCTCATCTTTAGTGGCATGTATGATGAATGACATATATCACTGACGCAGACAACGTTTTTTAAAAGAGCGTTACACAGATATTTACAAGTGATTTACTTATCATGTAACAATTTAATACATGACACCACACTACAATCGACAGACCTAACGAAGCTAAATAACAAGGGGATTGTGCTTAATTCTGCCCAGAGTGTTGTGCTGACAGCTTTAAAGTATGCTTCAGACGCTGTGTCTTTATTTAGCATCTTAGGCTGAACCGATACATAAAAAAACAAAAAAAAAAAACAACAACAACAACAAAAAAAAACAATTCTCATTCAGAAAGGCAAATAGAACAGACACCGGAAAGGCTGAAGAGAAGGAACAGGATAGAAGCCTGGCATAGAGGTCCTCTGAAAGACTCCAACCAGCAGAGGGTCAGAGCAGATGCTGAGTCTCACAGCCAAACTTTGGGGTGGAGCTCAGGGAGTCTTATGGAAGAGATGGGGGGATAGAAGGACCTGGAAGGGACCAGAGCTCCACAAGGAAACTAACAGAGCCAACAAATCTGGGCCCAGGGTGGCATGCAGAGACTGATGCACTATCCAGGACCATGGATGGAGAGGACCTAGACTCTCTGCTTAGATGTAGTCTATCGGCAGCACAGCCTCTTTGTGGGTCCCATAATATAGGGAATATGTGCATCTCTGATATGGACTCTGGTGCCCACTTCTTTATCATTTGTCCCTAGTGGGAGGCCTGGCTAAACCACAGAGGAAGAGGATACAGGAAGATCAGGCTTGATAGCCTGCGGTCAGATTATAGGGGAGGAAGGCTCCCCATTTCTAAGGACTATGTGGGGAGTAGAAGGGAATTGGGGATGGAAGGTATGACCTGGGGGAGATGAGGGAGTGGGGCTAAAATCAGAATGTAAAGTGAAGAAATAATAAATTAAAAACGATCAGGATGTAATATGAATAAATTAGAAAGAAACAAAATACAAAAATTAGTAAAAAAAAAAACCATTACATGTAAAAAAAAAAGAACAATTTTATGCAGTGTATAAGCTTAACATATGTGTGTGCATGTGTGTTGAAGAAATATTTAGGAGTTATATTTTTCCAATGTTTCAAAATTTCTGTACCATTAACATTTCCTGACTCCTAACAGATGCAACTCTCTTATAAGATCAACTAAGATGGGTGAGGTTTGACAGATGGACTGTAAACCATTTCCCTCTTATTACAGGATAAAATTTCTCATAACTTTATACGTCGCATTTTAGTTGTGACAAATATTTCAGAAAACTGACAATTTTCATTCTTCTCTTTCCTCCTACCAACCATACCATAGACTACTCCTTCTTGCCTTCATTTTCCTGGCCTCCTTTTTCATTCATTGTTATTTCATGCGTATAAGTTTCCAGATACGAAACCAGTTCTGCATAGTGGTCCGCGTGCCTATGTTTATAGAGCTGAGCATTTGTTATTAGACAATGAATTGCTGTGTTTTTCCCTAGAGAAGAGCTTTCCTCTTGCGCCCAGCATTCCTTAGTTGTTTAAAGTTCTTTGGGTAGGATTGAGGCCCGTCTTTTCCCCGTCCGCTTTAGCATGTCTGTTGTTGGCATCCCTGTTGAGTTCATGTTTGAGTGGTCATGTTGGTGAGACTTTACTAATGTAATCAGACATTACTAAAAGAGACATTCTCACAGCATAATCCCTGATCTCCTTGCTACTATCGTCATTCTGCCCCCTTCTCTGAAATTTCCTTACGTTTGGTGGAGATGTTTTGTAGATGTATTCAATGGAACTTTGAATTAATATTGTTTTTTCCTTGATCAGTGTTCGCTGGTACAAAGAGAAATTTAATCTGATAAGTGGGAAGGACTACTTTTATTTGTGGGTTCCAGGAGAAACATTTGGAGTGTACTTAGGGATTATACTTTTTTACTTAAGAAGACAGGTTGTTCTCCAACAATATCTTTGGCTTCATATTTTAAAGCATTTTATTAAGTTTTTTCTTCACTTTCTCATTCTTTTCATAGAGTTTTTGAATTGGAGAAGAAGTCTATTGGATGTTTCGCTCATTTTTATTCAGAGAATACTTAATACTATAGGACTTTGCTTCACAGATGTTTTCGCTATGTGCCACAAATTCTTTTACATCCTATTACTAATAGCCTCATTTCAGAAACATTTTTCAAACCCTTTATGTTTGCCCTTTGACCCAAGAGTTGTTTAATATGTTTTAGTACGTTTTAAATATTTAAGCATGTTTTGTTACTTTTTACTTTTTTACTGCTTCTAGTTACTAAAATTTATAATAAAAGCATGTTAGTTTTATTCTTATATCTTTTAACACATTGAGGATTTCTATCAAAATGTCTTTTAAATAGTGTTTCATTGTAACAAGTTAATGTTCAAAGCAAATTTGTGGGCAATGATTGCATTTCCTTAATTGCAAGATCAATTTTTTTTCTAACAGAATATGTAAATAAAATGAATAATATTTATACCAATATTGCATTTAAACTTTCCTTATGTCCAACTACCATATATGAAGCTAAATTAATATCATCTGTTGCAGCTAGAAGTGTACATCAGAAATGATTGACTTCATTAAAATATATAGAGTGAGAATGCAGGTAGTCCATTTCACAGATCCTAAATCTAAATATGTAGAAGTAATGACACGGGGCTATTTCATGGTATGGTGTTGTGCCTTTATTTTCAGGAAATAACTTACTGCTTCATCATTAAGCTACCTGAAAACTTGTTAAAGTTATTTTTATATAATGGTCTTTCTCTCTTTTTCTATTTAGCAGGCTAGTACGCAAATCACTGAAAATATTTTTTTATGTTTAACAAGGTTCAAAGCACAAGAACTGAGCAATTAATTAATACTCTATTCCTAATTCTCCAAGCTAATTTGGTTTCCTTCCTTAGATACTAGCAGTTTGTAACTTTTCCTGTTTCAGCTGTCCCTCATGATGTCTCTTGGACCTCTCCCATGGCTCAATTCCATATGTCTTTCCACAAATACTCCTCCCCTTGGTGACAGCAAGTTCAGCCCTATTCTTTGCCCTGCTCAGTGAGTAGATGTAAGCTGCTTTATTGGCATATCATGGGACAGTTTGGGAGCCCTTTTTACACAACATTGAGACAGGAGATTCTCAGAACAAGGATTGAAATCAGATATAGTGGTACATAAATCAACATTTGAGTTATACACTAACCTTATGCCCTACAAACACTGGTCACTTAGAAGGCTCATCGCTCTCTATTGCCACCTTGCTTCCAACACTGCAGCAGTGCTGCTCATGCCTGACCCCCTTCAAGGCAGTATCCCTACCCTTTGTTCAATGAAAAGGCAGCTTCCAGCTCAAGGACCCTGCTATAATATTACTGAGGTAAAATTTTCAACCAACCACAAAGGACCTCCCATTCCTGCTCTCCTGTGCCCTGAGAATACCTATGGGAAATCTTATTCTCATCTATTTGCACACTGGATGTCTGTGTTTAACAGGAGTTCCTGCATATCTGAGTAATTTGATCCACTGTCATCCTATGTTCTATTTGTTTTCCCCTTTGTGGTGATCTTCTTAAACATTCTCTGGAAAGGCAACTTCACAATTGGCTGCCACACTTGAACACATCTGTCATGGTGTCACACTAGAAGGCAATTTGTCCCCTCAGTCTATGGAAGATGCATTTTCTTCTGTGTTTGTGTTGTGATGAAGGCACTATGAGTACACTTGTCTTCTCAGAACTTTTTATATATTTGTTACAGAACAAATTTGTTCACTCAAATAAGACTTGTCTTGATGTTGAAATACAATAATAGACTCATATTATGCTGAGCATCTAAAATGGATTCCATTTTGATACAGGAAATTTTAATCTTTCTCCCATTCTTTCTGTCTCCCAAGATTCATGTGAGGTAAATTTACGCCATTATTCTGCCTTTAAACGTAAAGTTATCTATTAAATAGAGGTTTCATTGAATTGTCTTCAGGCCTACCTTTGCCCAGTGAGAAAATTATACATTATTATCATCATGCTCTTTCAAAGTTTCAATCACTATAGTCTTATTTATGTGGTCCGAAATGATCATTTTTTTCCTCATTTTTAAAGGCTGTATTATATTCCATTTGGCATGCAACTGTGAGTATACATTCATTATGTAATCTTCCGCAGGTATTTAAGTTAGATGTACATCTATTCCTTGGTTTTATATTTTTTGCCATCAGTGATAATTAAATCATATGTATTATTTTCAATTATAATTCCATACAGAGAAAAATATAGTCATTATTTAAAATTATTACTCCAAAATTTATTTGCTCACATCAGCTTTAGAACATGTGTAAGTAATTTTCAGCAGATTATTTCAATAATTCTTTTTCCATATATTGTGTTTTCTCTTTCTTTAAAGCATGGATATAATATATCATGATCATATTTACCCATAGTATTATGTCTACTTTTCCTGCTACCCCTTGCAACCCTCTTTCTGTTCCCAACTGTTTCCCTTTTCATTGCATGTCTTTTTTCTGCATACATATAATATTGTTTCCTCCAACATTTAATATGATCAACTGTACTGCAAGGTCTACTTTTAAGAAACCTTTGGATATTTAGAGAATCAAATTTTTTTCATCATGATATATTTTTTATGTACTGTTAAATGTTGTTGGCTGGCATATACATTTGGCCCTTTGGATCACTATTCAGTTGTGGCATATATCTTTAGTTTTGTGGGTGATTCAGTTTGTGTAAAATGTGTTCTATTCTTTTAAAATGAGGCAATAATATCCAACATTTTCTTTTTATGTATTTTTATTTTATGATTTTGTTTGGCCTGCATGTGTGTTTATCTAGTCCCTCCAGAAGCCAGAAGCAACCATCAGATCTTTTGAAACTGAAGTTACAGATGGCTGTGAACAGTTATGTTAGTTTTGAGCCCTCTACAAGAACAGAAAGTGCTATAATTACTTTTCATTTTTCCAGACTATCTGCTATGCTTTTCATAAATAAGACTTTACATGTGAGAGGAATGTTATATATGTTTACTACGACATGGAAATAGTTATATCTAGTTTGTTATATAAAATGAAGATAAAGTTATTCAGATTTTACTTTTGAATCAAGTAAAATTTTTTTTCTATACCATGGACCATTTTTATGTTTTCTAATTTTTCAAATATAAACCCATTATCTGAACCTATTATTAAATGATACTCTATTTATATGGATGCTTCTCTTATAATTTTAATATATCTTATGGTTTCTTGCCCTCCTTCTGTGATGTTACATTTTATCTTTGTAGAGTATATATTGTTTAGTCTTAAGCATGAGACCTTAGGATTTATTTTTAATATAATTAATGGCAAATTACTGTAGTTTATTATATTAAGAAATTTTGAAAACTCTAATTATATAAAAAATATAAGTAAATATATAAAAGTTGGTCTTCTCTTTTATTCATTTTATAGAATAGGATTCTTATCCCTAAAGCATGTTTTTAGAACACTTCATCACTTGTATACTAGTTTCCTCATCTTGAAAATCAATTTACGGAGATCCAAGATGGCGGCGAGCAGTGTGGACCGCGTTTGGAGGTCCAGTGAACAATTCAGGGAATTGCACAGATTTCTGAGCCAGGAACACCGAAGTCCAAACATCACGGCAGCGGGAGTGCTCCACGGTTCAGAGGGACCGGGGTGCAGAGGACCTGCGTGCCCCTGCACACGGGAGGAGCATGGTTTTTCTCTGATTGGAGCGGCAGCAGCAGAGGCAGCAGCACCAGCGGCACCAGCAGCGGCGGCAGAGGTTTGCAGCTCATAGCCTTCCGGTGGAGGCGATTGGGGTGGTGGCTGGTGGGAATTGCTGCGGAAGAGGGGACTCGGGGCAGGATTTGGGTCACGTGGAGCCTTTGGACCCAGACTGGACTTGGCGGACAGTTCGGCCCCAGAGTCCCGGGTACTGGCCCGGCCCAGCAAGCAATTCTGCCTGAGGCACTAACTCAGCGTGGCCACAGCTCCCCTGCTGTGGCGCAGGCATAGTTGAGCTCGCAGCTCCACACTAGGCAGCACCTCAGCTCAGCGGCAGCTCCCCTGCGGTGACACAGTCTGGGCGGAGCACTTGGTTTCACCACAGACGCTAACTCAGAGCAGCCGCAGTTCTCCTGCTGTGGCGCAGGCTTGGTGACGTGCTCAGTTCCATCCTAGGCACCACCTCAGCTCAGCGGCAGCTCCCCTGCGGTGACACAGTCTGGGCGGAGCACTTGTTCCACCACTGGCGCTAACTCAGAGCAGCCGCAGTTCTCCTGCTGTGGCGCAGGCTGGACAGAGCTCTCGGTTCCACCAGCTCTAAGACTCTGGTTGGACACAGTGTGCAGTTTGAATCCAGAATTTCTGGCTGAGATTGGTGGTCAGTTCGGGCTCTGAGTCAATAACTGACCACAGCACGCACTTTGGCCCAAAAGGCCCTAGCGGAGCTTGGTGCGTAGTCCCAGCCCAAAAATTCTGGCTGGACCCTGTGTGCATTTTGGGCCCAAAATCCCTAGCTGAGCTTGGCAGACAGTTCAGGCCCTGAGAATCTAGCTGAGTTCTGCCCGTGGTTCGGTCCCAGTGCTCCTGGCTGGACTTGGCAGGGAACACAGAAGGCTGTGGATACCTTGGCCTGACCCAACGCTCATTCAGAGACCCAGAACAATTGCAGGATCCACAGCAGAGGGGGGCTGAGGATCATTGGCTGTGAGAGACCAGAACAACAGGGCTAACCTCCTAACATCCACACCAGTGAAGCTTTGAGCTCGCAGCCTAGGGAAATCGTGAGAAAACAAGTGAATCTATCGTCAGACACCCTCCATTCAACTCTAGGAGCTACCCAACAAAAACAAAGACGGCAAGATGTCTAAAGGACAACGAAAAAGCATACGCAAAAAACCCCAAAACAACATGGCGTCTCCAGTTTCCAGCTATCCCAAAGAAAACAACCCAGAGAACTCAAATACAACGGAAATACAAGAAAATGACCTCAAATCCTTAGTAATGAAGATGATAATGGAGGAAACAAATAAAAGTCGTAATCAAATGCAGGAAGACGCAGACAAACAGGTGAGAGACATAAAAGAAGCACATAGAGTGGAACTAGAAAAATTGCAGGAAAATGCAAACAACCAGATGAAAGAAATAAAGAAAACGGTTCAAGCTCTGAAGACCTATAAAGAGGCAATGGAAGAAACTCAGGAATATACAAAAAATCAGATGAAAGAAATCAAAAAATCAGTTCAAGATCTGAAAATGAAAATGGATTCAATGATAAACACACAGACAGAAGAAAAACGAGAACGTGAGACCTCAGAGAAGAAGGCGAGCAACACAGAGGTGAGCTTTTCTAACAGAATCCAAGAGATGGAAGAACGAATCTCAGGGCTAGAAGATACAATCACAGATATTGAATCAACCATTAAAGAAAATGCCAAATCTGGAAAACTCCTGACACAAAACATTCAAGAAATTAGGGACACCATGAAAAGAAGAAATCTGCGGATAATAGGCATTGAAGAAAGAGAAGACATCAGACTCCAGGGCCCAGAAACTATTCTCAACAAAATCATAGAAGAAAATTTCCCCAATCTAAAGAAAGAGATGCCTATAAACATACAAGAGGCCTACAGAACACCAAATAGAATTGACCAGAAAAGAAAAACTGCCCGCCACATAATAATCAAAACACAAAACATGCAAAACAAAGAAAAAATATTAAAAACTGCAAGGGAAAAGGGCCAAATAACATTTAATGGTAAACCTATCAGAATTACACCCGACTTCTCAGCAGAGACCATAAAAGCCAGAAGGGCCTGGACAGAGATCCTGCAAACCCTAAGAGACCACAGATGCCAGGCCAGACTACTTTACCCAGCAAAATTATCAATAACCATTGATGGAGAAAACAAAATATTCCATGACAAAAACAAATTCAAACAGTACCTATCCACAAACCCAGCTTTACAGAAGGTACTAGAAGGAAAACTCCATCCCAAAGGGTCAAGCTACAACCAAAACTACCCAGGAAATAGATAACTATCCCATGGCAAAAACACAACTACACAAACGCTCGACTGGAAACAACATCAAAATTAAAACTCTTAACAGTCACTGGTCATTAATATCTCTCAACATCAATGGCCTCAATTCTCCAATAAAAAGACACAGACTAACTGAATGGGTACATAAACAAGATCCAACATTCTTCTGCATCCAAGAAACACATCTCACCCATAATGATAGGCAACACCTCAGGGTAAAAGGTTGGAAAAAATTAATCCAAGCAAATGGTCACAAGAAGCATGCAGGCGTAGCCATTTTAATATCGAACAAAATAGACTTTCAACCAAATTAATTAAACGGGATGAGGAAGGGCACTTCATACTCATCAGAGGTAAAGTCAACCAAGATGACATCACAATTCTGAACATCTATGCTCCCAATACAAGGGCACCCACATTTGTAAAAGATCTGCTAAAAAACTTAAACCACATATTGATCCCCACACAATAATAGTGGGAGACTTCAACACCACACTCTCATTAAAGTATAAGTCATTGAAACAGAACTAAGCCAAGATATAACATCATTAACCCATGTCATGGGTCAAATGGGCCTAACAGATATCTATAGAACCTTTCACCCAAACAAGAAAGAATATACCTTCTTTTCTCCACCCCATGGAACCTTCTCCAAAATTGATCACATCGTAGGTCACAAAGCAAGCCTCGATAGATACAAGAGGATTGAAATAATACCTTGTATCCTATCAGATCACCATGCTCTTAGGCTGCAATTCAACAACAACAGAAATAACAAAAAGCCTACACATACGTGGAAACTAAACAACTCTCTGCTAAATGACACCTGGGTCAGGGAAGAAATAAAGAAAGAAATCAAGGAGTTTCTGAAATTCAATGAAAATGAAGAAACAACATACCCAAATTTGTGGGATACATTGAAAGCAGTGCTAAGAGGAAAATTCATAGCACTAAGTGCCTTTAAAAAGAAATTGGAAACATCGCACATAAGCATCTTAACAACACAACTGGAAGCCCTAGAAAAAAAAGAAGCAGAAACACCCAAGAGGAGTAGACGCCTGGAAATAATCAAACTCAGGGCTGAAATTAACAAGTTAGAAACTAAGAAAACAGTCCAAAGAATCAACAAAACCAAAAGCTGGTTCTTTGAGAAAATCAACAAGATAGACAGACCATTAGCCAAACTAACTAAAAGGCAGAGAGACAGTATTGAAATCAACAAAATAAGAAATGAAAAGGGAGACATAACAACAGACACTGAAGAAATTCAAAGAATCATAAGATCCTACTTTGAAGGCATATACGCCACAAAATTTGAAAATCTAAGGGAAATGGACGATTTTCTTGAACAATTTCACTTGCCAAAGTTGAATGAAGAACAGATAAACAAGCTAAATAGTCCCATTTCCCCTACAGAAATAGAAGCAATCATCGATGGTCTCCCAACCAAAAAAAGCCCAGGGCCAGATGGTTTCAGTGCAGAATTCTACCAGACCTTTAAGGGCGAGCTAATACCGATACTCTTCAAGCTACTCCAAAAGATAGAAATGGATGGAAAATTACCAAATTCATTCTATGAGGCCATAGTCTCATTGATACCTAAACCTCACAAAGACTCAACAAAGAAAGAAAATTTCAAACCTATTTCTCTTATGAACATGGATGCAAAA
Source organism: Acomys russatus (assembly GCF_903995435.1). Lineage (NCBI taxonomy): Eukaryota > Metazoa > Chordata > Mammalia > Rodentia > Muridae > Acomys > Acomys russatus. Next base: position 105,339,529 of record NC_067137.1, on the reverse strand, counting down.
ATACTAAATAAAATACTTGCAAAGCGAATACAGAGCACATCAAAGATATCATTCATCATGACCAAGTAGGCTTCAGTCCAGGCATGCAGGGATGGTTTAATATACGGAAATCCATCAATGTAATCCACCATATAAACAAACTGAAAATAAAAAACCACATGATCATCTCCTTGGATGAAGAGAAAGCATTTGATAAAATTCAACACCCATTCATGTTTAAAGTTTTAGAGAGATCGGGGATACAAGGCACTTTCCTCAAAATAATAAAGGCTATATATAGCAAGCCAATAGCCAAAATCAAAGTAAATGGTGAGATACTCAAGGAAATTCCTCTAAAATCGGGAACAAGGCAAGGCTGCCCACTCTCTCCATATCTCTTCAATATAGTACTCGAAATTCTAGCCAGAGCAATAAGACAACAAAAGGAGATCAAGGGTATCCAAATGGAAAATGAGGAAGTCAAATTATCCCTCTTTGCAGATGATATGATAGTGTACATAAGTGACCCTCAAAACTCCACCAGAGAACTCCTAAAGCTGATAAACACCTTCAGCAAATTGGCTGGATACAAAATTAACTCAAAAAAGTCTGTAGCCTTCCTATACACAAATGACAAGCTTGCAGAGGAAGAAATTAGGAAAACCACACCCTTCACATTAGCTACAAGCAATATAAAATATCTAGGAGTTACCCTAACTAAGCAAGTGAAGGACTTGTATGAAAAAACTTTCAAAACTCTGAAGAAAGAGATTGAAGATGACCTGAGAAGATGGCATGATCTTCCTTGCTCATGGATCGGGAGAATTAACATAGTAAAAATGGCCATCCTACCAAAAGCAATCTACAGATTCAATGCAATCCCTATCAAAATACCTACACAATTTTTTAAAGACATTGAAAGTTCAATTCTGAACTTCATATGGAAAAACAAAAAACCCAGAGTAGCTAAAACAATCTTGTACAATAAAAGGTGCTCCGGAGGAATCTCCATACCTGATCTCAAACTGTACTATAAAGCAATAGTAATTAAAACAGCATGGTACTGGCACAACAACAGGCTGGTTGATCAGTGGAATCGAATCGAAGACCCAGATATGAATCCACACACATATGGTCACTTGATTTTTGACAAAGAAGCCAAATCCATTCAATGGAAAAAGGATAGCATCTTCAACAAATGGTGCTGGTCTAACTGGAGGTCTATGTGTAAAAAAATGAAACTGGACCCATATTTGTCACCTTGCACAAAACTCAAATCTAAGTGGATTAAAGACCTCAACATAAAACCAGAGACACTAAGCCACTTAGAAGAAAAAGTGGGAAAGAGCCTGGAACATATTGGCACAGGAGACAACTTCCTGAACAGAACACCAACGGCCCATGCCTTAATGTCAACCATTAATAAATGGGACTTAATGAGGCTGAGAAGCTTCTGTAAGGCAGGAGACACTGTCAAGAGAACAAAGCGACAGCCTACAGACTGGGAAAAAATCTTCACCAACCCTACATCTGACAAAGGTCTAATATCCAAAATATATAAAGAACTCAAGAAATTAAACACCACCAAACCAAATAACCCAATTGAGAAATGGGGCTTGGAACTAAACAGAGAATTCTCAACAGAGGAGTATCAAATGGCTGAGAAACACTTAAAGAAATGCTCAACCTCCTTAGTCATCAGGGAAATATAAATCAAAACAACTCTGAGATTCCATCTTACACCCATCAGAATGGCTAAGATCAAAAACTCAAGCGACACCACATGCTGGCGAGGATGTGGGGAGAGACGAACACTCCTTCATTGCTGGTGGGAATGCAAACTAGTACAGCCACTTTGGAAATCTATCTGGTGCTATCTCAGAAAAATGGGAATAGTGCTTCCTCAAGACCCAGCTATTCCACTCCTTGGAATATACCCAGAAGATGCTCCAGCACACAGCAAGAAAATTTGCTCAACCATGTTCATAGCAGCCTTATTCATAATAGCCAGAACATGGAAACAGCCTAATTGTCCCTCAGTAGAAGAGTGGATAAAGAAACTGTGGTACATATACACTATGGAATACTACTCAGCTAGTAAAAAAAAGGAATTCCCAAAATTTGTGGATAAATGGATTGAGCTAGAAATGATCATAATGAGTGAGTTAACCCAGAAGCAGAAAGAATCAAATGGTATATACTTACTTATATCTGCATACTAGCCCAAGGGGCATGTCCCATCAAAGTCTTCACTTACCAGGAAACTGGGACAGAGGGGAGGGCATCCTATTGGGACTCTAAATGAGAGACGCATGGGAGAACAGCAAAATAAAAGGATACAGAGGGTCCTAGAAATCTACAAGTAGAACAATATGATAGGCAGATTTGGGCCCAGGGGTCCCGCTCAAACTAAGGCACCAGCCAAGGACAATACAGGAGGTAAACTTTAAATCCCTTCCCAGATCTAGCCAATGGTCAGAATATTCTCCACAGTTGAGTGGAGAGTGTGATACGACTTTCTCACGTACTCTGGTGCCTCACTTTTGACAATGTCCCCTGGAGCAGGAGACCTGGTGGCACTCAGAGGAAGGACAGCAAGTAGCCAAGAAGAGACTTGATACCCTATGAGAATATATAGGGGGACATAATCCCCCTCAGGAACAGTCATAGGGGAGGGGAATAATGGGAAAATGGGGGGGGAGGAATGGGAGGATACAAGGGATGGGATAAACATTGAGATGTAACAAGAATAAATTAATAAAATATTTTTTTAAAAAATCAATTTACAAGCACCATCTTGCAGAGAGCTCAGCAAGTGCCTCAACAGTGAGAGTCGGAGGGTGTAGCTTGTGTATGTTCCTCCTGACAATCACTGTCAAATCTACTCACTATTTAATTTTGGGACTGTGTGGCTTTTTTTATGGCTGTCTGTTTGCTACTCAGTTGTTCATTTAAAGTGGAAGGATGGGCACCCTGCTCATTATCACAGACAAAAGTCACCATGGGTCTGTATATTTGTATCTTGAAGTTAGTCATGAAACTGAGTTACTTATCACACTGGCTTAACCCAAGATTTTACCTGGAAGCATGCACAGAATCTGACATGCTTTTCTAATGCACCTCTTTTGTTCTGCTCCAAATGCCTGCACTCTGACTGCATTTTAACGGTGAAAACTGAGTTTAATGCTCAGACCTCTGGTTTTGTCTATACGCATGGTCATATATATTCATTCAGCATGTATCAATTGATCGCTTCCCTTGTGCAGGTGCTGGGACGGCTTCCTTGAATATCAAATGGCATATAGAACTGTGGCTTCCCTCTAGGTAGTGCAACTCTATGCTGTAAATTTCCCTTTTAGACTTGTATTCTCGTTTGCACCAAAAAGTTGAATGAAATGTTTTGAATCACTTTAACTCAACAATCTCATAACCTGACCTATAACCTAATATCAACAGTGAATTATAAACCACTATTGTAAGCCCTTCTTTTTTAGAAAGACCACCTTGCTGGAGAAGTTTTCTTGAAAAACATATCATTCTTATGTTATTATATAAAGGTTTTGCAGAGAATAAAAAAAATAATTAAATTTAAAAAAAAGAAAAACACATTACATACAAAGATTATGTCTTCAGTTATTAAAAGGTACATTACAGTTTTCATTAAAAATGAAAAATAATCTATGCTTCTGAAATATACAATTATTCTTTGACATCTGTAAACAAGTGTACAAGGCATGTTGATGAAAGTCACTCACACCCTCCATTGTCTCCATCTTATCCCTCTCAGGCTCCTTTTGTCCCTACAAATCCTTTTCCCATATTCATTAATTTTGTTTTCTTACCCAATGAGTTTAACCAGGATCCTATGTGTGGCCATCTGTTGCAAGTTCTCACCTTGAGCCGGATGGGCTCAACAGTGATTTCATACTGATAACATTGAGATTTTTACTTCCCAGAACCTTTAAGTGGCCAATAGTTCAATAAGGGGTTGGACAGGGAATCTTAAGCTCCACCTACATCCATTGTTGGCTGCTGTGAGTTTCATTGTTATACCAGCTCAGTGGAGTTATGCTCCTTAGGTGGCCCTTCTTTTTTATTAAATATATTTTATTTTTCACATATACATTTATATTGTTACACATATATACAATAAACTACCTATAGCAAGAGGATCCATGAAACAATATAAATGTTACATTCTTAGTGTTTTTGCTATTTGTACTTGGCAGACTTAAAGAAAATATCTTTCCTATCTTGGTGCATCTAAAATTCTGAAAGTATCCCATCACTTGTATCCTCCTGTTCCTTCCTCCCTCCTGCTTTCACCCTATACCTCTCCCCTAGGTCTATGACCTAGGACCCCTCCTCCCCCACTATATGGTAATAGGCTCTCAAGTCTCATTTTGGTAGCCTGCTTATTCTTTGTGTACCACCAGGCCTCCCCACCAAGGAGAAGTGGTCAAATATGGGGCACAGAGTTCATGTCAGAGTCAGTCCATGCTCTCCACATAACTGTGGAGAATGGCCTGCCCATTGGCTAGATCATAGTAGGCATTCGATGTTTACTACTCATATTGTCCTTGGTTAGTGCAATAGTTTGAGCAGATCTCCCTGGACTCTGATCCACCAGTCATGATGTTCTTCTTGTAGGTTCTAGGACCCTCTGGGTCCTTATATTTCCCTATATCCTATATTTGTCTTATCTAGAGTCCAAGGAGGATATCCTCACATCTATCCCAATCTCCTGGTAATTGAAGATTTTCATGGGACATGTCTTTGGGGCTTGTGCCCAATTATGAGTATATACTTCCCCCTGTATATGCTCATAGGGTATCAAATCTCTTCTTGGTAGCCTACTATCCTTCCTCTGAGTGCCACCAGGCCTCCCCATCCAGGGGACGTGGCCAAATATGGGGCACCAGAGTTTATGTGAAAGTCAGACCCCACTCTCCACTCAACTGTGGACAATGTCCTGTCCATCGGTTAGATCTGGGTAAGGGTTTGGAGTTTACTGCACGTATTGTTGTTGGCTGGTGCCTTAGTTTGAACAGGACCCCTGGGCCCAGATCTGCCACTTTATGTTCTCCTTGTAGGTTTCTAGGACCCTCTGAATCCTTCTATTTCCCCATTCTCCATGGGAGATAGATATTATATTATTACCCCATGGCATATATACCATTATTATCCAATTAGACACATCGTGCCTAGAAGGTTGATGTTGGAGTTCATGGAAATTACAGTAGAATAATACTATTGGGTCCTTTTCCCCAAGGACCCATTTAGCACCTTCTGGTACTATGAAAGGAAATTTGTAGAATGGATACTTTCAGCCAAGATCCAGCTTTGTTTATCTATATTTTTAATCAAGATGTGTGCTGTTTTCATTGTTAGAATATTATCTACTTTTGGTGTCAAACCAGAAAAATGGCAAGCAACTGAACTGTTCAGTTTTATGTGATTTTCTAGGGTAGAGGTTGGACCAGAAACCATAAAAGGATATATTTCGTTCCAGGAACTGGAATGTTGGTTAAATAACACATGCCTCATAAATGCAGTAGCATTATGTCTTGCTCTTTAAACATACTAATATATATTAAATTGTATCATAAAGCAAAATTTCTTTACATGACTTTTATTCATCATTTCATTTAATTATCCTTCCTTTTCTTCTTCTTTTCTTCCCATTTATTTCCCCATATAAACCTTACCATCTCCATAAATTCTTCTTCACATTTAACTTCATCTACATCATTCTAACCTCCTCCACCACTGCCTTATGTGATGACCATCCAATGTTGTCTTTCTAGTCTTTGGTTTTCTCAGTGTGATCTAGAATTTGTAGCTGGTGTTGACCAGTGAGAAAAAGCATACAGAAATTGTATTTTATTTTATTTACTTTGCTGAGTGAAATCTATTCTATGTCTATCTATTTATTCCTGTGAAGTTCATAATTTCACTTTTTTTCTATATAGCTGAATAGAATTCCATTATGTACATGTGCCACACTTTTCATTATTCATTTATCAGTTAATGAAAATCTGGTCTGTTTCCACGTCATGGCCATCTTGACCAGATTGTCATAGAACAAGAATGAGCAAGTGTCTCCAGGGTCAGATAAAGAACCTTTTGGTTATAGACATAGCATATGTATAGCTGGGTCATATTACAGTTTTAATTCTAGGTTGTTTAAAAGCAAGAGTACTAATTTTTACTGTGGTTGTTACAGTATATACTCTCATCAACAGTGAATGAATATCTTACTTTGACCAAATTCTCAAATTCTTAATTGATAATAGCCATAGAATTTCCCAGATAGCTAATGCTTTTAAGAACCTTTAAACATGTATTTAATTGTTACCATCTTGACAAAAGCCATGAGATTCAAAACAATTCCCAATAAAAATACCCATTGAAATATCCACATTAATAGACAGAAATAAGAACATGGAGTTTATTAATTAGAAATAGAATGGGGAAAATGTTGCAATTATGTACTTAAAACTATTTTAAAATATATGGAAACACAAAATGCTCTGGAAAGTTAATGCCATCCTCAGCAAAAGAAATAATGTTGGTGACAATACTATTCCCAATATCAAGGCATATCACAGAGTCATAATAATCTTCATCCTGCAATAATCAGTAAGATCCGTAGTAGAGAAAGTGAAAGGGTTGTTTCAACTTGGCACCCCGATACAGCTTCCCAAACCAACACCCGTAATTCTGGGGAGTCCTAATGATTTAAAAATCTGAGAGTTACAGCATATTTTCCTGAGGACATGACACTTAAATTGAGAGTAAGAGTGGACTGGATAAAGAGGAATGTATCGATATAGGTATAGATGATAATTGCTATACATTTTTAACCAAAGTATTGATAAAAGGAACAAATATTTGCAATTAATACTCCCTATTTGAAACAGAATAATTTTTTAGATTCAAAGCAAATTGACTAGAAATCCAATTCAATTTCAAATGTGAACTTTATGTCAGTATATGAAAATTAAAGAAAATAATTTAAATCAGAGCTCATGTTCCTTGACTAACAAATACCCACTGTGTGATTTTCAAGCTTTTCATTTAGAAATAATTATAGTTTTGAAAACACTAAAGAAGACTGTATGTAATAAGGCATATCAAGAAAAATAAATTTTATTCATCATGTGATAGAGAAGGTATGTGGATAGTCAAATGCATCACCAGTTACCATGGGGATTGTTTATGTCAAGACAGACATCACTCTACCATCCTTGAGTCCCCATGGCCTAACATGATTCACATATATTCCTTCCTTAACTAACTATTCCATCGGCCAGCAGGAGACTTCCATACATAGTGGTTTTACAGAACCAAACTGAGCCTTAGAAACAAATGTTCACAATCTGGTTGCTCCTTGGTTCCCTCGGCAGAGTGTCAGCAGTGCGCAAATAGTGCTCTTTTTCTTCAGAGTGATAGATCGCATCTGTTCTCATTTGCAAAGGCATGTCATAAATCTATACCTAAATTTCAAAGAGGATTTGATCTTCATCATGCTCAATGTAAGGCAAGAAGAGGGTGGGGCTGTGTGAATGCCCCAATGATTCTGCAAGTGAGCATTGATGTACTCTTTCCACAATAAACAGACAAATCAATCTACAGATACATTTACTGAGCAATCACATTTAATTATGTCAATTTATCAAATTGATAATGTGTGCTGGGCTAGTTTACAGCATAGTGCTGCATAATCCTACATGAAAAATGAATTCAGACACTTAAGCCGACTATAGAAGGACATGTAACAATTGAATATTGCTGCTTCTTTGTTTATCCTGAGCACATGAGAAGGAAATGTATTACATTTAAATATATTAATATAAATTATGTTTGAACAGTGTAATAATTACAGTAGTTTACTGCCTAAAGGCTTGAAATACTCAAATATTTTAGGTATATATTTCTTTTTAAAATATTTTATTAATTTATTCATATTACATTGTAATTGTTAGTCCATCCCTTGTATCCTTCCATTCCTCTCTCCCTTCTGCTTTCCTCCTACTCCCCTCCCTTATGTCTGTGACTGAGGGGGAACTCCTCTCCCTGTACATGTTCATAGGATATCAAGTCTCTTCTTGGTAGCCTGCTATCCTTCCTACGAGTGCCACCAGGTCTCCCCCTCCAGGGAACATGGTCAAATATGATGCACCAGAGTACGTGTGAAAATCAGTCCCCACTCTCCACTCAACAGTGGAGAATGTCCTGTCCATCAGCTAGATCTGGGTAGGAGTTCAAAGATTACTGCCCATATTGTCCTTGGCTGGAGCCATAGTTTGAGCAGGATCCCTGGGCCCAGATCCGCCCATCATAATGTTTTTCTTGTAAGTTTCTAGGACCCTCTGGATGCTTCTATTTCCCATTCTCCCATGTTTCGCTCACCTAAACTCCCAATAGTATGTCATCCCCTCTGACTCACTTTCCTGGTAAGTGAAGACTTTCATGAGACATGTCCCTTGGTCTAGTGTCTAGATATAGGCAAATATATACAATTTGACTCTTTCTGCTTCTGGTTGAACTCACTCATTATGATCATTTCTAGTTCAATCCATTTGTCCACAAATTTTGGGAATTCTTTGTTTTTAATAGCTGATTAGTATTCCATAGTGTAAATTTAGCACAGTTTCTTTATCCATTCTTCTACTGAGGGACACTTAGGCTGTTTCTGTGTTCTGGCTATTATGAATACGGCCACTATGAACATGGTTGAGCATATGTCCCTGTTGTGTTGTGTGATGGAGGATTTTCTGGGTATATTCCAATGAGTAGAATAGCTGGGTCTTGAGGAAGCCCTATTCCCATTTTTCTGAGAAAGCACCAGATAGATTGCCCAACTGATTGTACAAGTTTGCACTCCCACCAGCAATGAAGGAGTGTTCCTCTTTCTCCATAACCTTGACAGCATGTGATGTCACTTGAATTTTTGATCTTAGCCATTCTGATGAGTGTAAGATGGATCTCAGTGTTGTTTTGATTTGCATTTCTCTATTGACTAATGATGTTGAGCATTTCATTAAGTATTTCTCAGCCACTCAATATTCCTCTGTTGAAAATTCTCTGTTTAGTTCTGAGCCCCATTTCTTAATTGGGTTATTTGGTTTGGTGGTGTTTAATTTCTTGTGTTCTTCATATACTTTGGATATTAGACCTTTGTCAAATGTAGGGTTGGTGAAGATCTTTTCCCAGTATTTAGGCTGTTGCTTTGTTCTGTTGATAGTGTCTCCTGCCTTACAGAAGCTTCTCTGCCTCATGAGGTCCCATTTGTTAATTGTTGACCTTAAGGCCTAGGCTGTCGGTGTTCTGTTCAGGAAGCTGTCTCCTGTACCATTGTGTTCCAGGCTCTTCCCCATTTTTTTCTTCTAACTGATTTAGTGTCTCTGGTTTATGTTGAAGTCTTTAATGCATGTGGATTTGAGTTTTGTACACGGTGACAGATATGGGTCTAATTGCATTTTTCTACATGTAGACATACAGTTAGACAAGCACCATTTGTTGAAGATGCTATCGTTTTTTCATTGGATAGATTTGGCCTCTTTGTCAAAAATCAAGTGACCATATGTGTGTGGATTCATCTCTGGTTCTTCGATTCGATTCCATTGATCCACCAGCCTATTGCTGTGCCATTACCATGCTGTTTTATTTACTGTTGCTCTATAGTACAGCCTGAGATTGGGTATGGAGATTCCTTCAGAGGATCTTTTATTGCACAGGATTGTTTTTGCTATTCTAGGCTTTTTGTTTCTTCATATGAAGTTGAGAATTGATCCTTTGCTGTCTCCAAATATTTTGTAGGTATTTTGATAAAGATTGCATTAAATCTGTACATTGCTTTTGGCAAGATGGCCATTTTTACTATGTTAGTTTTCCCAATCCACTAACAAGGGAGACCCCTCCATATTCTGATGTCTTCTTCAATCTCTTTCTTCAGAGATTTAAAGTTTTTTTCAAATGAGTTCCTAACTTGCTTGGTTAGAGTTACTTCTAGATATTTTATATTGATTGTGGCTATCATGAAGGGTGTTGTTTTCCTAATTTCTTCCTCTTCATGTTTGTCATTTGTTTATAGGAAAGCTACTGACTTTTTAAATTTTATTTTGTATCCAGCCAATTTCCTGAAGGTGTTTATCAGATGTAGGTGTTTTCTGGTGGAATTTTGGAGGTCACTTATATACACGATGATATCATCTGCAAATAGGGATAATTTTACTTCTTCCTTTCCCATTTGGATCCCCTTGATCTCCTTTTGATGTTTTATTGCTCTGGCTAGAATTTCAAGAACTGATATGCTGTTGTATTCGTTTTGGGAATATTTTATTGAGTATTTTTGCATCAATGTTCATAAGAGATATTGGTCTGAGATTCTCTTTTTTGTTGGTTCTTTGTGAGGTTTAGGTATCAAGGTGACTATGGCCTCATAGAAGCTATTTGGTAATGTTCCATCCATTTCTATCTTTTGGAATAGCTTGAATAGTATCGGTTTTAGCTCGTCTTTGAAGGACTGGTAGAATTCTGTGCTGAAGCCATCTGGTCCTGGGCTTTTTTTGGTTGGGAGACTATCAATGGTTGCTTCTATTTCTATAGGCAAATAGGGCTATTTAATTTGTTTATCTGATCTTGATTCAATTTTGGCAAATGAATCGGTCAAGAAAATTGTCCTTTTCCATTAGATTTTCAAATTTTGTGGCATAAATGCCTTTAATGTAGGTTCTTATGATTCTTTGTATTTCTTCAATGTCTGTTGTTATGTCTCCCTTTTCATTTCTGATTTTGTTAGTTTTGATAGTGTTTCTCTGTCTTTAATTAGTTTGGCAAACAGTTTCCCTATCTTGTGGATTTTCTCAAAGAACCAGCTCCTGGTTTTGTTGATTCTTTGAATGTTCTCTTTGTTTCTAAGTTATTGATTTCAATAATTTATTGATTATTTCCAGATGTCTATTCCTCTTGGGTGTTTCTGCTTCTTTTTTTTCTAGGGCTTCTAGATGTGTTGCTAAGTGGAATGTGGAATGTTTTCACTTCCTTTCTAAAGGCGCTTTGTGTTATGAATTTTCCTCTTAGCACCACTGTCATTGTGTCCCATAAATTTGAGTATGTTGTTCCTTCATTTTCACTGAATTTTAAAAAGTCCTTTATTTCTTCCTTTTTTCTTCCCTGACCCAGGTGTCATTAAGTAGAGAGTTGTTTAGTTTCCATGTATGTGTAGGCTTTTTATTATTTCTCTTGTTGTTGAAATCCAGCCTTAGACCATTGTGATCTGATAGGATACAAGGTATTATTTCAATCTTCTTGTATCTATTGAGGCTTGTTTCATGGCCTACTATGTGATCAATCTTAGAGAATGTTCCATGGGATGCTGAGAGGAAGGTATAATCTTTTGCGTTTTGGTCAAAAGTTCTGTAGATATCTGTTAGATCTATTTGATTCATGACATTGGATAATGAAGTTATTTCCTGGCTTAGTTTCTGAATCAAAGAGCTATCCTTGAGTGAAAGTGGGGTGTTGAAATCTCCCACTATTAATGTTTGGTGATTGATGAGTGGTTTAAGCTTTGTTAATAGTTCTTTTATAAATGTGGATGCCCTTTTATTAGGAGCATAGATGTTCAAAATTGTGATGTCTTCTTGGCTGACTTTATCTTTGATGAGTATGAAGTGTCCTTCCTCATCCCTCTGATTAATATTGGTTGAAAGTCTATTTTATTAGATATTAGAATGGCTACACCAGCTTGCTTCTTGTGACCATTTGCTTGAAATATTTTGTCCCAACCTTTTACTCTCAGGTAATGTCTGTCCTTGGTGTGAGATGTGTTTCTTGAATGCAGAAGAATTTTGGGTTATGTTTATGCATCCACTCAGTTAGTCTCTGTCTTTTTACTGGAGAATTCAGACCATTGATGTTGAGAAATATTAATGACCAGAACCTGTTAAGTTCCTTCATTTTTGCTATTTATTACAGTCCAGGGTTTTTGAGGTTGTGATTTTGTGATGGTGTACTTACCTATTTCCATTGTAGTTTTGGTTGTAATTTGACCCTTTGGGGTGGAGTTTTCCTTCTAGTAACTTCTGTAAAGTTGGATTTCTGGATAGGTACTGTTTGAATTTGTTTTTGTCATGGAATATCTTGTTTTCTCCGTCAATAGTTATTGATAGTTTCGCTGGGTATAGTAGTCTGGGCTGGCATCTGCGTTCTCTTAGGGTTTGCAGGACCTCTGTCCAGGCCTTTCTGTGTTTCATGGTCTTTGCTGAGAAGTTGGATGCAATTCTGATAGGTTTGCCATCATATGTTACTCTGTGTTTTTCTCTTTTTGCTTTTAATATTTTTTTCCTTGTTCTGGGTATTTTGTATTGTTATTATCATGTGGTGGGAAGATTTTCCTTTCTGGTCTATTCCATTTGGTGTTCTGTAAGCCTCTTATATGCTCATATGCATTTCCTTCTTCAGATTGGGAAATTTTTCTTCTATGATTTTGTTGAAGATATTTTCTAGGCTGTGGAGTTGGGTGTCCTCTCTTTCCTCAATACCTATTATTTTAAAGTTGCGTCTTTTCATGGTGTCCTTGATTTGTTGGATATTCTGTGTCAGGATCTTTTCAGATTTAGCATTTTCATTGATGGTTGTTTCGAGTTCTATGATTGTATCTTCAAGTCCCGACATTCGTTCCTCCATTTCTTGGATTCTGTTATATAAGGTCACCTCATGGTGCCTACTTTCTTCTCTGAGACTTCTCTATCACGTTTTTCTTCTGTGTGTTCCTCTATCATAGCTTCCATTTTTATCTTCAAATCTTGAACTGTTTTAATGATTTTCTTCATCTGGTTGTTTGTATTTTTCTGAAATTCTTCCAGTGCCGCTCTATATGACTCTTTTATGTCTTCAACCCGCTTAGTTGCGTTCTCCACTTGTTTACAGATTTTATTCATTTCTTCCATTATCATCTTCCTTAGTAAGAACTTGAGGTCATTTTCTTGTATTTCGATTGTGTTTGGGTTTTCAGGGTTACTTTCATTGGGATAGGTTGGATCTGGAGATGCCAAACTGTTTTGGTTTTCGTTTGCATTCTTTCACTGTCCTTTTGTCATTTTGACATCTCTGAGGTTGGGTGGTAGCTTCTGGTGTCCTTCACTGGTTGTTGAGAGTGGATAGTTGGTGAATGATTATAGGTCGCATGCCCTTGTCTGTGGTAATCAGGGAGTTTTTCCCTGGAACAAGCAAGTGGTCTGGTTTCGACTGCTGGAGATTTTGCTCTACACCTTAGGCTCTGAACTGAGTCAGCAGAAGTAGGTTTCTGTCTGAACCTTTCACTTTACTGCTATAATTCAGATCAGCTATTTTGGGTCCTAAGACAAGGTCAGCACACAAGCACTCTGTTTGGGTAGGTTGGTCCCAGCTGCCTGTCCTTCTTGCCACCTTGTAGCCAAGATCCCAGATCTTCTGAGCTGTAGCCTCCTTTAACTCAGCCTCTAAACACTGCAGAGGTGTCCAACCTCTCCCAAGAGCCTGGGAGATCCTGCTGGGCCTGTGGGAGATGATCCAGCTAGTTTCTGTCTGTTTGAGAGTGCAGGATCAGTATGAGACAGTGCAGAGAGAGTACCTTTTCAGACCACAGCAAGCTCCAAGCTGCCTGCACTTCCTGTCCTGCAGTAGTCATGACCCCACCTGGGTCAGACCCTCTGAGCTGTAGGCGCCTTTTAGCTTGACATCTAGACCCTGCAGGAGAATCTAGCATGCCCAGATCATGGGAGATCCTGCTGGTCTTACAGAACCTAATCCAGTTACGTTCTGTCTGTTGGAGGGTGAACGATTTGTATGCCACAGCCCAGAGACTATACCAGTTCAGACCGCCAAGCTGCCTGCACTTCCCGTGGGCCTGTAGGCAGGACCCCACTCTGGTCAGGCCCTCTGAGTTGTAGCCACCTTTTAGCTCAACGACTAGATTCCACAGGGGTTTCCAACCTCTCTTCAGAGCATGGGCAATCCTGCTGGGCCTGTGGGACCTGATCTAGTTAGAATTTGTCTGTTGGAGAGTGCAGGATCAGTGTGTGGTGGCCCAGAGACAGGACTGTTTCAGACCGCAGGCAGGTGCCTGCACTTTCCATGGCTGTGTAGCTGGGACTGCTCACAGATCCTCGGAGCTGTAGTCACCTTTTACCTCAGGGATTAGACACTCAGGAGTGTCCAGCATCTCAGGAGAGCATGAGAGATCCTGCCAGGCCTGTAGGAACACTACAAGCTGCATTCTAACTGCCCGTGTTTGCAGGCTCAGTTCATTGTGTCTGGCTCTAGTTTGGGCCCAGATCAGCCCACGAGCTGCACTGCCACTCTAGATGTTTTTGGTGGGCCCTGCCACCTGTCTTTCCACTCAGCCCTGGGGAACTCCGCAATTTGGCGTGGGGTTAGTGGAGGGTTCCAAGGGCAGTTTCACCCTTTTCCTGAGACTCCTCAGTCGAGGGGCTCAGTGTACCAATGCCCCACACAGTAAGTTTTTGCTTTATAGGCCAGCTGCAGCCCACAGGTGGGTTCTGTTCGAGTGTCCGAAGAGTGGCTTCAGGACCTCCGGGCTGTTGCTTGTCCCTGGGCCAGGCCCACCAGTGGTGGTTGTGCAGGATCCCACTCACCTACGGTTCTCTAGATCCAGCAGTCTATGGCTCCATTCAAGTCCCTGGTCTCCATGCAGTAGGTCAGATACGGTGCATACTGGTCGCTGCCATCTTGGAACCCTCAAGATATATATTTCTTTTGTGTTTGGAGTGCAATCTCTAGGAAGAAAAGTCACACATTGGTTGTGTGGCTCAATGGAGCCTTGTTTTACTGATTTTCAGACTAGGGAATGGAGAGACATGCTCATAATAATAAAAATAAAATACATTTTAATTAATGTCACTACACTCTCATTAGCCAGTGAGTCCATTATTTTAGCACCTAAAGGATTTTTTTTTAAATGGATGACCTAATTCAGTGGTCTTCATTTTGCAGATAATAATAATAGCAAAATGGTCATATTAATACCATTTAATAGTATAAAAATAATGGAAAGACTTTTTAAATAACAGGGATTGAAAGCAGACACAATCAAAACTATAATTCTAGCTTTTAAACACTATATAGCTTTGATTCATTTTCCATATAAATAGAGATTACATAGATGAGTAATAAAACAATTATGATTTGATTCTAATTTAAGAGGATAAGTAATAATAATTTCTGCTTCTAAGAAATATAGTAAGTTGCTTAAAACACATGAATTAATGGTAAAATGAAAAATATCTTTGGTCGATACAGATAACTGATTGTTATAATTTAATATTGTATGTATCACCTTAGGAACCAGATTACCAGGAGAAAGTTTCATCAACCCGTATAAACTTGTAATCATTTAGAAAAAGCACACACCACCTATGGCTAAATAAAATTACGGACTTGGAATAGTATTCTGACCCGTATCCATCAAAATGTCAAAGGGATATTAGTAGACAGCGGGCATGCAACAGGAAATATCAGGGCAACCATTAATCTCTTACCATTCTTGAAAATGCTTCAGGCAAATGGGACACATGCTATACATGGGCCGAGAATAAATAAAATGTTTTATATAGAGCAAAATGCTCAACCTTGGTTCTTGGAGAAATGGTCCCCATTTCATATAGAAAATCATGTTTGTCAATTAATCAATCATCTGGCATTCACTTACTTTCTTTGCTTGAGATCCTGCAGTGGCATAAGATCACTATGTCTCAAAAAGTTTTTCAGGTAGCTTTGGAATCATGAGAAAACAAATTTTCTTAGCCTAATTTGTCCCCCATATGAGATGAAGAGAACAGCAGCATTGGTCTCACTCATCTGAAAGAACCAAGCAAAACTAAAGGACATCATGGATTACACAGAGTGGCAGAGTCATCAGAACTATTGCTATTCCTCTCCTGCTTTAATCTCATGACATATGAAATTCATGGCACACTCAAAAGCGAAGGAACATAAAGAAATTTGCTTAATGAGACATTGGTGGATAGAAGACTTAACTGGGAACTTAATTTAGGAAGAACAGAAGAGTCCTTGCCAGTTATACTCTGGTTGCTAAAAGGAGACAATGCTCATGCAATGAAGGAGCTCCTGCTCCTCCTGATCCCAGCCAACACACAGAGGTGCGTCCTCCGGTGCTGAGCCTTCTCAAACACAAGCTTGTACTTGAAATGAAGTTAAACATTGCTGAGACATGCACTTCTTTTTGCTTTGTGATGGTTTGGAAGTTTTCAAGTCTATCCATACTGTATTTCAGCATCATGCAACTTATATTGCCAAAAATTTTTGTATTGTTTTGAATTTTTTCCCAAACTGTTTTGAAATTCCATTTTGGAGACGTCAGGAGGCAAGTGTTCCTTCTGAAATACATGGTCTTTTCAGTCACACATACTCAACTGAAACTCTATCAGCATATCATATTTGACACTAGAATAAAGTATTGCTTATTCATATACACATACATATTAAATTTACATTAGTCTTTCAATCCATGAAAATATGTGAGATGTCATATTATATGAAACAATATACAGTCAGTTAAAATATTGAAACAGTAAATGAGAAAAACTGATATGAAATAGGGTATAGTGGGACACTACAGGTTAAATAGATGGGTCTGAACCAAAAGAAGTGTGTTAAAATTACCCTACAAAAATTAAAGAACACAACACTAATAATGTTTGAAACCAGCAAAATCTACTTTATGTGTAGTTATTTGTCATAATTTTTCTGTTAGACTTTGTATGTCTCTGACAGATGGAAAAGTTAGAACAGGTCTCTACTTCACAGGAGGGAGGTACATTGTGGCTATTAAACACAGTCTGCTCTCTTATGTAATAAGCATAAGAGTACATGTATTTCTTGTCTAAACTTAATGTTATTCATCTATTTATTTTACACCTACACCAGTATAAAGAAGTGAATCCAATTAATTTACAAAATACATTGGCGTCTATAAAATCAAACAAATCAAGTTACAGATTAAATAGATTTTATAGACCTCTATGGCTCTGAAACGCCTACTATTATTCATATATACACTCCTCTCACCTTGAAAGGTCTGGCAAGATTATTTGCAATCCATGTCTTTCTTCTAAGTAATTCACTAATAATCTAGTGTGGGTTTTACCGAAGATGTTAATAATGAAACTGAATTCAGATCATCAGTGTTCCACATCCTATTTAGTCTACTTTTTAAAATTCAACATAAGAATTGTGACATGTGAGTATGTTGCTACACACATCAGAAGTTCGGTTTTCCCCTAAGCATCTGCTGATTACACCACCAAGTTGTGATAATTTGAATTGTTTCTCATCCATTGCTATTATGTATAATATTGCTAAGAACACTCATGTCATATTTTTAAATTTAATTTAATGAAAATATTAATGGATGATATAATTTACTTATTCACTTATAAAAAACCTTATCATATTTCAGTGGTTACCAAACAGACTCCAAGAAAGAAAGTTAAAGTTATTTGGGAAACTTCTGCCTTGGTACAATAATGATTAAAGGCACATTGCTTCTCTAGTGACATGAAAAAGCCAGATAGTGACAATTTTCTTAATTACCTCAGAAAGTTCCATTAATGAGACAACTAAGTGATCTGAAATGTAAGATGCACCTACCTAAATAAGATGGAACACAGGCTCTACATCACTGTGACAGAATATAGAGAGACCTATTGCATTATCTGAGGAAAATGATGCAAATAAGTTAATAAATTTACATCTTAGCTAGCATGCAGAAGCTCAGAACCTCTGGGAACCATCATCATAATTCTGTAACCTACCAAGCCTCCACTGTAAATTCAATCAGGAACATAGCAAGTAGGGAGGAAGAGTGGAATACAGCTTCCTTTCTGTCCTGGGAAGAAGAGAGTGGCTGCCTAAACAGAAAGAGCAAATGTTTTAGCTTTATCCTTCCTTCTGGCCTCTTCTGGTTAAAGGAAACTTGGTTTGAGTGTGAGATGCTGATAAATCTTGTCACTATATACATTGGAAAAGTTCTAAAGTATATTGGTAGTAATAAACCATGTAATACAAAACAAAAATAATTAACCTTTAAATATTATGAAGAGTCTTTCTGGACTATGGTAATCAGTCACGCTGCTGCATAAGTGCCACAAAGATTGATTCCAAGCAGAGCTTTGTAGCCACACAAAGGTAAAGAAATACCATCCAGGAGACCCAGAAACTACAGTTGTTCCCAAGACAGAAAAGTTTATGCTCTATCCTAAGAACCTTTCTAGTGACCAGATACACATAAGCAATATATTGCTGATATGAGGCAAGCATGTGTAAAAACAGTCTGGTGTGGATAATTAATCCCACCAAGACCATAGCCACAGGGGAAGATCCCTTCTGTACACACAAAGTAGCATCTGTGGAATCCAGACCAGGGTGCAATGATGGGCACTATTATAGCTATGCACAGTTGCAAAGTAAAGTGTCTCAAAACTCAGTTTCTTCAAAAAATTAATTTTTAATCACACAGATTTCGTGAGTCAGCATCTCTGGAATTGCTTACCTTTAGGACCTAGAATGTTTGAGGTCAAATGTCACCAGTGGCTACCGTCTGTTGAAAATATGAGGGAGATCAGGGGCTCTAGTCTGAGATGGATTAATCATGCTGCAAATTCTTCAGCTCCTGTTGTTTTTGTTTAGATGAAATAACACAAATGTCCTACAAAAAGACTACTAAAACTAGCTACATTGTTTTGTGTTGCTCAGGTTGTAAGTTAAATATTTTAATATCCAATATATTCCATACCATGTCAATGAAATTGAAATTCATATAAATATATTATCTACAGTACATTTCAGTTGACTGAATAACACATATATGATATATCTGTGCTGAAAAGTTTACTATGTCTGCTAATACAATAAAACAAATTAATCTAAATAAATGGAGAAGTAAGTGAATTGATCAAATGATTCAGTAAAGTTGGTATAACTATTGTCCACAAAGTGACATGAGAACAGGTGATGATTCACTGTTCTTCTTTTGAAATGTGCTCTGATTTTGATCATTCCAGAGGAAAGCAAAGGAGATAGAAGAGTCCAGGCGACTTTGACAAAAGTCACACTTCACAGTATCTGATTCCAAAGCGTAACACAAAGGCTCAGTAATCCGTATTCAGTACTATGTAGCCAGCAGAGATCAAGGGGGCACAATGAGGCTTCTGAAATAGACACAGAACATACAAAGTCAGTTCATTTTGTGAAAAGTGAGAGAATTTTCACAATAGCTTCTGGAACAATGAAGGTCTAAAAGTCAAAACGATTCTCAGGCCACATCTCAGGCACTAAACATATGAGTTCAAAACCTGGGGTATGAAATCTTTAAGGTTCACCACTGGGGAAAAAACTTTTGATTTCTCATTAGATACAAGTTATTTAGCAGCAATGGCAGGGTTCATAGAAAAATAAAGCATAAAATTTGACTTTATCAAAAACAAACCTTTTTTAAAAAATGGGATGATAAACTACAAATTGAGATAACATATTTTTGAGATCTCAGAAGTATAAAGAAAGTCAAGGTCAATACAAGATTTGTAGAAAGAATAGTTTAACAATTGATATATTTCATCACAAAATATCCATTTAAAAGTATTAAAAATTATTTAGACAAATGCAAAGTAGAGCTATGATATAAAAAAACAATAATCAATTAATATAAGAAATGATAAAGACAGAGAAAACTAATACTCTCCAATGTTTCCAATGAGAATTTGGAATGATATGATCTTTCCCAAAACCTTTTAGCAGTTTCTTTAAAATGCTAAATATATGCTTACCACCTGAACTAGAAATTTTACTTTCAAGATAATATCTAATAAAACCCAAAATATGTGTTAATTTATACATTCATAAAAAACACAAACCATATATAAATACTTAGGTCCATTTTACTCATACTTTTCTGATGCTGAAAAAATCTGTACGTCTTTTATGGACAGAAGATCAAATCTCTGATAGGTATCAATCTATTCAAATTTTGCTTAAGATACAAAAAGAAAACACATTACTACCAGACTTTTAGTGTGTTATACAATATAGGTCAAGTATATAGCAAGGGAAACAGGAAATTGCATTAACTTACAGGACTGGTATATACCTTGAATGGCAAAATCATGGATCTGCTTTTGTTTGCTCAAATAAATAGAGGCAAATTTAAAATGTTTTATCTTAATAAATTGTAGTATATCTCAATAAGCTGGCTTACAATAAAAATCCTAAATGGAATGCTCTAGAAAATAAATATTCGTTTCAATATATCAGAGCTCACTATAACACTTATATAGCCAGACAGTTATTTTCTTATCTGTACTTCTTTTGTTGTGGTGAATCATTAACCAAAATCAACCTGGGGGAGGACAAAAGGATTTGTCTGACTTGTAGGTTATAGGGGAAGCCAATAAGGGGAAGGCAAGCCTAGGATTCAAGGCAGTAAGTGGAGGCAAGAATTGGAACAGAACTCACAGTGAATGTTGCTTATTTGCTGTCTCTGTGACTTGCTCCAGCTGCTTTTTTATACAACCAAGGACCATCAGAGCTGAGGTAGCACCAGCCACAGTGTGTTAGACCCTCTCACATCATTGCGAATCTGGAAGATGCCATACAGAGTTGCCTATGATGAAGATATTTCCTCAGTTTAGGTTCCCTCTTTGTCAGCTCAGGTATTGTGACATTGTTATTGTATATTTTATTTTCATAATGAATAATTCTTTGTAAACTGGAAAAATAAGTATAGCACTAAATTTTTTATATGTTAGCACTGTTTAGAAAACTCACGAGAAACTGTAACTTCTGTGCCTTATTCAGTGATGACTTAGAAACAGATAAGGATTTTGATTAACCATGAAAAGGGCAGCCCCCGTGCTACTTTGTGATGTCATGTGTCTTCTTGGATTCAAATCATGATTCTGCTATTTTCATTTGATAACTTTGGCAAGTTATATTTTTTTGATGTGTGCCTCTATTTTGCTTCTATTTGTAAGATGAATACAGGGATAACCTGGCTTCGATGTGAATTCAAACAGTGCACCAGTTGTAGAACACACAAAAGAGTACCATTTCATTATAGGTAGTTGGAAAGATGCCCCTCTCTTTCTCATTTCCACTATCTCTTTGCTCACTCTTTTCTGATTTGAAAACAATTTCCACCCAAGTGTCTAGGCTACCATGTGCTGAGATGAGAGACACACCTAACATCCTAGCCTCATAAAGGATTCTCTGAGGAGTCTCACTCCTGGTTTAAAGCCAGAGTGTGTTTTCTCAGCTGTCATCACTGCATTTCTAAGACATTACCTGGCATATCTCACAGGAGAAAGCTATTCTTTCCACTTGGCATGGTGCATTGGCTTATCGGGTGTGAAGAATGAGATGGAATTGGAGACTCTTTGGTAACTCCTGTTCTTACACCTATTGATCAGGTCTTCAAGCCTAGATTTTTACATCTTAGGGTAAGGGTAGGGATCTTCTTCATGCTCCTCTGCCTATGCCTCAGTACAAAAGAAGAGACTGAAGACATTCAATTCTGACTCAATGGTTCTATAAAGCAGCTGGTACCTTCTGTCATAGGACTCTGAGCAGTGAAATGTGTGAGCACTGTTTGTGTCTCTTGGACCAATTTACCTTGACCTGTATTTAGTCTTTGGAGTAAAATAAAACAAGTAAGTATTTGCTCAGTTTTGAGATTCTGGTACATAAGATCCCATAAAATAGTCTTATCTCTTGTTTTAGATTACTTTATTAATCATCCATTCAATATTCAATAGCTCATTGCTCTTTCTTCCACTTCTATGAATTGCTGATATATTATTGATTATGAAAATCTTTACCATAACATTTACTTTTACTGCATATAATTCTAAGTGACCTTTTGGCTTGAAAACCTTCTAAAGGCCAGGCAGTGGTGGTGCACACCTTTAATTCCAGCACTTGGGAGGCAGAGGCAGGCAGATCACTGTGAGTTCAAGGCCAGCCTGGTCTACAAAGCAAGTCCAGAAGAGCAAAGGCTACGCAGAGAAATCCTGTCTCAAACAAACAAACAAACAAACAAAGAAAACATTATAAAGTACTGAACATATATTTGTTATGCTCAAGTTCCCCTGACATTGTAAATCATACGCTTTTTTATCCATACAAATAATTTCTGAAGATAGGTTGACATCACAGAGACTACAAAAAGCATTGTGACATGAATGTAATATAAGCAGAACCTATGTCTGAGGAAAGGAACACCACACAATTAACTACATCAAAAGGTTTTCGGTTTGTCCTGGATATCTCTAAGTATTGTATGGAACGAAGTCTGTGAACGGTAGACAAGGTGGACTGACTAGTCATTATTTAAGGAATCTGGCAACTTTATGTGTGTACACTATCATTGCCTGTCTTGATGAACACAAAAGTTTAGTTATGGTATTTTTGTATTTATGTCCTTCCATTTATGTGTGTCCTTGTATTGGAAAGAAATATGATGTCATGGCTACAGTCAGTCAATCATTCAAATTTCTTTTTTTTTAAAAAAAATCTTAGAATATCATTTGCATATTTACAGACATACTTGCATTCTAAAGACGGGTTACTTGAAGTGTTCTTATGAACATAAAGGAAGGGAAGGTTTTAATTTTTCTTTCACAAATGTTCTGGGTGCAAAGCTCAAGTACTAGCTGAAATTATGTGCTTCACAAAATAATAAGGAGGTAAGAAACGAGTCAAAGGTTGAGAGATTCAAAATAAAACAACTACTTGAAAATTCAAAAGATTTGAAATTGTTGTATAATTTAAGCTCCTTGAAGGAAAATTCTATATTATTTCCTGTAAAATTTTAACTAGAATTTTTGTATAGACAGCATTTATAAATCAGTTTGTGTTTAGTTTCCATGTAGAATTTTGGATGTGTATTTCCCTCATAGACATAAATTTCTAATAATCTGTGAAACAGAACATATTATAAATTTTTTCTGTGGTCTAATAGTCCCCAGAGAACTTTATTTCTAATTTGGAAAGCATTTGAAAACACAGAATCCTATAACACAGACCACTTTGATCTCATGTCTGCCTCTGCTATTATCAAACAGGTTTTACGACCTATTATGAGGCCTCTGTCATTTAGTTATCAACAAATAATGAAGAGATGACCCAGCCCAGCCCAAAGACTGTAAAACAAATAAGGTGAGCTCCATAGAAAATATTGTAATTGGACTGCAAAGATATTATATTCCTCAATAATTAATGACAGGACATAAAAAACTGAAAGATACAAACACAATAAGACTAATATCCATAAACTGAGGAAAGAGTTGAATAGGTTTAGTGTGAAGCAATGCAGAACATGGGCAGTGAGAGTGTTCAGCAAATTAATGAATTTACTGTTCAGTCTTATGTGCCAGAATTCAATTTCTAGAGCCCATGGAAAGAGGAGGACTCACTCCTGAAACTTTCCTTGTAAAACTCATGCACCTGCCCCCCTCTCCCTCTCTCTCTGCCTCACACATATATACTCATTGTTGAGGAATCTAGTAGAAATCAGTTCTTCATGAGTGGCCAAGTTAATGAACACCAACAATGAGAAGGACATTTCTCATCTGCAATTATCTCCAGTAAAGCCCAAAATTCTATCAGAACAAAATATTAGATAATCAAAGAAAGAAGGTTTTTTTTTTCCTTCAAAATACCCAACAAAAATGTTTCAAAAAGGCCGGGTGTGGTGGCGCACGCCTTTAATCCCAGCACTCGGGAGGCAGAGGCAGGCAGATCACTGTGAGTTCGAGGCCAGCCTGGTCTACAAAGTGAGTCCAGGATGGCCAAGGCTAAACAGAGAAACCCTGTCTTGAAAAACCAAAAAAAAAAAAAACTTTCAAAAGTAGAAGGTAACGTTCAGTGGAAAACAATGAGAATTCCAATGATTGGAGGAAAAAAAGAAATTATTACTAGATTGAATCAGGGCAAATTACATTGCTGGATTGAATTCTAGCATTGAAAATAGAAAACTTTGACATGAAACAAAACAAAATAGCAAAATATGAGTTCAAATAGCAGTATGGGGAGTAGAGACTACTTCTGACATGGACTTTGGCCACCAGTGTTGATCACTTCCCCCTGGCAGGATGGCCTTGCCAGGCCACAGAGGAAGAGGATACAGCTAGCACATATAAGACTTAATAGGCGGATGTCAGATGTTAGGGGAGGAGTGATTCCATTTCTTAGGACTAGAGAAGGAAGGGAGAGGGTATGAGAGAGGGAGGTTGAGATAGGGAGGTGACAAGGGAGTGGGTTACAATTGGGATGTAACACATTTGCGTGGGGGCACAAAAGGCCAGATAGTGCCAAAGCAATACCGAACCAAAATGATATTTTGGGAGGTAAGAGCAGACTTTATTTCAAATCAAACTACAGAGTCATAGTATTACAAACAGTATTGTAAAGGTACAAATGCAAACAACAATTAATGGAGTTGAAGACCCAGGTATAGGCACCAGCCATCTCAGTAACCTGATTTTTGACAAAGATTCTACTATTAAACATACCGGAAGAGCACATTCAAAAACTGGTGCTGGTACAACTGGATTCATCTCTCTCCATGAACAATACTCAATTAGACATGGGTCAAAAATTTGAAATGAGATATGGTATTTCACGACTCCTAGATGTAAGGAATTCATTTTATCTTCTGGGGAAGGTAAAATCTTCCAGAATAACACCTCAGTAGCACTGGAGATGTGTTGAACAATGACAAATAGGACCTCATGAAACAAAAGGACTTCTATATAGTTAAGGAAATATTCATGTGACTGAATAAGTTCTCCAAAAATGGAATACAACCTTCACTATATATGTATTTCACAGAGAATTAATATCTAGCAAATTCAAGGAACTCAAAACAAATAAACAAACAAAAAAACTAAACCGTGAACAGAATCAAGCCAATTAAACAATGAGCTGTAGAAATGAACAGAAATTTCTTTAAGGAAGAACTCTAAGATTATTTGTTTTCTCTCCCATGTAGATCCTAGCCTCAGTAATTTTGTTTTGTGTGTTTCACTTGGAGCATAAGCAGAAATAAGGGAACTAGGAGGAGGATGTTTTAGGAGAGGACATACTAAGCAAGGGTAGTGTAGTGGTAGTGGTCTTCAGGTGATTATACTGGTGATGCAGACTACTTACGGACACAATAATGAAGGAACATGGGAGTAGGGGGAAGTAAGAGAATGAACATGGGGAAATCCAAAATAAAAGGATTTTGAAAGCAATATTCAAGTCTACTCTCTCACAACCCAACCTATAATATAACAAGTACAGGGACAATCAATACATGTGGGAGGGGAGGAGAGGATACCAGGGGCTTAAAACTTTAAGTGAGACAGGGGTAAGGAGAGGAGACAGCATAGAGAGCAGTGGATCATTGAGCAAATTTTTTTAATGTATGAAAAATGGAAATCAAACTTCATTTCTAACAGAATTCTTCTGCATTGGAGCACAAGTTTGCTCCCCAAAGATATGAATTATTAAATGATAATCTCAAGGCCATGCTGAGACTTCCCTAGGAGCTACTGTTCAGGGTGGCCCCAGATGTCCCAGATGTCCCTAAAACAACATGTCATTGCCTTTGGTTACCCATCATAACAGCAAGGTAAGAACCTACTAATGAAACACTGCACACGTCAGCTATAGGTTTTAGAAAAAGTAACCTCAAATTAACCAGGAATCATCGTCCCCACTTGCATGCATTTTTAGTGTCAGAATGTGATGTACAGAATTCGCAGGAAGAAAAACCATCCATTTTCTTGTTTAGTATTGAATTTTTTTAGCTATAGTACCAATCTATCAGGTATTATGAGCTCATTGGTACACTAAGTGCATGACTTTCATGGGGATAGCTAATCACTTTCTGATTGGATCTTAGGCCTGCTCCACAGCAGAGAATTTCCTTCCTGATACTGTAGTCTAGGCCAAAAGTCCCTGGTTAGGGAGGTCATAGGCCCTGCAGTAGAACCTACTATGGTCATGCTGTCAATATTTCTTGTAAACATTTAAACTTAGTTTATACCTGTAGACCTGAACTGTGTTCACCCTTAGTAAGAGAATCTTCTTTGTACAGTGAGCAGCAATCAATAGATAAATGTATGTCTTAAAACACTGAGATGAAGAAATACCTAAAAATACACAGATACATCATCTCTTTGAATCACACTGTTACCACTAAGAGTTAGAGAATATCCCAGAAAAAGAAACAAAGTGAAAGTAAGGGCAGAAAGTTTGGGAAGACTGTTGTAAAACTCTATGTGCTGGACATGGTTATTCATTGCACACATAAACTTATAAAAGCCATGGTTACCTAGAAAAGATCAATGTAAGTCCAAGCCAGAAAAATAAATCTTAGAATAGATACAGTAGATGATATCCAGGCACCAGGACTCACTGAAAAGCTAAAGGCTGTGCTTAATTAATGGGGGAGTTAAAACCATTTTGAAGCTGTGGCCTCTTGTTGACTTTCCATGGTACAGTGGATAGCCATGAATGTATGGGCATCGCTAAATGGACTTTGAAGGTTGTGCAAAAAGAAAGACACAGGAAATTGAGAAGGGATATTTTGGGGGAACACTTGTAGTTGGAGAGGGCAAAAGTGAGGGGTAAATTTAGCTATATTTCATTATGTATATGTATGAAATTCTCAAAAATATAGAAAAAGTATATATAAAATGGATTTATCACCAGTCTATTAGATTCAGAATATTTGTCCATAGATATTGAGTGGTAAGGTCCTAAGGTCTACTCAATATCCTTGGAGGCTTATGGTGGCTAATCCAGAACAAGCTATTTAGGTCTTGATTGTACTTTGTCTGCACATCTCCACAGATCTTGCTGTTAAGAGACTGATCACATGAAGAAATTTTGTTGTATGTATCAAATTTTGCCATTAAGGGAGTGAATGATTTAAGGACAAGTAGGAAAATGCAGCATTTATTCTCACACAGTATGATGACAAAATAAAGTGGACAACAAGTTTACATAGGAGAATATAGGAAATAAAAATAACCTTTGTGTTTAAATTTATTTCAGGGACATTGTATTTAACCTGGCACCAATACGATCACCTTTCAATTCTCGGTTTGTGGACAGAAAAATCAGATTCAATGAGTGAGTTTTCTAAAACTTCTTAACATATTGGAGGAAGGAATTTGTTCACACAGGAAATATCTGAGCATATTTTAAGATGAATATTTTATTAAAAATATAAAACCAGACAATGTACATAAAGTGGTCTTAGAGTGAGGAATTCTACATATGATAAAACATTTTGTTTCTAAAATCAGTTATAATTATACTTTTAGCATGCTGGAGATATTGTAGTATGTTTAAATAGATATTGCACATAACTTGAGCTTGACTTCCTAGCATCCTTCCTTGTTCTGCTTGCAACGGTCTAGATGCTTTGCTGGGTAGTGGGGTTATTAGGCAGAGTGGAGTCTGCTCAATTTGAACTATGAGTCTTTCTTACTCATGTCATAATACTGTGAGTAAAGGTGGAAATCCTAAGCATTTTCAACGTTTTATATGTTTAAAATAACCAATCGATATTAGTTTATAATTACAGAGTATGGGGAATTTTAGCTTGAATTAATATTTATCCAACTCAAAATTCAATATGCAAACTTCATATAAAATATCCAAAAGATAGTATGATAGGGGTAAAATACTATATGTGTGTGTATGGTTAAAAAGAACTTTCAAACATGCTTGTTTGTAAGTATAAATAAGGATCTGCGTTTGGATCACAAGTATTCACATACAAGACATGCACAATAATACTTGGCTGTAATGGAAGTGTTTGGGTACAGAGAAAGCTAGGGTTTGCTGGCCCACATGCCTAAGTCAGTCAGTGGGCTGCACAATCTTTGTGAGATGCTGTTTTAAAAGGTAAGGCAGAAAGGGATATTGCTTCAACATCTGTTCTCCATATGCATGTGCTTTTGTCATTACAAGTATATCTCAAAGAACTAGAGGAACATTCATATCCACCACACACAGACACACACACAGTATAGTATGGTCAAGGAAGAAACTTGAAGTTGACTCCGCATGTGTAATTAAATGCACGAGTGCATATTAATGTTAGTATACACACATTCATAAATAAATTGTGTACACATAAATTTGGATGTGTGCATTTTCCCTTCCAATATTTTCATTAAAATAAACTTGGGATGATAATACCGTGTGTTGTGGCTTAACATATTGAATTGTCCTCCAAAAACACTGTGCTTGAATACATGATTCCTCAAAGACAGTCATTGCTTAGCAAAGTTGTTAAACCTTTAAATAATGAAGCTTCAGTGGGGAAAAATGGATCATTGGCATCAGGTTTTGTATTGTTTGTAGTGTGTACCCACTTGTTAGGACTTCCCTACTACCTGAGTACAGAAGCAATGTGACTAGATGTCTTACCCTCCTGAAGTCACACTTTCTCTGCCATCATAGAGCATATGCCCTCAAACTGTGAATCCAGAAAAAACTCTTCAGTCCCTTTTATTACATGTTTTCAGATTGTTTTTCACAATATAAAGTAATTAATTCATTGCTATCTATGTCAGCAATATAGAATGTACACACAAGAATCACTACTTTGGTAAATAATTCATCTTCTTTAAAGCAAAAGATATCAATAAGAATTGCTCTTTCAAAAAGCAGGCAACAGAGTCCATGCCAAGGACAGTTCCTGTTCCCCTTAGTAGAGACCCACATGAACCTGAGCTGCCCATTGGCTACATTTGTGTATGGGGGGCCTAAGTCTGTCCCCCTGGAGGGACTGCCTTGCCAGTTTATTGGGGAAAAGAACACTCTCAGTCCTGATGCTACTTGATGAACTGGGTTGATGGGGGAGGGGTTCCTCTGCTTTTCTGAGGAATCGGAGAGGGGAGATGAGGAAATGGAGGGATAAGGGTGTGTCTGGAGGAGAGGAGTGACAAGCCCCAAACAAGGATGCAAAAACATGAACAAATAAATAAAGTAATAATGATACTAATAAAATGATTGCTTTTCCTCAGAGGCATTTATAAACATCTTATACATGTATGAGGCTCACTTTCATTTTAGGGTTATTTCCCATCTTCCCTTCTTTTCTTCACTGTTCCCTCTTCTCTTTTCCTTCTCTTTAACTCTTTTTTTCCTCTCATTCCCCAACCATACTGTAGAGTATCGTAATGTGACACTCTACTGACATTCTTTATAGATTCTTAGTAACAAAGTATTACCATTACCATGTACCAAGTCCCTACTGTTCTGCAATCAGTATACTACAACAAATATTAAGAACTCAAGTTGATATTAGCCTCTGTCCATGTTTCATAAGGAAATTCTCCACCTAAATTTCTAACCTTTATTTAGAATGCCATGTATTCTCATAGAGTATACTCCCTACCAAAGAATGCTCTACTATTCCTGAAGTCTAGTATACCCTAAGTGGAATATTAGTTCATATATGCTGAGCCTAAGTTTACAAAAGACAAATGTTTTAAGCTTTACAGAGGAGTTCAGAGCCTGGAGGATGACCCTTCCTACCTTTTTACTTTGTTCTATCTTTTAGTTCTTAGAGCAATATGTAGGCTACACACAAACATATATGCAAATGGTTAGTATTAAATCAAACAGGAGGGATTTGCCTAGGGTAAGTGGTTAACTCTCACAGTATGAAAACTTATGGAAAGCACTGCTTTATTTGAGTCAGCAAGCAAGAACAAAACAATAGAGACATTTCCAGTACAAAACACATAAGAATGCAGGCCCAGCTAGTAATGTGATGACATCTAGGAATGTGTTCTCTATAAAAAAGGAATTCTTCCTTGTTTTTAAATTGCTTGATTATTATCAATGGACTCGTTTTAGTGAAAAAGAAATATTATTAATACAAATATATTTAATAGCTATATTTACAGATAAAAACAAATATTAATTGGATACCTGTTGTTTACATGTAATACATTTGAGGAAATACTTGAATCCTTAATCAGGAAAAATGTATTATTTTCAATATATTGGAATTCCACGTACGTGATAATAAAGGGAGTAATTGGGCATTAAAACTCTAATGACTCTTCTTCCACCATTAGTTTTTAAAAGCTGTCAATTTGAGAGTGGGAGGGCATAGGAAGAGTTTGAGGGAAGCAACGTGAGAGAAGCTTAAGGGATGAAATAGAAGGAGGGAACTTCAAATAATTATATTTTACTTAAAATGTAAAATAAGATCAAAAGCTAAAATGACTCAAAAGAATATGATGATGCTATTGTGATGAGCTAAGGTTTTAGAGAATGATTTTGTAGAATCCATTTTAGAAACAAAGGCAAAGGGAAAAACGACAGATCATGGCTGCATAGAAAGTATTCCTATAGACATGAAAATCAAAATAAAACCACTCAAAGTAGTAGCAAATTATTGGCCACCCTAGATTCAAAAGTCCAATATGATACCTGGTAAGTTACTTGAATTTTATTATGATAAGAAAAGTAGTTACGGGTTATAGGTTTGGAATTGGTAGGAATTTCATGGTGATTTAGCAAGACAACTAGATGAGATAATTTTACAAATGATTTTGTTGAAGATCGTTGATTAGGAGAAGACATTAGCACATGGTGTTGTAAAAACAGTGACCAATACCAAAAGGCAATTACTAATAATCTTGTTAAAAATAGTCCCTAAAATTATGGGTATTTTATGCAAAGTAAAGTTGACCATTTCTATCAGTTCATCAAAGAATGATCCATTCGGTCATAATAATTAGTGTTTTTTCCAATGTGGATAATGAAATTAATATCTATAGGATACAAATTATGTAAAGATTCCAATGAATAGAAAAAATTAAGAAAAATCACTTCTTGTAAATGTCTGTATGAACTTTTAGCAGCCTTCATCATCTAGTGTCTAGTTATGAGTAACTCTGAGTAGAATTTATCATACAAAGTCTTTTATGATAAGAGTTGTACTCAGTTCTGGGTAGAAATTGATTTTTGACTACTTACTTGAGAAAAATATAACAATTAAAAGGTGTATTCATGCTAAATACTCCCAGAGATGCAATGTAGATTCCAAACTAAAGAACAAACTTTTGAAAGTGTAAGTAATTAATTTTATAAGTCAACATTTATTGACTTTCCATAGCATTCCAGGGAATGTGTCATTTTGCTAAGAATATAAATTGGACATGATTTGTATGCAGTGTTGCTAATGATCAGGCCTCCCAAAGGCTGGGATTACAAGCAAGAACCACCTTACACAGCTTGCCTCCTTCCATCCTTTCTTCCCTAACCCCACCTCTACCTTTCTCTCTCTCTCTCTCTCTCTCTCTCTCTCTCTCTCTCTCTCTCTCTCTCTCTCTCTCTCTCTCTCCCTCTTTTGTCCTTCTCTTTGATGTTTGATGTTCTTAAATACGCGCTCAGAAACTCAGTCAGTGTTATAACTTCCACAAAGGATGTGGAGTCACAATATAAATTCTACCTTAATTAAAGAAGTCTAACTTCCTGTCCTAAGTCATGATTAAATCCAAATTTGCCATATTTTCACTCATTTATTATTTATATTCTCTAAGTGAATATATGCTATTATATGGACATATTTTAAATATTATATTGTGATGTGCTAAAATAATTAAGTCGACTTATATGTTAACTACATGAACAAAATATTTGCATCCTTTGTTTTAGTTGTATATACTACACAATTGATTTTTAAAATTATTTAGTTAGCTATTTAATTACTTATTTTTCATAGGTTAAGACCGTCTCCTGACACGATATAATTTGGTGCAACATAGCTTGGAACATTTTTGTGCCCCCATAGTTATTGAAAATGTCTGGAAACATTGATTTTTCTCATGAGGAGAGATGCTGCTGGCATTTGATGGGCAATGCACAGTGATTAATCTGTACATCCTATAGAGACAGGACACCTCAGATACTTACAAAGAATTATGTGATCCCAAATGTCAGTAATGCTGAGACTGAAAACCTCTGATATATATGTGGTTTAGTCCAGGATGAACCATGTATAGAAAATACTATTATTATCAACTTGTAAAATCTGTATGTTATAAAAAGATCCAGAAGTCAACCTATAATATTCTGTAAGAAAAAACCTGGATCCTCTGCCTCATTAGTAGAACTATCTAGAAATAATTGCAATTATTTATCTTGAATTGAGGATACAAATACAATTATACATCACAGCTTCTGTATTTCTCATTTAGTCTTAACACACTTGAAAATCCTGACAAAACATCAAAAGAATTTTCTTAGAAGTAAGCTAGATAAAGGCTTAATTGATAAGATTTCATAAGGCAACAGGTTTACATTATTTTATTTGTAAACACAAATAATACAGTTATTCCAGACTGTTGTGTTTTAGAAAAACACAAAATTCTTTGCTAATAGTAATGAAACACATAGACAAATTTTCACTCTCAGATTCCTTGCATTTGCAAAAAGTGTTACTTTAAATAAATAGCTCTATTCCATGTATCAAAGATCATTTGGATACTTCATATACACTACAGTTATGTCTTGCTCATTGCCTAGTAAATAAAAAAAATGACCTAGTTTTTGCATTCATCAAATCTATCTACATATACTTCAGAGACCTGTGCATGTAGGGTATCTCATATAGGAGGGATAATTCAATGATTACTTACTGAAAACTTAAGTGAGTAGGATGTTACATTTTCTAATAATAATTTGTCCCCAAATGTCAACCATGCTGATACGGAGAGTTCTTGATTTGACGGATGTAATATAGCACAGAATGAGGCATTCGTTAATACCATAGATCCCTCCTCTATTTCACCTCAGAGAAAGAGGAATGACAGGAGACAAAATTATAATAATTCACTGGGTTTGGTGACTAACTAAATGGGCGGAGTGAGTGGAAGGAAAGTAGGTCTATGTAACAGCCAGGTATCTAATTTGAGTATCCGAGTTGAAGCATTTCACTTTCCTGACAAAAACAAGAGCTATAGAAGGCGTAACGAGTTTTAATCCTCCTCTTCTCTGGCCTGGCAAGGCACCACACCAGGGGGAAGGGTTTGTCAAAGCATAGATAACAGAGTCCAGGACAGCCTTTGCTGCCTTTATTAGGGGACTTTTGTGCAGACTGAGCTGCCTATCTGCTACATCTGAGCAGTGGGGCCGTATTCCTCTCAATGCATGGTTCTTGTTTGCTTCATCAGTCTCTGACATCCCTCCTGGGTCCAGATTTGTTGGCTCTGTTGGTCTTCTTGTTCAGCAGATTCCTTCCCCTCGAGGTCCTTTTATCCACCCTCTCTTCCATAAGACTCTGTACACCCCTGCCCAAAGTTTGGCTCTGAGACTCAGTGTCTGCCTTGATCCCCTGCTTGGTGGAGTTTTTCAGAACACCTCTGTAGTAGGCTTTGATCCTGTTCCGTCTCTTCAAATGGCTTCTACTGTCTATTCTAATTGCCCTTCTAAATGGGAATTAAGCATCATCCAAAGGGTCATCCTTGTTACTTAGCTTCTTTAGGCCTGTGATTGGAAATATGGTTATCCTGTATTATATGGCTAATAGCCACTTATAAGTGAATATATACCACGTGTGTCTCTCTGGGTCTCGGTTACTTTATTCAGAATGGTCTTTTGAGCTCCATCCATTTGCCTGAATATTTCATGATGTCCTTGTTTTTGATAGCTGAACAGTATTCTATTGTGTAGATGTACCAGTTTACTAATTTTTCAGTGAGGGGCATCAAGGTTCTTTCCAGTTTCTGGTTATTATAAATTAAGCTGCCATGAACATAGTTGAGCAAATGTCCTTGTGTAATGAAGCATTTTTTTGTTAGATGACCAGGAGTGGTATAACTGGGTCTTTAGGTAGCACTATTCCAAGTTTTCTGAGAAAATGCCACATTGATTTCCAAAGTGGTTGTACAAGTTTGCACTCCCACCACCAATGAAGGAGTGTTTCCCTTTCTCAACATCCTCACCAGCATGTTCTGTCACTTGAGATTTCTTTTCCATCTTTAAAAAGAATGGTGGCACTCAGAGGAAGGACAGCAGGTAGCCAAGAAGAGACTTGATACCCTATGAGAATATACAGGGGGAGGTAATCCCCCTCAGGAACAGTCCTAGGGGAGGGGAATAATGGGAAAATGGGGGGGGGGAGGAATGGGAGGATACAAGGGATGGGATAAACATTGAGATGTAACAAAAATAAATTAATTTAAAAAAAGAATAAAAAAATAAAAAGAATGAATTTAATTTATTTAGATTACATCCCAATTGTTGTTACCCCTTCACCTATATCTTCCCATCCACCCCCCACTCCCTCTTTCTTCCTATTTCCCTCTTCTAGACCTGTGACAAGGCCCTCCTCCCTCACCATATGACCACAGCCTGTCAAGTCTTATCTGGAATTTGCTTCCCCTTCCTCTGTGTGCTGCTGGCCCTTGCCACAAAGTGGAAGTTATTAAATTGGGGGCAACAGAGTTCATGTCAGAGGCAATCCTTATTCTCTCACAACTGTGGAGAATGAACTGTTCATTGGCTAGATCTGAACAGGGGGTCAAAGCTTACTGCATACATGCCATTTGGTAGTACAGAAGTTTGTGATGACCCCCCTGGGTCCAGATCAGCCAGGCTTGATGGTCTTCTTGTGGAGCTCCTGGAACCCCTTGCTCCTTCAATGGTCCCACTCTTCCATATCACCCTCATTTGGAGTCCAGAGGCAATTCCCAGCATCCATGCCAAGTGGAGACTATCAGAGGATATGTATGTTGGCCTATTTTCCACTCAAAAGATTCTCCACTACACAGGAAGTTGAGCATGTGCTCAACTATGTTCATAGCAGCTTTATTCATAGTAGCCAGAATCTAGAAACAATCTAAACGTCCCTCAATTAAGAATGGATAAAGAAAAACTGTGGTGCATTTACACAATGGAATACTACTCAGCTATTAAAAAAAGGGAAATCTTCACTTTTTACAAATAGATAGTGCTACAAAATCCCATCCTGAGTGATATTACCCAGACCCAGAAAGACACACATGGTATATACTCATTTCTAAGTGGATATTAGTCACTTGAGTTTTTGATCTTAGGCATTTTGATGGGTGTAAGATGGTATCTCTGTCATTTTGATTTGCATTTCCATGATGACTAAGACTTTGAACATTTTTCAAAATTGCTTCTCAGCCATTTGATATTCTTCTGTTTAGAATTCGGTTTAGCTCTTTACCCCATTTTTAATGGGATTATTTGGTTTGTTGATGTCTACTTTCTTGGGTTTTTATATATATTGGATGTTACCCTCTGTCACTTGTAGGGTTTGTGAAGATCTTTTCCCAGTCAGTAGGCTACTGTTTTGTTTTAGTGACAGTATCCCTTGCCTTACAGAAGCTTTTCAGTTCATGAGGTCCCATTTACTAATTGTTGTTTTTAGACCCTGAACTGTTGGTGTTCTATTTAGGAAGTTGTCTCCTGTGCCATTGAGCTCAAGACTCTGCACGCAATCCCAATAAGACTTTGTAGGCTGGGGTCAGTTGATAGGGGAGAAGGGTGCCATCTCTCTGAGGACTTGGGGATGGGCAAAGAGGGGAAGATGGAGTGAGGGTGGGGCTGGGAGGAGATGAGAGAGGGTGTTATCATTGAGATGTAAAGTTAATAATGATAAAAATAAAAAAGATAAATAAATTAAGTTTTAAAATAGAAATTTAACCCAATCCTAAACAAACTACACAAACAGATTTCAGTGGTTCTCAGCCTTCCTAATGATGCAACCCTTAATTCAGTTCCTATGTTTTGGTAACACCCAACCATAAAATATTTTTTTCCTACCTGATTACTGTAGTTTTCCTAATTCTATGAATAATAATACAAATATCTGTTATGATGGTTGTCTTACTTGGTCCTTTGAAACCAAAATGGGCTAGAGCCACAGGTTTGAAACCACTGGATTAGAGTCATATCTCTGTATCCTCACCCTTTAAAGCTGTCCCCCAAAAGAGGGTGAAGACTACAGGGTGGCAAAAACTGAGGTGTTACTGTAAAATATGCACACACACACATACACACACACTCACTCACAAATTAATTAATTAATTAAAAACTGGGACCATGCTCAACAGCAATGCCCAACTCGTGAAAGAAACTCCCTTGAGGTTGCTTTCAACCTTCCTAGTTGCCAGCACACTTCTTAAGGAAACCGTGTGTATATCTGAAAATTGTATATGCTATTGTGCTCATTTCATAAATGTCCCCAAAAGGCATATATATTGGAATACCTATTTCCAACATGGTGTTGTTGTTAAAGGATGTCTGAAACCTTTAATGTATGGAATCTTCTTAGAATAAGGGTTTCACTAGGGACAATCTTTCAGAGTTTACAGATTCCTCTTCTTCCTGTTCTTTCTCTGGGTTTCTGGCCATGATGAAAGTATCAATTTCTCAAACTCCTGGACCTTCTGCCATGGTTATTCAGCCACATTTGGGCTCTCTCTGGAACCATAAGCAAAAATCAACCCTTTCTTCCATAAGTAATATTTGGTCATAGCATGGTGATGTCATCATTTTCCTTTGGTACATTTTTAAGGACTCAGCTTTCAAAAGACTGTTTTCCAAACACAACCCACATGGTAGAAAGCAATCATGAGAGTGAAACTGTCATAGTCTTTACTGTGAAAATGCTTATCGCATATCTTGAAAGTCATGATCTTTATGTCATTTACATGCCTATATCTAGCTACCTATATGGAGAGATGGTAATAAAAAGAACAAGCACACTGTTATAAATATCAAAATTCAAAACTAACTTCAAATCCACAGTTGTGTAAACTTTTTTGATATATGATTTAAAATATCCTAGAATCCCTTACGAAAACCTGTGGAAACAGGTGTTTGCTATCAGTGAAGTACTCCATATTCTGCTTCTTCTCACATTCACATTGTCTTAGACACCTGCTTTCTCTCAGTCTTGTATTTCAGAAACTTAGGGGGTCTTCCACAATCATCTTATCCGTGTTTCCTTGTAACAAATTTACCATTGAACATCTCCCTCATCCATCCTGAAAACTCCATTGGAAAAGGAATCTTTCCTACTGCTATTTAAAATGTTTATTTATTATGAATTTTAACAATATACTGTTATCTGATGTGTCAACGGCTCATTTATGAAGTGAATTTAGGCATATACAAGGGGAGATAAGAGCCTGGCACAATTTTTAAGAAATTGTAGAAATAGCTTATCCAATTTTTTCATTTGAACAGTATTGTATAGTTGTTACACAAAGCAAGTCTGCCAACTTGACAATCTTTTTCCTTTTGGGCCCCTTCACCCTAGAGGCCATTTCATATACAATGCATCATTTTTTGTGGTATGCTCTGGTGGCCTTCAGAGTCTATGTTACTAAAATCCAGCCCCCATTTAGGCAATGGCACATCATACAAATGCAAATAAAGCATTAGCCTTTCAAATCCAATGATGATGTGGCAAACGAAATCAGTAACAGCCCTGAGAAGTATGCCACAGTCAACTACTATCTCTTGTAACTCTTTTTGCCTCAATTTGCTCACTGAGCAATAACAGCATATTAATTACTAAAATGAAGTGGAGTCATCCAGCCAAGACTGAAGGTCAAGAAAAGCACGTTGCAGAGGATTGACTGCATTGAAAACTCTAGATTTCTAGGAATTCAGTAATTCCAAATTAGTTTGAACTCCACTGATGCTTAGTGTCAGATAATTGTCATCAGGGCTGTTAGATACACTGTACAAGATGAAGCAGAATCTTTCTACACATTATAAAGCAATGCAATTTTCTAGGTTTGGTGGGGAAAATGATTGAGGACATTGCTAAATATCCTCTACAGAAAAATGGCTACACCTGAGGCTGAATTTAAACTCAACATAAATATTGATCTGTACCTCCAGGTTTTGTTTCCTACTTCACATCACTGGTATCTTTCCCTTTTCCTTTCTTGCTCCATAAACCTATATTTTTTCATATGGACAGAAATGGGGCTCAAGCTGTGTAGTAAGTAGTTCAACACTAAAGAAGATGAGACTAAGACTATTTGACAAATGCTCAAATATAATCTTAAACAAATGGTGGTCTAACTGGATGTCTCCTTGTAGAAAATTTCAAATAGACCCTTATTTATCACCCTGAGCAAAACTAAAGTCCAACTCTATTAAAGAAGAAGAAGTGGGGAAGAGCCTTGAGCTCATTGGCACAGGAGACAACTTCTTGAAAAGAACGCTAAGAGCTCAGGCTCTAAGATCCACAATTAAACAATTAATGAGTGGGGTCTCATGAAACTGAAAAGCTTCTGTAAGGCAAAGGACACTCTGAACAGAACAAAATGGCAGCCTATCTAGACATTAGGAAAAGGTCTACACCAACCCTACATCTGCCTAAGGGCTAATATCCAAAATATATAGAGAACTCAAGAAATTAAATAACACCAGAACAAATAATCCAATCAAAAAAGGGGGTATAGAACTAAATAGAGAATTCTCAACAGAGGAATATTGAATGGCTGAGAAACACTTAAAGAAAGGTTCAATGTCCCTAGTCATCAGGGAAATGTAAATGAAAACAACTGAGATTCCATTTAACACCTGTCAGAATGACTAAGATCAATAACTCAGGGGATAGCACAGGCTGGTGAGGATGTGCAGAAAGAGGAACACTCCTCCATTGCTCACGGGAATGCAAACTTATACAACTACTTTGAAAAATCAGTCTGGTACTTTCACTGAAAAATAGATCTTCCCAAACACCCAGCGATTGCATCTTTGGGCATATACCCAAAAGATGCTCCACTATACAACAAGGACATTTGTTCAACTATGATTATAGCAGCTTTATTAATAATAGACAGAATCTGGAAACAACTTAAATGTCCTGCCACTGAAAAATGGACAAATAAATTGTGGTACATTTACACAATGGAATCCTACTCAGCTATTAAAAACAAGGAAATCTTGTCATTTGCAGGCAAATGGATTGAACTAAAAAAGATCATCCTGATTGAGGACACCAGACACAGAAAGATGTGCATAGTATGTACTCAGTTATATGCATATATTAGCCACAAAATACAGGATAACCACACAATAATACACAGACCTAAAGAAACTAAATAAAAAGGAGGACCCTAGGGAGAATGTTTATTTCTCATTCAGAAGGACAAATAGAATAGACACTGGAAGCAGTTGAAGAGAAGGAATAGGAGAGGAGCTTACCATAGATACTCTAACATACAACAAAGACATTTGCTCAACTATGTTCATAGAAGCTTTATTCATAATAGGCAGAATCTGCAAACAATCTAGATGTTCCTCCACTGAAGAATGGATAAAGAGGTCTTCTGAAAGACTCTATCCAGCATGGGAGCCAAACAGATGCTGAGATACACAACCAAACTTTGGTTTGGAGCAAAAGCATGGGGAGTCTTATGGAAGAGTTTGGGAATAGAAGAACTTGGAGGGGTATAGTCTACACAAGGAGGCCAAAGGAACCTCAAATTGGTGGAGTTAATGGGTGATGCCAAGACTAATGTTCTAACCAAGGACCATGTACGGTGAAGACCTAGACCCTCTGCTCAGTCTTAGTAGATGGGCAGCACAGTCTCCCCGTGGGTCCCATAATATGGGGAGTACAGACAACTTATGACATGGACTCTGACTCCCATACATTGATTGCTTCCTTCTAGGGGGGTAGTCTTTCCAGGCCACAGAGGAAGAGGAAACAGGCAGTCCACCTGGGACTTGATAGACTGAAGTCAGATGTTAGAGGAGAAGGGGTCCCCTTTCTGAGGACTAGGGGAGGGAGGGAGCACAAATGAGAGACAAGGTATCATGAGACAAGGAAGTGATGACGGAGGGTGCTACAATCATGATGTAAAGTGAACAAATTTAAAAAACTCATTATATCAATAATAAATAATAAGAGCATATTAGTATGTATATATGTATGTGCATGTGTATGTGCTTGTATATATGTAATATGTATGGGCATAGAGTATTTCATGTATTAGATTTTTAGAATTAAGTGTGACCAATATACTCAGAATATGTGTCTTCATTTTAAAACTCTTTCGTTTCACTTTATCATAAAAATTCAAAATAATTTACTATTATATACAATAAACATAAGCATGAAAGTCTTCACAAGTGCATATGCCTGTACATTTTTGCTTACATTACATGTTACATATGCTAATTCTACTTTGATACATTGGGTACTACAAGTACTGAGTCTAACACTACAAGCACTAAGTCTAAAATAGAATCAGTACTTACCATTTTAATGCCTTGCCATAAAAATGTAAGGCATTGAAAGAAGGAATGTGTGCCTTCCTCCTGAAGGCTTCGGCAAGTGTTCAAATTATGTTGGAGACTTCTTTTTATTAATCATACCATCAATATAACTGAGAAGGCTTAGCAACTCCTGGATAGAAGAAAATTATAGGCTAATAGTTTAAGTGATTTCCATACATTGTTTATGATCAAATAGTGATACAATCAACTGTACAACTCGAATTGTTCTCAGAACACTGTGTGGGAGGCATGCCACTCCAAAGCAGTTTTCTTCTACGCCCTTCACAGGCACAGTTTAAGAAGTCACACCTAAGCCATCTGCCACCAAGTGAGTTATTGTTCAGGTCTACTTTTTCTCTTAATCTTATCCTTTGATTTTTCTCTTTGTTTGTTTTGCTCAATAATGACTTGGTCTTCCAACTTTCACACACCTTAACCATGTGAAATTTAAATGTACAGAATTTCATCGAAATACATTGTATCCTCATAGTATGATAACAGGATTAGTGGGTGCTAAACAGTCATTGCATGAGCTCTCAAAATATGTACAGGCTCATCATCCATTTCATGTGTATATGGTGCCCTCATTTGAAATGAACATGATAAGTAGGGTCAATGATTTAATAGCTTCTAAGATTTCTTCCTACAGGAATCATGTTAACTCTTGATTCAGACCAATATGAGATGGGTTTCCAGACTTTAAAGGCATGAATGCTATGCCATCAGATTGCATTTCCTTTTATCCATGTACTTGAGCATTTTATTTATGGAAATGTTCACAGATATGTGATAAAATCTAGATAAGGCATTTACATTCCATTACTGTATTTCTATGAATATTTACCTCTGGAAAAACACATTGACATCTGAACATTCTCAATATGTGTTTGTTGTTGGCCTTAAAAGAAATTCTTATTTTGTAGGAGATCTAAAATATTGGCTCTGTACCCACACTGTGTCTGATCTGCAGGACAGCAGTGACTGTACAGTGACCTACCCAGATCTAGTGAATGGACAGGACATTCTCCACAGATGAGTGGAGAGTGGGGGTCTGAACTTAACACCAACTCTGGTGCTCCATATATGACTACGTCCTCTGGACGTGGAGGCCTTGTGGCACTCAGAGGAAGAATAGCAGGCTACCAAGAAGAAATCTGATACCATATGAGGATATACAGGGGGAGGAAGTTCCCCTCAGTCACAGTCAGAGGGGAGGGGAGTAAGGGGAAAATAGGAGGGAGGAAGGAATGAAAAGATACAAGGGATGGGATAACAATTGAGATGTAATATGAATAAATTAATAAAATGTATTTTTAAAAAGTCTCCCAACCAAAAAAAAAAAAAAACCCAAGGCCAGATAGTTTCATCCCACAATTTTACCTTCAAACCTTCAAAGAATAGCTAATACCAATACTCTTCATAATATACCACAAATAGAAATGGAGGGAACATCACCACACTCATCCTATGGGGTCACAGTCACCTTGACACATAAACCACACAAAGATTCAACAAAGGAAGAGAATTTCAGACCAATTTCTCTTATGAACATTGATGCAAATATACTCAAGAAAATACTATCAAACTGAATCGAAGAACACATCAAAGATATCATTCATCATGACCAAGTAGACTTCATCCCAGGCATGCAGGGATGGTTCAATCTACAGAAATTCATCAATGTAATCCATCATATAAACAAACTGAAAATACACACACACACACACACACACACACACACACACACACACACACACACACGGTAATCTCCTTAGGTGCCAAAAAAGCAATTGACAAATTCCAACACCCATCCATGTTTAAAGTCTTGGAGAGATCAGGGATTCAAGGATCATACCTAAACATAATAAAGACATAATAAAGACAGCAAACAATAGCCAACATCAATTTAAATTGACAGAAACTCAAAGAAATTTCACTAAAATTAATAATTAGACAAGGATGCTCACTCTCTTTATATCTATTTAATACAGTACTTAACTTTCTAGCTAGAGAAATAAGGCAACAAAAGGAGATGAAGGAGACACACATAGGAAAGGAGGATATTGAAGTGTCACTATTCACTGGTGATATGATAGTGTACATAAGTGACCCACAAAATTCCACCAGAGAACTCCTACAGCTGATAAACACCTTCTACAAAGTTGCCTGAGATAATGTTTACTTAAAAATAAATCAGTAGCTTTCCTGTATAAAAATGACAAATGGGCTGAGAAAAGATTAGGAAAACTAAGTCCTTCAGAGTAGCTACAAATAATATAAAGTATTTTGTATAACCCTAACAAAGCAAGTGAAAGACTTGTTGGAAAAAAATTCAAGTCTCTGAAGACAGAAATTGAAAAACGCATCAAAAGATGGAACGATCACCAGTGCTCATGGATTGGGATTATCAACATAATAAAAACAGCTATCCTATCAAAACCAATCTG
The DNA here is from genome assembly GCF_903995435.1 of Acomys russatus. Lineage (NCBI taxonomy): Eukaryota > Metazoa > Chordata > Mammalia > Rodentia > Muridae > Acomys > Acomys russatus. Next base: position 105,296,720 of record NC_067137.1, on the reverse strand, counting down.
CATATTCAATGCAAACCATACCAAAATACCTACACAATTCTTTACAGACCTTGAAAGATAAATTCTCAAATTCCTATGGGAAAAAAACAGAGTAGATAAAACAACCCTATACAATAAAGATCTTCCAGAAGTATCTCCATCCCTAATGTCAAACTGCTATAGAGCAACTGTAATAAAAATGGCATGGTACCATCATAGAAATAGGCTGATTGATCAATGGAATTGAATTGAAGATGCAGAAATAAATCCACATACTGTTTAACAAAACAAACTGACAATACCTATGGACACTTGATTTTTTAAAAAGAATCCAAATCCTTACAATGGAGAACAATAGCATATTCAACAAATGTTGCTGGTCTAACTAGATGTCTACATGTAGTAAAATGGAAATAGATCCATATTTACTACCCTGTACAAAACTAAGTCCTAGTGGGTTAAAGACAAAGAGCCTTGAGCTCATTGGTACAGGACACAACTTCCTGAACAGAATACTGGTAGCTCAGGCTATACGGTCAGCAATTAATAAATAGGACCTCATAAAACTCAAAAGCTTCTATAATGCAAAGGACTGCCTCTGACATGACTCTGCTGCCTCCAATTTGATCACTTGACCTTGGTGGGGAGGCTTGGCTGCACACAGAGGAAAGGGAAGCACGCTATCCAGATGAGACCCGAAAGGCTGTGGTCCTATGGTGGGGGAGGAGGTCCCCTTCTGTCAGAGGTCTACGGAGGAGGAATAGGATAAAAGAGGAAAGGAAGATGAGAACTTGAAGATACAAGGGAGGGGATAACAATTGGTATGTAATCTGAATAAATTATAATAAATTAAATTATTTTTAATTCTTATTTTATTTTAATGTATTTACATGATGTCTCCAGCACCATTTATTGGGGTTAGCCTCCTTCTAATTGCTAGTTTCATAATTATTGAGTCCTAAAACACTTACGATTAACCAAATGTATTAGCTAAAATTAAGCACTCTTGAAACAGTTTCAACAGTAAAAATAGAAGTGCAATTCCTGCCTTTGTATGGCCATGGGTAACTTAGTTAACTGCATTGAAATGACCAATTAAATAGATAATTAAGGTCAGTGTCTAGCTTTCTGCCTTAAGAATCCTAGTTATCAATGGAACACACATGGGATCAGTGGGACTATTGAAATATTTATTCTCAAAGAAAAAATCTCCATGATTGCACACAGGAATTATGAATAAAATACCTTCACTGTTTTCAATTTTCTTCCTTTTGTTTAGTCTTCACCAGGCCTATCTATGTCTTTAGGTCTGGTAGTAGAACCATATGGAAGTGTTGTGTGTTAGACTGTTGAATTAAGCATATTATTTTTTTACCAAAGTTATAAGACTTCCTAGTATAGAATAAAGTTCCTTCCCTGTTCTTTCCTCTCTTCCTACCAATTTTCTTTCTTCTTCCTCCTTTTATCTTCCCTCTTTCCTCCTTTCATCTTGAACTTTCCCTCCATTTTTCTTCCTTATTTCATTCTTCCTTTTCCTCTACTTCCCTCATTTCTTCTTTCCCTCATTCTTCCTTTCCTATTTTCCTCCCTTCCTTTCTTCTTTCCTTCATTTATTTCCTTTTCTCTTCTCTCCTTCTCTCCTTTCTCTCTATCTCCGTCCCATACTTTCTTCTTTCTCTATGAATCTCTTTCTCCATTTCTTCATTTCGTGCTTGCTCCTTCTTTTCCTTTCCCCATTCTTCTCTTTATTACCGCTTTCTCCATGGTTCCTTATCCCTTCTTCAGTTTTCTCTACCACCTCTCCTTTCTTCCCTCTCTCCTTTTCATTATTTTCCTTTCTTTCTTCCTTGATCTCTTCCAAGTTTCCTTTCTCTCTTTATTCCTTCCTTCCTCCATTCCTTTATTTCTTCCTCCATTTCCTTTTTCCTGACTTTTTCCACCACTTCCATCCCCTCTTCCTACTTCTTGGTCTCTTTCTTCTTCCAGACTCTCTCCCCTCCTTTTTCCTATCTTATTCCCTACCTCCTTTTCTTCCTCCATCCTTTCCACTTTTCTTGTTCTCTCACTCTCTACCTCTATTTGTTAGTCTAGGAGAGACATTGGTTTTATATAAATTATTAATTTCAAAGATAACATATCTCTCTGAAGAAAATACCATATACTGGAAATGCGTATACTGGAATGTATCAATTATTTTTTATAAAAGGGATATGGGTTATTGATGTGGATTTTTCAGTCATTTATTTAATCAGCATTATATCCTGTGGTGTATTTTAGTGTTTAATATACAGTTCATCCGATAGCACTATATAACACTATACTTACGCATGTTTTGTAGATAAGAAAATTGAGGCAGAGAAAGGGGCATTATAATAATGTATAATAAGGTGACAAGTATCAAAAACACAAACAATCAATTATGTCTATATTCTGAATTAGTCTTTTTTAACTTCTGTTCTCTGAAGTTCAAAGAATAATGGAACCAAGATATAATACAGATAGTGAGAGTCCTGATCTGAGCTTCTCCAGGTTGTAGAGTTCTGTTAAGTGTTAATTGTTTTTGATGACTCAAGATAAACTAAACAGTACCTAAAGTTTTATTTGTCAACACAGGAGCTATGTCTCAACATTTAATGAACACTTCACATTCTTACTGAGCGGTGGAGTTCAGTCCCAGAACCCATGTTGTGAAGCTTACAACTGCCTATACACACAGCTCCACAGCTCTACTTCTCCAGGGGAATCTGACCCTTTCTTCTGGCATCTGTAGGCTCCTTCACAAATATCACACACACACACACACACACACAGACACACACACACACACACATACACACACTCACATCATCTTTTAAATATTTAACATTTTTTTTGTTTTCACAACAGCCTTCTGCAATGTAAAATACAGGACCAGTTTGTTAGTATATGATTATCGCATTTATATTATATTTTAAAATAAAGCTGTTCTTTAAATAAAACAACTTTATTTTCCTCAACTTCTAGAATGGAGAGAAGAGACATTTAATAAAATAATGAACGGCACATCTTTTAGGTAAGAATATTTAATTTCACAAAATTAAATAAGGATTAGTAAGGCTTTATTTTGTATCCTTATGGCACCTGTTTATGTTTTTTGTTTGGGGTTCAGGAGAATCTATATCCCAGAGAACATGTGTCTTTCCTTCACTACCTTACAGCCGGAATTTCAGATCTTATGGTGTAATTAGTGTGACACTGATCTAGTCCCTCACTCTGTGACTTTGTTCAGTCCAACTGAGGTTGTTTTATAGTCATTGAACAGTGAGAATAAAAGCAGCTAAAGCATCTGAACAATGTAATAAATTTTCTGCTTTTACTTTTAAAGTAACATATCATTTAGTCCCCCATAATTCACCTTTCTCATTGTCTTGTACGTTATCATGCCAGGTACATTAATATTATTTACAGACTGTTATTTATTTGAAGGTAAACATCCAAAAAAATCCAGAGTAGTGTGAGTGTGGGTAAATCTGTAAATTAACAAGTATTCACTCACACATACAAACATACACACTCATGTTGTATATATATGTAAACACATGTACACACATACATGTACGTATGCATGCACACACATATATCTATACACACAAGTAAACACATGCAGAAAGAAGATATACACATATACATACACATATATACACCCAGAAATGCACATTAACACACATGTGAACGAATACATATGAACAAATATACACATGCTCATAAACACATACATATGCATGCATATGCATGCATACACACTTGTACACACATACTTTCACATATATATGCACCCTTCATACACACACACACACACACACACACACACACACACACACACACACACACATATATATATATATATATATATATATATATATATAAACATATATAAATATACCTGGTTGCAGCATATCCATATTTACTATTATTCAAAATGATGATAATAGGTAGTATTATGTTTGATTCTTAACATGTGTTTCAATTGTTACTCTTTCAAAATGAATATCTTGTATTTTTTTTCATTTTTTTATTTGAATTCATCCTTTTATTCACAATGAATAAGAAACCAAGCCACAGGCTTTTAAATTTAGCTCTCTACTTCCTCTCTTGTAGCTGGCCTTACAACCCAGTGACCTCTATGCTAGCTTTTGCCATGGGTCAGAGCCCGGCACAGATGGTTGCTATAACCTGGAATTGCTTTTAAAAGTCACCAGGTACCTTGTGGATGAGGATATTCCAAGGCTGTTCTCAGAGAACAGGCATGCCATTTTCATTGCCCGGGAAGGGAAATACCAAGTTTACATTTACTTGCCCCACAGTAGATGTAGAAAGTTGCTTTCATCACAGCCCCTGGCTCACATCTCCGCATTGTGAGGTCTCTGATCAGGTCTTGTGTAGTCCTTAAGGTCCAATGTGATCTGAGGTGTTGAATAGAGATACTCACCAGTTGCTACCTAAGTGTTCAGGCACAACACAAGTAGTTTTTCCAAGCCACTTGAGAAATATTAATTTTTATGGTAAGGAGGTTCCAGATAAGTTCTAAAATTCTTCTTTCCCAAAATTTCTTTATCAACTGCCATTAATATTATTGCTGTTGTTCTTAGTCCTCACACAAAAACCATGATTATAAGTATCACTTTTTTTATTTGGAAATGACGTTCAAGAAATTTATTTGCATTCATTAGTCTTTTAATTCCTATTCAAGTAATCAAGGTGGATAATTTGCACAGTCACTAAATAAAGAAATGGAGGTCACTTGTATACCGGGCAGAATATAAACACAGATTTAAAACTTACGTCCCTTAAGAAGGAATGTAAAACTAGTTGTGTATAACTGTATATCTTTTCATATATTACTATAGCAATGTAGATATTTCTCTTTGTCACCGTGACACTTTGGTGGTGTACAGGAAATCAATACACAAAAAAATGAAAGCATTAGTATAAAATGTTAGGAAATAGAGTGCAAGATTATAATTTACCTTCTCAGATCCACTGTTATGTTTTAATAACACATATAAAAAGTATATTGATATATGCATATATTTATATAAATTTCAGAGATTAAATGCCAACAAATAGAGGACACCTCTTGTATCTGAACTCTAACTACAGGAAATAAAAAACTTGATTTTGCCTTGTTACTGAGCAATATTAAAAGAGGGTTTCAGATTCACCTGTTTAATGTGCACAAAAGAAATTTAAACGATAGTTGTTCACTTTGCTTCTCTGGAGCTTAGGAAATTCTGTCCAAACTTCAAAAAAAAATGAGAGCAAACAAGTTTCAGGAAGAAAACAAAATATCAAAACTTGTACCTTAGTGGTATTTTATTTTTCAAATGGAAATCTTGATTCTAATGCAGTCAAATGTGGTGGCAACAAAATAATTTGAAGTTATTACCAAATATTTATTCAGTCCAGAAAACAATGGACAATGTGTCTTCCTCATTTTTCTACTAATTTATAAAAATAAAAAAATACATTACAGCAGTAGTCCTCTGGAATTGAAAGCATAATAACAATCACCACCAAATTAATGTAGGTATCATGGTTTGCAGAAAATTACGTAACAGCATGGAGTAGACTATAAGAAACTCCATGGGAATCCCAGCAATAAACAAGATTCTTTTCCATACATTTCCATACATAATGGAAGCATTGAAATGTAGCCTTGAAAGGGGATTGTGTTTGAAGTGTGGACTACATGGAACTGTGTCCACATTGCTTTGAAGTTAGTGTGTTCAGGGTGTGTGTGTGTGTGTGTGTGTGTGTGTGTGTGTGTGTGTGTGTGTGTGTGTGTGCGTGTGTGTGTGTGTGTGTGCACGCGCGTACACTTTATATGTGGGTGCACCTGCATTTGTAGGAATAAACATCCATGTGTGAACATGTAGAGGTTAGAAGAGATGTTTTTTATTCTCCTGTATTGCTTTCCAGCTTATTCTTTTGAGGTAGGATTTCTTAATAAACCTCGAGTCCCATGTTTACTGTCTAGGCAGGCTAGGTATCAAAGCCTTTCAGTATTTTATTTTATTTTATTTTATTTTATTTTATTTTATTTTATTTTATTTTATTTTGCCTCATCTTCCATTCTGCATTGGATTTACAGTTTTCAGAGGTCACATGAGGCCTCAATAGAATGGACTGGATTCAACCCATGACCATATGTAGGTGGAGTAAGTGCTCTTAGCCACTGAGTCATCTCCCTAGTAGCTTGCTTTGAAATTTTAAGGTTGAATCCTGGAATTTTTTCTCTCCTAGATGAGTTTTTAGTTGCCCCCATATTAGTGATGATAGTTCTTTATTTATCCATTAGAATGATTCTTATATTTTTGGTTGTGAGCCTAGTAGCTTAATTGGCAAAATAGAGGCTTCCTCCAGCAGCTGATGGGAGCAACTGCAGAAACCTACTGTCAAATATTAGACAGAACTCAGGGAACCCTGTGGAAGACAGAGGAAAGATATTGGGAGCAAAAGTAGTCAGGGACAAGAGTACATGGCCCACGGAATTTATTAAGCGGGGGTTATAGGACCTCAAGGAGACTGCAATGGTCTCTACTAGGTCCACTGCACACGTTATGGTTGGGTTTATGTGGAACTCTTAACAGTAGGAGAAGGGTTGTCTCTGAATCTTTTGCCTGCTCTTCAAACCTTATTCTTGCTGCTGGGTTGCCTCACCCAGACATGATACGAGGGTATTTACTTAGTCTTATTTCATCTTGTTATGCTGTGTTTTGTTGCTATCTCAGAGATGCATATTCATTTCTGAAGGGAGATGGAGGAACAGTGAATCTGGGGAAAGGGGGGTTGAAGGGGTTTGAGAGGGGTAGAAATAGGAGACCCTGAGGTTGGAGTGTATTTTGTGAGAGCAAATAAAAAATTGGAATACAATATGGTAGGAATTTTGAGAGTCTTCAAATTCTATTCTGAATAACTTATGCTATTGCTTGTAGATAGAAACATATTGCTGATTCAGTTTGTATCATAAAACAGATAAAATTGATACATTCATGGGAATTACCACCTTTATGCACATGAACACACACACACACACACACACATACACACTCACCTATCATAATTCAGAATATAGTCAACTTTAAAATATCATGTTCTTGATATTTTAGAATCCTTATTTTATTGTAATGACTTCATTAAGATTATAATAGAACAGAAAATATATATGTATATAATCTTTTTCCTCTACATTTTGCATTTGAGTTAAAAACAGAAGCATAAAAGCTTATATCAATATTTTGTTTTTTTATTTTTGTCTGGTTTAGTTTAGTTTGAAGTATGATCCAGTCTGTAATGTCCCAAAATTTTTTAAGAACATTAAATTGGAGTTGTTGGTAAAGATACTAAATCTCAATTGATGGAACAAGTGTGGGAGAGTCTAGACCTGATGGCCTGACAACCCATCATGTCCTCCTTAAAACATCTTTAACAGAACCATAACAAAAAGTTTAAGATATCCTCACACTTTTAGTTAATTAGAAAGACCAGGAAGACAAGCCTTTGCGTCTATTGCCCAGTCTGTATCCTTTTGTCTTTACTTAAGAGACTGCATTCAGATTTTGATTTTAATATTGTTGGGGCATAAAGACAGTTGATGAAGACTGACAGTCTTTGAATTGAGTTTTCTGTTTTGTTAAACAATGACAAAGCTTCCACCATTTTTCTTCAGAATGTGAAAGGTAGTATTATTGAGGCTTAATCTCTGTGGTTTCAAGCGAAATTTGAGACATAAGACCCTTATCCTTGATTGTGATAGCAGGTAAAATGTCCCAAACATTTTAGGTTTCATCTTACTGTTTTCTGTTTCCTGCAGACAGAGTTTTATTACCAGCTTAGTACTGTTAACATATATTTTCCTGAATAGAAGCCATGAAATAGCTGAAAACAGATTAATTTATCTCAGACCTCTGAAAGGAAAAGAATGAAGAAGAAAGGCAATTTCTAAATGTGGAGGCATGTAGAAATAATGCTTTCTAGGCCATTGGTCAGGATTTTCCAATTTTCAGTTATTTCCTTTGTTCTATAGAAAAGCATTAAGGATAGACACATTATAAGTAAGCTTTGGTGAATTTAATGGCTCTAAAAAAACCTCTTGAATTCCATTTATGCATTCTTCCATTAGTATTTTAAGATTCTAATTGTGTTCCCACAATAAGTTATTTTATATCAGTCACCGGCAGTTGACAATCAGGGTGGCTTAGAAATGAACATTTTTTAAACATATGAAATTAGACTTTATATATTTAATAACAGCTCATGGAAAGATGCTGAGAAAAGTAATTTGAGCACAATGTGGATTGCCCGAATCTGCTTCTCATTATAAAACATTTTCAGAGACCATTAGAGGAAAAGCTAGGGATTTACACTGCAATAGATAAGCAGCCATGGGCTCAAAGTCACCATTTTAAAGCCAACTGTGGAATTCCATATTCCCTTTCATACAATATTCTTTGGATCTTTTTATTTAACACTAACTGAGCAAGATGCACAGCTGTGTATGCAATAGTAAACCCTTCATTCTTCTTTTGTTTTTGTTTGTTGTTTGTTTGTTTTGTTTTTTGTCTGCTATGATCATGCACTTCCCTAGATGTTTCAGTACTGTGATGCTCTGCTTAACGGCTTCCTGGAAATGTGCTGCAGTCCATTCAGGTAATGAAATCCCCCCAAAGCAATAAGGGTTGGTGACTTCTGGCTGTCCAGTATTTGTTTAGAATACCATAGTCCATGTCCTAATTGTGTAGACAGGAAGGATGAACTGTCCCTGCCACAAGTCCTGCCTCTGGGCAACAGACCATCAAGTCCAAAGTTAACAAACCTTCAAAAGTTCGATTCATAGGTTACACTGTTATGTTGTCTGAAATGACTCCAGGAAAAAAAGTGAATCCAGAGAGAAAAGGAACAGTCTTACCTTTAAGCTTTCAAAAAGGGAGAGAAGAATGTTTCCAAATTCTAATCAAAATGGCAAATATTTTAAAAACATTACCGACTAGACACGTTCTAAGATGGGAAACAATTACCAAGCAATCAAGGGCATGATGATATTGGAATAGAGATAAAAATAGAAATCAGGGCAACTTCAGTCTATCAGGCAATTGCAAGGATGCTCTCATGTCTTTGGAATTTATCTCATTGAAAAGGAAGAATGTTGTTGATTGGAAACATAACTTTCCTACTACTGGACTTAATATTTTGGAGCAAAGAGGCATATGCACCTAACTCTATTAAGGTTTTAATACCTGACAATAAAGAAGAGGATTAATAATGATCCAAAAACTATTTAAATATGTCTGTCTTCTCATTTGTGCAGAGCAAGGAAGGAGGAAAAAGAAGAAAAAAGTAGAGACAATATGTCCATTAAGACAAATTTTATTCAGAAAAATGAAAAAACTCTGAAACCCAGAAACCATGGACACTGAATAACTAAAGGGTGAGACTTAACTTGTAGATCATATAATCCATGAAGCTAATGGAGACATAAATATATCATATAAAATACACGCACATTTTTTGTTTGTTTTAAATTTTTTTATTAATTTATTCTTGTTACATCTCAATGTTTATCCCATCCCTTGTATCCTCCCATCCCCCCCCCATTTTCCCATTATTCCCCTCCCCTATGACTGTTCCTGAGGGGGATTACATCCCCCTATATATTCTCATAGGGTATCAAGTCTCTTCTTGGCTACCTGCTGTCCTTCCTCTGAGTGCCACCAGGTCTCCCCCTCCAGGGGTCATGGTCAAATGTGAGGCACTATAGTACCTGAGAAAGTCATATCACACTCTCCACTCAACTGTGGAGAAGATTCTGACCATTGGCTAGATCTGGGAAGGGGTTTAAAGTTTACCTCCTGTATTGTCCTTGGCTGGTGCCTTAGTTTGAGCGGGACCCCTGGGCCCAAATCTGCATATCATATTGTTCTACTTGTAGATTTCTAGGACCCTCTGTATCCTTTTATTTTGCTATTCTCCCATGCGTCTCTCATTTAGAGTCCCAATAGGATGCCTTCCCCTCTGTCCCAGTTTCCTGGTAAGTGAAGGCTTTCGTGGGACATGCCCCTTGGGCTAGTATGCAGATATAAGTGAGTATATACCATTTGATTCTTTCTGCTTCTGGGTTAACTCACTCAAAATTGAAAATAAAAAACCACATGATCATCTCCTTGGATGCAGAGAAAGCATTTGATAAAATTCAACACCCATTCATGTTTAAAGTTTTAGAGAGATCGGGGATACAAGGCACTTTCCTCAACATAATAAAGGCTATATACAGCAAGCCAATAGCCAAAATCAAAGTAAATGGTGAGATACTCAAGGAAATTCCTCTAAAATCGGGAACAAGGCAAGGCTGCCCACTCTCTCCATATCTCTTCAATATAGTACTCGAAGTTCTAGCCAGAGCAATAAGACAACAAAAGGAGATCAAAAGTATCCAAATGGGAAAGGAGGAAGTCAAATTATCCCTATTTGCAGATGATATGATAGTGTACATAAGTGACCCTCAAAATTCCACCAGAGAACTCCTAAAGCTGATAAACACCTTCAGCAAATTGGCTGGATACAAAATTAACTCAAAAAAGTCTGTAGCCTTCCTATACACAAATGACAAGCTTGCAGAGGAAGAAATTAGGAAAACCACACCCTTCACATTAGCCACAAGCAATATAAAATATCTAGGAGTTACCCTAACTAAGCAAGTGAAGGACTTGTATGAAAAAAATTTCAAAACTCTGAAGAAAGAGATTGAAGATGACCTGAGAAGATGGCATGATCTTCCTTGCTCTTGGATCAGGAGAATTAACATAGTAAAAATGGCCATCCTACCAAAAGCAATCTACAGATTCAAGGCAATCCCTATCAAAATACCTACACAATTTTTTAAAGACATTGAAAGTTCAATTCTGAACTTCATATGGAAAAACAAAAAAACCCAGAATAGCTAAAACAATCTTGTACAATAAAAGGTGCTCCGGAGGAATCTCCATACCTGATCTCAAACTGTACTATAAAGCAATAGTAATTAAAACAGCATGGTACTGGCACAGCAACAGGCTGGTTGATCAGTGGAATCGAATCGAAGACCCAGATATAAATCCACACACATATGGTCACTTGATTTTTGACAAAGAAGCCAAATCCATTCAATGGAAAAAGGATAGCATCTTCAACAAATGGTGCTGGTCTAACTGGAGGTCTATGTGTAAAAAAATGCAACTGGACCCATATTTGCCACCTTGCACAAAACTCAAATACACGCACATTTTGATGGGACTTCAGATTACTGATTTCCTACACTTTCATGTTGTCTTATGTTGACAATATATTTCAAACCTAACCTTGTCACCTGTGCCTCTCAACCCTCCATGTGTCCAGAGAAGGACTTTTGTATTTTAAAAAGGGATTTACTTTAGGGTGTGTATCATAATCCTAGCTTTATAGACTAGATTCTACCATATACTGTCTGACCTATAATTTGTGAGACTAAGAAATGAGACAAACACATAAAAGCTTACAAAACTTTTGAATCTCTAGAAAGATATGTCTTTTTGTTATCATTGTAATAAGCATTGTTTTCATAATATTTAGAAGATAGGACATGTGAATTAATCTGACAGGAGGTTGAAGTAACTATCTCCTGATTCTAATTATCATAAATATTGAGATTCATTTACAGATGACAACTGATTGTCTAGGTCATTGTGAGCTAGCCACATTTTGTGGACATGACTCCTGCGAGGGCAAGTTGATGTAAGGGGTGACAGAAAGCCAGATACACAATTGTGATTTTTGTGTGTATAGGTAGGGTCATCTCTGGGTGTGGCATTTGTACTTGTTTTTATACTAACAAAGCATGATAATGTTCTCTGGCCCCACTCCCTTGGTATTGGGTGGGTGTGTAGCTTTTTTCTAAGGAATCCAATGATGGATACCAGGCCTGAGTTAAGGTATGGTGGTAAATATCAGAAAAGTTATCAGGTTACTGGTCCTGTGGCCCCAAGAAGAGAATAACAGAGTTCTCCTAGAAACCTAGTTAGTGCCTAGGAGAGAGGTTATTTTGTTAGTATAAAGCATAATTCTTTGTGTTGGTACAGTCACATGATGTGTTCTTCTTTCCTATTTACTTCTGTTTCTTTTTATTTATATAGTTGAATAATTATGCAAAGTAATGGATTTCATTATTAATTTTCAGAATACTCTGTTTGTTGAGCTTCCTCTTCCAGGCCATTGCTGGACCACTTCTTTCCCTGAGAAACTCCTCTGTCTCCATGTCATATGTTTTTTTGAACAGGCCATGTTGCAAAGACTGTGGGACTGGACCAGCTACCTGGAAGAAGCAGACACCTGCCAAGCTCTCTGGAAGAGGTTGAGAACAAATGAGTCACTTGAAAAGAACTCTGTGCATCGTTACAGCTTCCTGCAGGCTGTGCAGTGTGCTCTACGTTTGCCAGCATTTGTGAGCTGTCACTCATAATGTAGTGGGTTGAAGTCAAACATCACAAACAACTTCCCATCTTTGGATACTTGTTTGCCAGGTGTTGGTGCTATTTTGGGAGGGCGTGGATGCTTCAGAGGTGGAGACTTCAGGCTTATAGCCTATTTTGCTTCAAGTACCAGTTCTGCCTCCTGATCCAGTGAGATGTGACTTGTACCAGAATGTAAGCTTCACCACAATGATGGAAGGTGACTTCTCAAACCAATGGCCAAATTAATCGTTCCTCCATAAAAATTGCTTCGTCCATGTAGTTTGTCACAATGATGGGAACACACTTAATTCACTTATTAATAAAAATAAGGAATTTAGATATGATATGAATATCTAAATCAATGCAAATTTTGATGTTATTTTGCTGTAAATTGAGGAAAGATATACATGTACATAGCTAATGTACACAGATGTTTGGCTTGAGTCATGACAGACACACATGAGAACTCAAAGTGTAGAAAATATTTCTCTAAAAATGTCTGTCTTATATAATATTATTTAGTGCAAGAAACATTAAACTATGTTAAAATGAATCCTTAAATTGTAACTGTGTCTTTTCATTATTATTTTAAGTTTCTATTAAAAGTATATAGTTTCACATATCCTTGAAAATTATATATGATTCTTTGATTCAATGGGACATTTGCTGGGTTAATTTTTCACAATAAGCACAATGCCCACAGTTTTTCTTTTAATTTTCACAGAAAAATAAGAACATGAAAGCATAACCCTGTAGCTTAATTATTTGGGGTGTGGTTGATAGAAATTATTTGAAAGGTCAGGAGAATGAGGGCATGATCTTATTTTGAGTGCAGCTCCCAAAGTATATGGTGAACAGCAATGTCAGAAATTTAGATAAATATCACTTATAACTATGACCTGCAACAAACACTAGTTTTATAGATTTCGAATGTCGACTCTTTTAATGCTAGCTGCACCTACAGTCAGTAAATGCCATAATTATTCTGATTATCCTAGATTTGTGTAAATCAGGAAATGGAGGTAAAAATTGCTGGAGGTCACACAGCTGCTACATTATGGAGATGAAATTTAAAACCAGGGAGTCACTAGGAAGAATTCTTTCTATTTTTCAGTCTTATAATTTAGTAAGTATACAATTTGAAGAAATTTTAGGCTTTATTCCAGAAAAACAGTAGGAAATAGGGGCAAATCTGTTTAGAATAATAGCCACTATTATAGAACAGAGAGGCTGTGAGGGCAATAAATAAATAAATAAATAAATAAATAAATAAATAAATAAGACTTTGGTGCAGATGGCTTATAGCATGATTCTTTCAAATGCACACACAATCACAAAAAAAAAAAAAAAACCCTGCGTTTTATATAATTTAAAAGCTTTTACAGGTTACAGTTTTGTGAGTAATTCTAGTTCCTTAATTAAAATAATGCATACACTGGAACAAAATAACAGAAAGACACTAGCATACATACATACATGTACACAAACCAAAACCACATACCTGATCTATGCTCCACACAAGGTTTCCCAGGCCCAACTTTATGAAAGCTAAATTCAAAAGCATTGCTAATCAATACTGCTATAATTCCATGTTAGAGTAACAGAAAGGCAAATTACACAAGCAATACACAGATGTAACAATTACGTTATTTAAAAAGAAAATAATTATGATTTTCACATACCAAATTTCTAAACAGAAACACAAAAACTTTACATTTAAGGATTAAGTCTTCTTTCAGGAAAAGCTATGTAACTCTGCCTTCATGTGTGTGACAAATATATCCCATAGGGATCACTTAGGAAAGTGTTTGCTCACCTTAATGCCTTGCCACTAGGAGTTGAAATTTGTTTTTTTATTAATATTTTTGTTTTATTACACATGTATAAAACAAACTACATATAGCAGAGAGAGCCATGTGACAATCATGAGAATAATGAGTTCTATATATGTTACATTCATAGTTACTTGGCCATCTGCATTCGTCTCGTTTGAAATAAGTGTTTTTCCTGTCTTGTTGGGTCTAGATTTCAGAATGAGATTCAATATCTATCCTATCTCAACTCTAATAGCGTAAGTTCTTTTTCTTTCTCTAAAACTATATTGTATCCTAACCAGCTAAACTTGGTGATAAAATTATACTATCTTGTCTTCAATGCCCCTCAGAGACTTGAGAAAGAATAAAACTTTAATTCCTGAGTGAACCAGCAGTGTGGGTTAGCAGCTTCCAAATTGACTTAAGACAGTTTACTGCCTAACCAGTCCCCCAATACACTGTATAACATTGGAGCCTCATATTCAGTTTTCTGGCCTAATATTTCTGCCAGACTTGTTCACAGGGCAGGAACTATTGAGGACTTGCTTACTCTGACTTGGCAGAGTGCAGCCGTCGACTCTGCCTACATCTAAGTTGCCCATTTTTAGGCAGATTCTGTTTGTGGCAGGAATGAGGACATTTTTCCCAGTGGTTATTTTGCCACCTTTGAAGCCATCTCCATAAGGAGGCTCTTTGATGCTCATCATCTTCTTTGAGGTTGGCTGGGTGTTGTCAGGAGTTAACTTGTCTTGTTGTCGAAGAAATTTAGGATTGTAAGAACAACTTTAAATGGCATATTCTGTGTGTCTCTGAGGCTTTTAAAGACCTTATTCAACTATTTTACCTCATATATCCATAGAGTCATATCTATCTGTTAGACTTAGGACATATATTCTTGTGTTAAAATCTGCCAATTATTTGACATGCCCATGTTTTGTATCAATATGCTAAATTCTATAGCAATTACTTAGACATAACCTTCATTATAAGTAACAATTAAGGCCTTGAGTTAAGGAGTAGTTTCAATCATCTAGCTTTTGTTCTATCCTCCCTCTATGTCCCAGTCAATGTTTGAAGAAAGTTCTTCATTTTTTGCCTTTGCTTGTGACCCACAATATAGGTGTCATGTCCTAGATTCTAGCCGGATGACATATATGGCATCTGGTATCAGCACTAACTTAATACAGAAAGAAGTAATAGAGTTTGCTGAAATCAGTGAAATCTCTTTGTTAATTGGTAAAATAGGAATCACCACTATTAAACATCTGTCCAGAAACAAAAGGATTTAATAAAGCTAAATCATAATACTAATCTAAGAGATCTCAACAAATACTGACCAATGAAAACATTTCAAAGCTCTAGAAAAATGAGGTTAAATATAAATTGTATGATAAAGCATTGAGAACTTGTTTTTTAATTAATTAGTTTATTTATTCACCTTATGTCCCTATCGTAGCCTCCTCCATCCTCTCTGTACCACTCTCCCTCCTTAGCCTCCATATCGGCCCTCCTCTACCTCTTAGAAAAGGGGAGACCTCCCCACCTATCCATGCAAGCACATCAAATTGCATCAGGACTGAGGATATCCTCTACTATGGTGGCCTGTCAAGGTAGCCACTCCAGGGGTAGCAATCAAAAAAAAAAATTCAAGAAAGTCCATATCAGGAACAGGCCCTTCTTCTCCCCTTACTAGGGGAACCACAAGAAGCCAAGCTGCCCATTGGGTACATATGTGTAGATGGGCCTAAATCTATTCCATATATGGTTTTTGGTTTGTGCTTCAGTCCTCGCAAGTCTCCTTGGACACCAATAGGCTCTTTTGGTTTTCTTCTGGAGCTCCTGTTCCCTCCAGGTCCTTCTATTCTTCCTCCCACTCTTCCACAAGGCTCTCTGCACTTATCCCAATGTTTTGCTTTGGGTCTCAGCATTTGTTTCTATCTATTGCTGGGTATACTGTCTCAGAGGACCTCTATGCTAGGCTCCTGTACATGTCTGCAAGCATAGCAGAGTGTCATTAATTGTGACAGGATTTGGCTGTTTTGCATGGTGCAACCTGGCAGTAGAGCATTCCCTCAATTTCTGTTCTATCTTTGTCCCTGAATATCTTTTAGGCAAGATAAATTTTGTGTAGAAATTTTTGTGAGTGGGTTGATGTTCTTCTCCTAGAAGCTGATATTTTCCAATAGCTCCATATTTAGAGGTGATATCCAACTCCTCACTTCATTATGGGATTCAGAATGGCTTGGACGTGTATAAGATCGTACACAATGTTGACCGAACCACTATGAGTTCATGGGTACAGTTTCTCTTCTGGGTTCAGAAGAGAATCTTCCCTTGTATTCATCCATTGCCTCTGGCTCTTGTGTGCTTTTCATCTCTGTTGCAGTATTACTGGGTGTTGAAAGGGGCCAAAAGCAGGCTATCTGATGTTAAAAGGCTGCAAAAAATTAAATAACTGTATTCCAGAAGTTAGAATTAACAGATAAGCAAGTGCGGCTATTCCAATATCTAACACAATTGACTTCAAAACAAGAAATCAGAGGAGATGAGGAATAGCATTTCATTTTCATTAAAAAATTCAGCAACAGGATATTACAATCCTAAACTACATGCAATAAAATCCACCCAATTACATTAAATAAACATTGTGAAACTTACAAACACAAATAGATGCAATACAATGATAATAGGTGGTAGCAACACCCTACTCTTACCAAGAGACAGGTTATCTTTGGGAGGGTGGGATAAACCTAGAGACACTCGGGAATTAAATGGCATTGTCTTAGTTAGGTTTCTATATGCTATAACACCATGCTGAAAGCAATTTAGGGAAGAAAGGGTTTATATTAGTTTACAGTTCCAGATTATAGTCCATCACTGTCCTGGCTAATTTTCTTTCACTCAACAAAAGCTACAGTCACCTGAAAGAAGGGAACTCCAACTGAGAAAATACTTCCCTAAAATCTGTCTACAGGCACGCCTGTAAGGCATTTTCTCAATTGTTGATGATGGTGTAAGGGCCAGGCCACTGTGTGTGTGTCCACCCCTGCGCTACTGGTTCTTTGTTCTATAAAAATGCTGTCTGACCTCAACTTAAAGCCAGAGATATTAATTCAGTTAGAGGAAAAAGTGGGGAAGAGCCTGGGACACATAGGCACAGGAGACAACTTCCTGAACAGTACACCAACAGTCCAGGCCTTAATGTCAACAATTAATAAATGGGACCTCATGAGGCTGAGAAGCTTCTGTAAGGCAGAAGACACTGTCAGTAGAACAAAGCGACAGCCTACAGACTGGGAAAAGACCTTCACCAACCCATCGTCTGACAAAGGCTTAATATCCAAAATATATAAAGAACTCAAGAAATTAAACACCACAAAACCAAACAACCCAGTTGCGAAATGGAGCTTGGAACTTAACAGACAATTCTCAACAGAGGAATATCAAATGGCCGAGAAACACTTAAAGAAATGCTCCTCCTCATTAGTCATCAGAGAAATGCAAATCAAAAGGACACTGAGATTCCATCTTATACCCATCAGAATGGCTAAGATCAATAACTCAACTGACACCACATGCTGGAGAGGATGTGGGGAGAGAGGAACACTCCTTCATTGCTGGTGGGAATGCAAACTAGTACAACCACTTTGGAAAGCTATCTGGCACTTTCTCGGAAAAATGGGAATAGGGCTTCCTCAAGACTCAGCTATCCCACTCCTTGCAATATACTCAGAAAATGCCCTATCACACAACAGGGACATTTGCTCAACCATGTTCATAGCTGCTTTAAACATAATAGCCAGAACATGGAAACAGCCTAAGTGTCCCTCAGTAGAAGAATGGACTAAGAAACTGTGGTACATTTATACGATGGAATACTACTCAGCTATTAAAAACACGGAATTCCCGAAATTTGTGGACAAATGGATTGATCTAGAAATTATCATAATGAGTGAGTTCACCCAGAAGCAAAAAGAGACAGATGGTATATACTCACTTATATCAAAACACTAGTCCAAGGGATACGTACCATGAAAATCTTTACTTACCAAGAAAGTAGGTCAGAGGAGAGGACATCCTATTGAGACTTTAGGCGAGAGTAGCATGTAAGAATGGGGAAATAATAGGATCCACAGGGTCCTGGAAACCTACAAGAAGAACTTTATGACAGACAAATCTGGGTCTTTGGGTCGTCCTCAAACTAAGGCACCAGCCAAGGAGAATATAGGCAATAAACTTCGAACCCCTACCAAGACCTAGCTGACGAACAGGATATTCTCCACCATTGAGTGGAGAGTGAGATCTGACTCTCACACAAACTCTGGTGCCCCTTTTCTGACCACGTCCCCTGGATGGGGAGGCCTGGCGGCACTCAGAGGAAGGATAGCAAGTTACCAAGAAGAGACTCGATATTCTAAGAGCATATATAGGGGAAGAAGTTCTCCCTCAATCACAGACATAGGGGAAGGGAGATGGGGGGAAGTGGGAGGGAGGGAAGAATGGGAGGAAACGGGAAGGGCTAACAATCAAGATGTAATATGAATAAGTTAATAAAAAAGAATATTAATCCAGTAAAAAAAAAAGTGCTGTCTGAGAGAGCTGAACAACCAAAGCAGAAAGAAACACTTTTCTGTGGCCTTTGTGGCCCATCTTGTCTCCAGATTCCTACTGGGCTTGCTTTCCTGTCTTGAGTGAATTTGTCTCAGGATACGTAAGACAAGTAAATGCCCTTTCTCCTCAAGTTGTTTTCAGTCAAGGTGTTTCATTGCAGAAAATCTAGATAATCTTTGAGGGAAGTATAAACAGGAAACTGGAGGCCAGAACGGATGCAGAAGCCATAGAAGAACGCTGCTTACTGGCTTTCTATCACTTGCTTACTTATCCTGCCTTGTTATAGCATCTAAGACCACATCAGCCCTGAGTAGGCACCACCGAGAGTGAGCTGGGCATGCACTAACTGAGAAAATGAAAAACAGGCATGCCCAGAGGACTATGTGGTAGGAACATTTTTTAAATTGGTGTATTCTTCTCACATCGACTCTAGGTTGTGTCAAGCTGACATAAAATCAGCCAGCACAGACGTCATAAATAAAATGAATCTACAAAATTTCCATCTTCATCTCAGCATCATGGAGGTTTTTCTCCGAAATAGTTCACATATCAGGACTCAAAACAAGTTTCAAAAAGTACAGAAGAAAAGGAAACCATATCCTGATTTTTATCTGAGCATTATGGATTAATATAATGTTTGATAGTAACAACAACATAAGGAAAAGACAATACACACACATTTGTGGAAGTTTAGCAACACGTTGAACTAAAACTGAGTGAAGAGAAAAATCACAAAAGAAATGTAAGGTTCTTCCGGTTGAATGACAATGAATACAATGTTCTAAAATCTATGGGACCAGCGGCAACAACCATGTGAGGAAGCACACAGCACTAAGTGCCTCCATCCTTTAGCTTTTAAAACAAATAAATAATTATAGTTTATGGCAGTTAAAAAAACCAGGAAACAGCACTGAAATTTATTTTAAAATAATATCTTCAAACATTTGTTTACCATATACTCAAGTGATGCTACATATTTGAATATATATAAAATGGGTAAACAACCATTAAATGCATTATCAAAACTGGTTATTATTACTGATGAGATATGTGTCAGTTACTTTGTTCTTTGTGTTGTTGTCTGGCAGCATTGTACCTATAAAGAAAAAAGCATTTAAAAAATATCAGTGATGAGAACTGCAGATACACAAGTATGAATTCTAAATTGCTTAAGGAAAAAGTTTTCTCTAAAAGTATTAATAATAAGATTAGTCACACTAAGATTATTAGTCAGAGAATAGTTACATTAAACTTTGAAAAACAATTTTTAATAAGTTTGTGACAATAAGAACATACAAACACTGTTTGTTATTTTTAACCTCAGTTGAGCTAATCTAGTGTGTGTTTATCACACAAGATTCACAGAGGTTTAAAAAACTAAATCTACTCTAAAAGTAAGCCAACCTTTTTCAACTGAAAATTTAGAAATATTTCATGGGACACAAATATAATCTAAAGCTTTTTGCCTCATTAAAAACTATAGGGAGTAATCGCACAGATGGTGGAGTATCGAGAATGAAAGGGGAAATATATAGATATGACAGTGTATTAAAGAAGCGGTGTATTTCAAGTATCTAAAAGAAAATGTAAATTTTAATGAAAAGTATTTCTGAAATAAAAGTATTGCCCAGTTCTTCATCTAGTCTCTTCATAAGAGATATGATGCAGTCGACAGAATTTTCTATTTAGAAGGGTAAATTTAAACAATTGTAATTTTGATTCTGGCCCCTCCTTGTTCTGTAGTTTTAAGCATGAAGTGTAAACTCATGTAGTTTCACTTTCGTATTTTAGTATTTTAAATGTGTATGCAATTAACTTCATCTGAATCGGCTAATAACTGCCCTGCTCTGACATAATGCAGTATCTTTTAATGGTGATTAATATAGCATGAGTGGTCATTATGACAGGCAGAAATGAAATGAGTAGTGATTTCTCTAGTGTAGCCCCAATAAACTAATACCTCCAAAATACTGTTTCAGTTATAAAAATCCATTCTTCTTAATAGTCATTAAAAATTTAATAGATGCATATGCACAATGACACATTTACGTACAATGTGTTTCCACCACTGGTCATGGTGTTATCATTAGCTGAAAAGTCTCAGGTATTCTGACTCATCAGGAGAACCATGTATCGTGGTAGTGCTGTAATCAGAACTGTTCGCATTTTCTTCTTTTACCCTGAAGTTTCTAATATATATATAGTTTTGTGACATATATATTTTGAAGTATTCTACAAAATTATATTTAAGTTTATTTCACAAAGGATAACTGTACAATCTCAAGAAGAAGTAACAAAGTATGTGATTTGACATTTGCAATGGTTTCAGAACTGCTAGTTTTTTAGGGCATGCTTCTACTGAGTTTCCCTATTCTAGTTATTAATAAGAGTGTGATTTTAATTATTAAAAAAAGAAAGTCAAAGCAGAGGAGAGAGTGTTTTCTAACAGTGGTCACTGTGCAAAATTAGATTATGGTTTCCCAGGCAAAGTTTGACCCATCAAGACATCATTTCTAATTGCAACTAGAATAATGCATAAATATATGAGTGTATGCATTTCATGAAGTAAAGATTTTCCATTTCAGAACTTTTACTGTGTAATTAAAATTCCAGACACTCTTAGGAGATAGCAAATATAAATAAAGCAGAAGTATAATTTGAGTTTCATAGCCAAAATTATCAATAAAAAAAAAAAGAGTCAATAGCCAAATTCTGCCAAGACAGGGTAAACAAGTCCTCAATAGTTCCTGCCTCACAAATATGTCTGTCAGATATATTGGGCCAGAAGGCTGAGGATGATGCTCCAACTCTTTATGAGGGTTGTGTGACTGTTCAGGCAGCAAATTGTCTGTCATTTTTTTCATTTTGGAAGCTGCTAACCTGTGCATCTGATTCATTCAGGTATTTAAGTTTTATTCTTTCTCAAATCTCTGATAGGGTTGAAGACCAGATAGTTTAGTCTTTCAATTAAGCTTAATGGGTTAGGGATTATTATGTGTTTGATCAAGATAGATGTTTTAAATTAACTGATATGAGATATGATAGATATTGATCTTCATTCAGATATTTAGACACTACAAGATAGAAAAGATGTTTACTGCAAGTCTGCCAAATAAAAATAACCAAAACACTATGAATATAACATTTATATAACTCGTGATTGTCTCATGGTTCTTCCTGCTGTATGTAATTTATTTTATTCATGTGTAATAATATAAATGCATGCTTCAAAATTTGTGGATAAATGGATTGAGCTAGAAATGATCATAATGAGTGAGTTAACCCAGAAGCAGAAAGAATCAAATGGTATATACTCACTTATATCTGCATACTAGCCCAAGGGGCATGTCCCACGAAAGCCTTCACTTACCAGGAAACTGGGACAGAGGGGAAGGCATCCTATTGGGACTCTAAATGAGAGACGCATGGGAGAACAGCAAAATAAAAGGATCCAGAGGGTCCTAGAAATCTACAAGTAGAACAATATGATAGGCAGATTTGGGCCCAGGGGTCCCGCTCAAACTAAGGCACCAGCCAAGGACAATACAGGAGGTAAACTTTAAACCCCTTCCCAGATCTAGCCAATGGTCAGAATATTCTCCACAGTTGAGTGGAGAGTGTGATACGACTTTCTCACATACTCTGGTGCCTCACATTTGACCATGTCCCCTGGAGGGGGAGACCTGGTGGCACTCAGAGGAAGGACAGCAAGTAGCCAAGAAGAGACTTGATACCCTATGAGAATATATAGGGGGACGTAATCCCCCTCAGGAACAGTCATAGGGGAGGGGAATAATGGGAAAATGGGGGGGGGAGGAATGGGAGGATACAAGGGATGGGATAAACATTGAGATGTAACAAGAATAAATTAATAAAAAAAAAAAAAAGAAATATAATAAAAAAATAAAATAAAGAAGTTAATATTGACATATAATGATACACTCATATAATATATAATCATATAACATATAATCATATAATCTCTAAGAATGTTATTCTTAACTGAAAACTGATAGTGCCAGTTTTTCTGGCTTATTTCCTAAATAGAGTATTTCTATTTCATTCCTTCTATTGCCTATGTTTTATAAGTGTTCAGAATTTGTGAGAACCAGCACTAAAATGAACAATACAAGATTAGAATCAATTCAATACATTGTTTGATATATTATACTTCTTTTTGTTACATAAGAATAACCATTAATCACACCATATTTTGCCCACCTGGGATATGCAAAAGAATGACAATTTAGAGAGCCAAAAGGCATTCTCAAATGTAAGTGATTTGGGAAATATAATGGAGACATATTATACACATTGGTATCTACAGATTCATATATTCAAGGTTAAGCTATGTCACTAACCTTAAAAAAGTCAAATTTCTCCAGTAGTTGTTCTGATTCTTTTGATAGCCAGAACATCACGTTAAAGATGATGTGGTCTCCCTCAGAGAGCACTGTTCAGCTTTCAGTGCCATAGGTGTCCACAGTTACGAAAAAGCAGACGCTTAGTAGATTGCAAAACAATGCAAGGTATTTTATTACTACATGACATCTATGAGGTACATACCAGTAATGAATATAAGATTTGCAACATATTTAGAACCATAAATTATTAATTAGCCTGCCTACATTAAATAGCATAACATGTATATGTTTGTAAAGAAAGTTGGTAAGAACAGAATAAGCATATTAAAGAAAGTAGATAAGTGTGTTTTAACCCTTGGCTATCTAGGTATTATAGGAGTAATAACCAACTGAAATAATATTACTGATTTTTAAAAGAGTTACCTACTGTATTATACATGTATGTTTGCCTGTGTGTATGGATATTCCTAATATTAAACACAAACCATCATTCATGAAAGGAAAATATTAGAGTAACACTGTAGTGAATAAAGCTTGAATCCCAAAAAAGTATACAATAAAACATGCCAGTGGATAGAGATATTAGGGGAAATAAATAGAAGATGCCACAGCACATGGACACTTGAACACAGAGTTCCATGGGGTCTTGATGTACAGTGTCACAATTAAAGGGATTGTTGAACACTAATCAAAGTAAATTGGAGATTTATGAAGTTGCATTCATAGTGGATCAGGTTGGAACATTGATGTCTGTTATTTTAATTGTGCTCATTAACCTAAATAAACATTGAGAAGAAGTTTGGAAAGATAGATGTGAGCTAAAATAGCAATGAAATATAACCCAGCCTTACATTAAAGATCCCCATACTTTCTTCATACCCTCCCCTAACATCTGACCTCAGCCTATCTAGTCTCATCTGGACTGCCTGTATCCTTTTCCTCTGTGTCCTGTCAAGATTACCAGAGGAAAGTGATCAGCCTGTCAAGTCCAGTCCATGTCAAAGTAGACAGTAGTCCCCATGTTATGGGACCAACAAGAAGACTGTGCTGCCTATCTACTGCTTCTGAGCAGAGGGGTCTAAGCCCTCACCTTTCTTTCACTTTGGCTGGTGCATTATTCTCTGGAGCAACCCCATCCTCTGCCCAGATTTGTTGGTCTCCTTGTGGAGCTCCTGACCCCTCAAGTCCTTTTATTCTCCAACTCTTCCATAACACTCCCTGAGCTCCACGCTGAACTCTGGCTGTGAGTCTCAGCATCTTCTTTGATCTCCTGCTGCATGGGGTCTTTCAGAGTATCTCTATGGTAGCCTCCCTTCTGGTTCCTTCTTTTCAACAGCTTCTGGTGTCTATTTAGTTTGACCTTCTGAGTTAGAATCAAGCATTCTCCCTAGGGTCATCCTTGTTATTTAATTTCTATAGGTCTGTGTATTGCAGTGTTATTATCCTGTGTTATTTGACTAATATTCACTTAAAAGTGAGTGCACACCGTGCATGTCTTTCTGGATCTGGGTTACCTCACTCAGGATAACCTTTTCTAGTTCCATCCATTTACCTGCAAATTTCAAGAAGTCTTTCCAATTTTCTGAGAAAGCACCATATTGAGTTTAAAAATGGTTGTATGATTTCACATTGCTGTCAGCAATGGAGGAGTGTTTCTCCATCCTTCCCAGCATGTGCTGTCACTTGAATTTTTTATCTTAGCCACTTTGACAGGTGTAAGATCGTATCTGATTTGTTTTCACTTGCATTTTCCTTATGACTAGAGAGGAACATTGAGCATTTTTTTAAGTGTTTCTCAATCATTCGAAATTCCTCTGTTGAGAATTCTCTGATTAGTTCTGTACTCCATTTTTTAATTGGATTACTTGGTTTGGTGGTATTTATTCCTTTGAATTCTTTATATATTTTGGATATTAGACCTTGCTCAGATATAGGATTGATCAATATATTTTCCCAGTGTGTAGGTTGATGTTGGCTATAGGCTTGATGCATATTGCCTATATTATGCTTAGGTATGTGCCTAGTATTCCAGATCTCTCCAAAACTTTTAACACTTGGTGTTGGATTTTGTCAAATGATTTATAAGCATCTAATGCCATGATCATATGATATTTCTCTTAGGGGTTTTTAATACAATGGGTTACATTTATGAATTTTCTTACATTGACTCATCCCTGCATGCCTGGGATGAAACCTACTTGTCATGGTGAATGATATTTTGATGTGTTCTTACAGTCAGCTTGTGAGTATTTTTGCATCAACATTTATAAGGGAAATTGGTCTGAAATTCTCTTTGTTTGTAGAGTTTTTCTGTGTTTTAGGTCTCAAGCTTACTATGGACTCGTAGGATGATTATGACTTAGGTAATATTGCTTCTGTCTTCATTTTGTTGAATAGTCTGAAGATAGTTTGTATTTGATCTTCTTTGAAGGTCTGGTAGAATTCTGTGTTTAATTCATTCAGCTCTGGGTTTTTTTGATTGTTTGTTTGTTTGTTTGTTTTGTTGTTTAGAGACTTTTGATGACAGCTTGTATTTCTGCAGGAGATGTAGGACTGTTTAATTTGTTTTTTCTTCTTTTTTATTGAAAAATAAAATCATTCATATTACATCTCAATTGCTATCCAATCCCATGCATCCTCCCATACCTCCCTACCTCCTGCTTTCACCCCATTCCCCTTCCCCATGACTGTGACTGATAGTGACCTCCTCCCCTTGAATATGATGCTAGGGTATCAAGTTTCTTCTTGGTAGTCTGCTATCCTTCTTCTGAGTGCCTTTGGGCCTCCCCATCAAGGGGACATGGCCAAATATGGCGCACCAAAGTTCATGTGAAAGTCAGTCCCGTCTCCGCTTAGCTGTGGAGAATATTCTGTCCCTAGGTCCGGGTAGGGGTTTAATGATGACTACACATATTGTCCTTGGTTGGTGCCATAGATTGAGCAGAACCACTGGGACCAGATCTTCCCATCATAGTGCTATTGTAGGTTTCTAGGACCCTCTGGATCCATCTATTTCCCTATCTCCTATATTTCTCTCATCTTTGGATGTCCTCACCACTGTCCCACTTTCCTGGTAAGTGAAGACTTTCATGAGACATGCTCCTTGGCCTAGTGTCCAGATATAAGTGAGTATATACTATTTGAGTCTCTCTATTTCTGGGTTAGCTCACTCATTATGATCATTTCTAGTTCAATCCATTTGTCTACAAATTTTGGAAATTCCTTGTTTTTAATAGCTGAGTAGTATTCCATAGTGTAAATGTAGCAATTTACAGATTCAATGCAATCCCTATCAAAATACCTACACAACATTTTAAAGACATTGAAAGATCAATTCTCAACTTCATATGGAAAAACAAAAAATGCAGAATAGCAAAAACAACCCTATACAATAAAAGATCCCCTGGAGGAATCTCCATTCCTGATCTCAAGTTGTACTATAGAGCAACAGTAATTAAAACGGCAGGGTACTGGCACAGCAATAGGCCGGTAGATCAATGGAATCTAATCAAAGACCCAGAAATGAATCCACACACATATGGTCACTTGATTTTTGACAAAGAAGCCAAATCTATTCAATGGAAAAAGGATAGCATATTCAACAAATGGTGCTGGTCTAACTGGATGTCTACATGTAGAAAAATGCAATTGGACCAACTCAAGCCCAAGTGGATTAAAGACTTCAACATAAAACCAGGGACTGTTTAACTTGCTTACCTGATCTTCATTCAATTTTGGTAACTGGTAGCTATCAAGGAAAGTGTCCATTTCATTTAAATTTTCAAATTTTGTGGCATATATGTTTTTAAAGTAAGAACTAAGACTTCTCTGGATTTCTTCAGTGTCTGTCCTTAGGTCTTTCTTTTCATTTATGATTTTCTTCATTTACGTACTCTCACACTGCCTTTTAGTTAGTTTGGCTAAAAGTTTGTCTACCTTGCTTTTCTCCAACAAGTAGCTCTTGGTTATTGATTCTTTGAATTGTTCTCTTTGTTTTCAATTTATTGATTTCAGCCTTGAGTTTGATAATTTCTAGCCTTGTACTCCTCTAGAATGCATCTCCTTCTTTTTGTTCTAGAGCTTTCAGGTGTGCTGTTAAGTTGTTTTATAAGCTCTATCCAATTTCATTATAAAGGGACTTAATACTATGAAATTTCCACTTAGCACCATTTTCATTGTGTCCCATCAGTCTGGTACATTGTGCTTTTATTTTCATTGAATTCTATGTAATTTTATTTTTATTTTTTCCCTGACCCAAAGGTCATTGAGTGGGGGAGTTGTTCAATTTCCATGGGTTTGTACACTTTCTGTTCCTTCTGTTGTTGAGATCCAGATTTAATCCATGGTGGTCTGATAAGATGAAAGGAGTTAGTTCAATCTTCTTGTATCTGTTGACATTTGCATTGTGACCATGTATTGCCTATTTTTGAGAAGGCTCCATGCTGTTCTGAGAAAAAGATATATTCTTTTGTGTTCTGGTGAAATGTTCTGGAGATACTTCTTAGGTTCATTTGATTCTAAAGCTTAAATCACAGATCCATCCTCACACAATAATAGTAGCAGACTTCAATACCTCACTCTCACAAATAGATATATCATAAAGACTAACTAAATGGAGAAACAATGAACCTAATAGACATTAATCAAATTATATATTTTTTTAATTTTTAATTTGTTCACTTTACATCCCAATTGTAGCCCCTTCCTAATCCTACCCTTCCTCCTTCCTACCCTCTCCCTCCCTCTTCTAGTCCTCAGTAAACCCTCTTACCCTAACATCTGACCTCAGCTTATCAAGTCTCATCTAGTCTGCATGTATCAACTTCCTCTGTGACCTGTCAAGACTGCCCCATCAGGGGGAAGTGATCAACATGTGGGGGCCAGAGTCCGTGTCAGACGTAGTCCCTACTCCTCATATTATGGGATCCACAAGGAGACTATGCTGCCTATCTAACACATCTGAGCAGAGGTTCCAGGTCCATACCATGCATGGTCCTTGGTTGGTGCATCAGTCTCTGCAGCACCGCTGTCCTCTGTCCCAATTCCTTGACCCTATTTGTCTCTTTTTGGATCTCCTCACCCCTTCCAGGAGTTGGTAAGTTTTATATTTTTTAAGATTGTTTCAATTTGAGATATTTCTTGTGTCTAGACGCAATGTAAATCTTTGTTTTATGCCTTTTTATATATGACTAATAATGTCATTTGTGGCTCCATATCAGAATTCAGTTTCTGAAAGCCCATAGTCTTTCTAGTGAAGTGTCTCCTCCAGGTTCTTCTGTGAGCCTCCTACTAACCTAGGAAACCACAGGTGTGAGGAAGGAGGTACCTTTGTTTCAAAAGGCCATGCTTGTTTCTATTTCTAGAGGTTCTTATCATTGTTTCATTCCTTTAACTCAGCAGGAACCCATTAAACATCAACCTAGGATATTTGAATCAATACAAGGGAACAAGGCTCTTAACAGTAACACACAACACACAAAACACACATAC
The DNA here is from genome assembly GCF_903995435.1 of Acomys russatus. Taxonomy (NCBI): domain Eukaryota; kingdom Metazoa; phylum Chordata; class Mammalia; order Rodentia; family Muridae; genus Acomys; species Acomys russatus. The sequence continues at coordinate 105,267,962 of NC_067137.1, read as the reverse complement.
ACACACACACACACCATATTTTTTTCATGGCTACACAAAGCCCACTGCATTTTCCATGTAGTTTCATGAGTGTTGACAAAGTTAAGTGTTCTCTGACTTTGCTGGTATGTAAATCTTCCACGCTAGTGCCAAAGTCTTATCCTGTAGCAGATGGCAGCTGGAATAGACAATAGCCTACAATGAGGGATGCTAGCTGCTTCCCTAACCTTTCATCACCAGAAATCATCCCTATTGTTCAATTCTGCATCTGCAGCCTATTTGCATGGGAGAAGTGATTCACAGAATGTTTATGATGTATTGAGTTTGAGAGAAACACAAGCTGCTTGGTTTTTTTTTCTTCATAGGATTATTACAACCACTGCTTTAAGGTCATTGATTCCAGGTTGTAGTGCTGTTCTTATTAAAGTCCAGCATGATTCTCTAGTGCCCTTTGAAACAAGAACTACCCCACATTTAAACTTTTCCTCAGAAAGTCATTTTCCCTAACTTCCTCCCAACTTGGAGTCATAGGTGTTGGTGAATCCCCAAGACCTAGTTTCACAATGATTAGAGAAGCCTAAATGCTTGTGATTAGTTTTCATTGTTCAAGTAAGAATTATAAGAAGGATTTCCACTACCAAATAAATTTTGTTGTGCTACTCAAGGGAAAAGTTTTCACTGAATACATAAGCAGAACAGGGGAAATAAGAGAAATTGGAGACTAGGACAAGTGGATTGTTTGTTTCCACTCTCCACTATTCTGCTGACCTAATAAAGAAAGTCGAGACACCTTAGTTTCAACTCTCCTGTCCAGTTTCTCCCATTAAGCAACGCATGATTTTACATAACCAATTAGAAATACCAACTTACTTTTACAGAATGTATCCCTATAATGTATTTATGCTCTGTCTTAGAACAAGAAATGATTCTTTCTGGGGAGGATGGTTGACAGGTAAGAAAGGATAACAAAAATGAGTAGCCTGTATTTAAACTATTCCAATTCATTACCTATACTCCTTACACCATCTAAATTTATATATGTGGTGACATCCATTAGGACAGTAATATTTTTGTGGTATTGTATAAGATTGAGAGAGCCTAAGGAACACATATTTCAGAGTGTGAAAATCTAAACATTTATTGGGGAAAATAAAGCATCCAACATTCTTTCGTACAGACATAATGTGAATTAGAATTCCAGAAAGATAAATGACCATAAAGATACGTTGTTTACAACAGAATATATGAATAGTCCCAGATAAGCATCACTGTAGAAAAGGACAAGCAGCAGTAAGGCCTTAGTATCCCAAACATGAGATGCTTATAAAGGTCAATGTGGTATATTTTGGAGTATGGCTTTTTTTCAGTGTTTATGTGATTCTTTACATCACATAATATAGCAGGATGTTGTCATATTTGGTTGATATTTATAACACTTTAAATAAATATAAGAAATAACACATAAGAATTATTACTATAGCCAATGTGGTTGCTTAGAAATGATCTGCTATATTTGTTAATAATTGCTCTTTTATAATTTTCTGTACAGAATGCCAATAGCTCAGGCTCTAAGATTAAAAATTAATAAATGGGACCTCATGAAACTGAAAAAAATAGAATAGCTAATACAATCTTGTACAATAAAAGATCTTCTGGAAGAATCTCCATCCTGGATCTCAAGCTGGACTATAGAGCAACAGTAATAAGAAGAACATGGTACTGGCATGGAAATAGGCTGGTTAACCAGTGGAAACAAATTGAAGAACCAGAAATAAAACCCCATGTCTATGGTCATTTGATTTTTGACAAAGAAGCCAAATCCATACAATGGAAAAAAGATTGCATCTTCAACAAATGATGCTGGTCTACCTGGATGGTCACATGCAGAAAAATGCAAATAGACCCATATTTATCACCATGCACAAAACTAAAGTCCAAATATTAAAGGCTTCAAGATAAAACCAGACACCCTAAATCTGTTAGAGAAAAGGTGGGGAAGAGCCTTGAACTCACTGGCATAGGAGACAACTTCCTAAACAGAACACCAACAGCCCAGGCTCTAAGATCAAAAATTAATAAATGGGACCTCATGAAACTGAAAAGCTTCTGTAAGGCAAAGGAAACAGTCAACAGAACAAAACAACATTCTACAGACTGGATAAAGATATTCACCAACCATACCTCTAGCAAAGGGTATATCCAAAGTATATAAAGAACTCAAAAAAATTAAACACCACCAAGGCAAATATCCCAATTGAAAATGGGGTACAGAGCTAAACAGAAAAGTTCTCAACAGAGGAATATTAAATAGCTGAGAAACACTTAAAGAAATGTTCAACATCCCTAGTCATCAGGAAAATGAAAATCAAAATGGCTCTGAGATTCCATCTTATACCTATCTTAGTGGGCAAGATTAAAAAAAAAAATCAAGTGACTGAACATGCTGGGGAGGTTGTGGATAAAGAACACTTTTCCATTGCTGGTGGGAGTGCAAACTTATATAATGACTTTGGAAACAACCTGGCACTATCTCAGGAAATTGGGAATTAATCTGCCTCAAGACTCAGTCATACCACTCCTGGGCATGTACCCTAAAGAGGGTCCACCATACAACAAGGACATTTGTTGAACTATGTTCATAGCAGCCTTGTTCATAATAGCCAGAATCTGGAAACAATCTAGATGTCCTTCAACTGAAGAATGGATAAAGAAACGATGGCTCACTTCTACAATGGAATACTACTCAGCTATCAAAAACAAGGAAATCTCGTAATTTGCAGGCAAAGGGAGGGAACTAGAGACAATCGTCTTGACTGAGGTGACTCAGACCCAGACAGATAAACATGACATCATCTTACTCATAAGAGGATGGTAGCCACTTAATTAAGGTTAACCATATTATGATACAGTGACTGATGTGTCAACCAAGGTCCATGTAGGATGTAGACCTGGACCTTTCTGCTCAAATGTACTATATAGGCAGTGTAGTTACCTGTGGATCCCACAATATAGGATATAGAGACTACTTCTGACATGGACTCAGGCCTCCTAATATTATTCACTTCCCCTTTGGCAGGGTGAACTTGCCAGGCCACAGAGGGAGAGGGTACAGGTAATACAGAGGACACTGGATAAACTGAGGGCAGATGTTAGGGGAGGAGGGAGGAAAAGAGGATGAGGGAGGAGATGGGATCAGGAGGTGATGAGCAAAGGGGCTGAAATCAGGATGTAAAGAATTCAAACTGCAGAACAAGCAGGTAACTTGTATTGCTAATCCCACTACATGGGAATAACTCTGAGACTGGCTGAGATATGAGTGTCTATGCGTAGAAAAGGCTTCATGATGGTCACAGGTTCTCTGTGACTCATAATTAGAGGCTATTCTTAGTATAGAAGGGAGGAAAATTTGCCGATCTCTTACTTCTGCTCATACAATGAGCTCTGTGCATCCCGCACAGCTCATACAATTATAATATTAGAACTGTATAATGTTTGTAAGCAATTTCATTTTCAGGACAAAAGAACAGGGCACTGATCCTGGGTCAGACCTGACAGGATTCATTCCTCTCAGCACACTGGGCTTGAATATCCTGCATCCTCCATGTTCCAAGCATATCAGTTGCTGTTACTCATCAGAACAGGACAGCTTCCAGTACAGCATTGTAGAAAGCTCCCAATCCCAAGTGGTCCGGCATTTCAGACTGTCCCACACAGTTGGGAACACCCAACCTGACTCAAAGAAGATGATGGACATCAAAGAACCTCCTTATGGAGATGGCTTCAAATGTGGCAAACAAGCCACTGGGAAAAACATCCTCCTTTCTGCCACAGACAGAATTCTGCCTAAAAATGGACAAAATTAAATTGAGGCATAGTTGACAGCCAAATTCTGCCCAGACAGGCTAAACAAGTCCTCAATAGTTCCTGCCTATCAAATGTGTTTGGAAGAAATAATGGTCTAGAAGGCCAAAGATGATTCTCCAATGTTCAATGTTACAGAGAGTGTTGGGTGACTGTTCAGGCAGTAAACTGTCTCAGTCATTTTTTTCATTTTGGAAGCCACCTACTTGCACTTCTGGTTCACTCAGGTATTTAAGGTGTATTCTTTCTCAAGTCTCTGATGGGGTTGAAGACAAGATAGTTTAGTCTTATAATTAAGCTTAGTTGGTTAAGAGTTAAAGTGTTTTTAAATAAAGACAGATATTTTAAGTTAATATAGATGAGATATGACAGATATTGATTTTCATTCACAAATTTAGATCCAACAAGATAGGAAAGAGGTTTACTTCAAGTTTGTCAAATACAAATAGCCAAATAACTACGAATGTAAAACTAATATAATCCTTAATGTCTCAATGTTCTTCCTGCTCTATGTAGTTTATTTTATTCATGTGCAATAATATAAATGTATATGTTAAAAAGCATAATTTAAAACATGTCAAAATGTATAATGATTAAAAAATGAAATAATAAAATAAAAAAGTCCTTTCATAGTTTTAATGCTGATATAGTCTAACAGTGAATGTAGTGTTTCTGTGTGCTTATATTTATATTTCAATAACCACTTTTTTCATTTTTTTTTTTTTGAGAATTTGGCCTCAGGTTTACTATGAAGTTAATACTGGGCTTAACCTCTCAGCCCTTTTGCCCTGTCTACCAAAGTCTAGGATGACAGGATTTACCAAGATGCCTCGAAACAAAAGTGTTTTTATATTTTAAATGTTTGAAAATACATTTCCTAGCTCTCTTTACATTATTTTAGATGAGTGCCTTAGTTATTTACATTAAAACATGACACCAAAAGTATGACATTTTTCTCTTTTGATTCTAATTCTATCACTTGTATGCTTTATTTTGAAGATGTGATATAGGGATGTAAACAGTATATGAAGGTCTGAGTGAACCCTTGACGTCTCCCTCATTCCTTAGTAATTAAACTAAAATAATTCTTACCATTTACTGTGGTTTTCAAAGAACTCTTGCTTACGTTTTTGTTGTTGTTTAGAAGGTAAATGTCTTTCTGTTGTTTATTAGTACGCTATCATTCATTTGAGTTAGAATTAACATCATATGTGACCTAAGAATCATCTATTCAATTGGAATGCATAATCTATTTATTTATAATATTTAAATCATTTAGTTGCTGTTAATAATTATGCTTGCTATAGTAGAGTACACATGTAATAAACCCTAGCACTCAGGGAGACAGAAGCAGGTTGATACCTGTGAGTTGAAACCAACCTGGTCTATAAAACAAGTCCAGTACAGCCAATGGTACACATAGAAACCCTGTCTCTAAAAACCAAAACAGTAATATTTATAACAATAACAACAATAATAACTTTGTGATATGGTTATTTGTCTCAAGTTCAGTTTATTTTCTCTAAGTATTTATTATTTAATTTATTTCACTTCTTTTACCCAATTTATTACTTCTGCCTTATGTCTCTGTGGTTTCCTTGGTATATGTAACACTCCTGGTTTATGAAAGAGGAATATCATCTCATTTTACCATTTTAAAATAATTCTGTAACGCAATATTTGAAAGGCATTCAATCAAGTCTAAATTAAAGAGCTTACTAATGCTAACAAAATACTTCATTATTCCTCCAGGTTTTTGCATACGGTTTTTGTCTAATTTGATCAATCTTTATTTCTCCTTTGGTATATTCTCATAGTCTATCTTCTTGTCCACAACATTTCTCACTAGCTACTTTTGCAGGTTTTGAGGAAGAATCATTAAATTTAAAATAAAAAAATTTTTGTAACCTAGTGGAACCAGCATTTATTCCTTTTTAACATTTAGAGCTGATGTTGAATGCACACATTATTATGCTTATTCAATATTTTTATATACATTATATTATTTTTCAAAACAGAAAACGAAATATCAAGAAAACATATGTGTCCATACTAATATCTACCATTTCTGCATTTCTTCCTTTCTTTACATGTTGTTAATTGCCCTCTACCTAAGGTTTTAGTAATAGTAGCTGGTAATACTTTTTTTTTAACAAAGACTTTTTTTTTTTTCATTTGGAGAGTCAAGAGAAGACAACAATAATCAAAAGCTGAAGCACTTCATTTCGGGGCCACAACTCTTATAAAGGCTGCTGTATTGACAGTTCACCATGGCAATCAGAACCAAAGTTTCTAAGTCTTTGCACTTATTCAGATTTTCCTGGAAATACTCCTCCCTTTAGTTTTTCCAATTATTCAGGCTTGACACCTTGTCAAAACCACTGTGTAAGTCCAATCCATGAGAGTTGCTACTATGAACCCACCAAATGCCTCTAAGGATGTAACAAAACCATATGTGGATTATAGTAAGATGCCTTCTCTTTCTTTGCTTAGTCTCAACGGGATACCCCTTCAGGATATTGGTAACATGCTGGGTCTTTCAATACGATTTAAAACAATTTTTTTTCACTCTGCTCAGATGAAGTAGATAGGCAACACAGTCTCCTTGTGAGTCCCACAATATGGGGAGTAGGGACTACTTCTGACATGGACTCTGGACCCCCAAGGATCAATTCCTCGTGGCAAGCAGTCTTGCCAGGACAGAGAGGAAGAGGATACGAGTAGTACAGATGAGCCTTGATAGGCTGAGACCAGATGGGAGGAGGGGCCCTCTTTCTGATGACTAGGGGATGGAGGGAGAGAAGGTAAGCTAGGGAAGGTGGAACAGAGATGAGAGGGTGTAAAGAATTCAAACTGCAGAACAAGCAGGTAACTTATATTGTTAATCCCACTATATGGGAATAGTTCTGAGACAGGCTGAGACATAATTGGCTATGCATAAAAATGCTTCTTGAAGTGTGGTCTTGCTAGAGGATGCCAATGGCAGTGCGCTTGGAGAAATTAGGCATGTGCTATTACAAGCCTGCTCATTTTTTTTTTTCCTGGTTGCAGTTCAAGATTCCAGCTCTCAACTGTTCCTGTGGCAATACCTGATGTTCCCATGCTTTTCTGACATGATAGTGATGAATCATTATTCCTCTGCAATTACAGGCCCAAAGAAACCTTGTCTGTCTAAGTAGTATTGGCCATATCGTGTTATAACACAGGGAGAAAAGTAAACAATATACGTGTTGTGGATTCAAACTCGTATAGCAAGCATTGTACCTGTTGTGCCATGTCCTTAGCCCAGTTATAAGTTATCCTGTCTTTCAAATAAATAAACTCATTTCATACAGTACACTCAGATGTAGCCAGACCTTCCCATTGTGACTGGTGTCCAAGTAGAAAATAAATATGTCTAGTAACAAGAAAAATATAAGATGGGATCAGAAAGTAAAGTCATGGGCTAAAAACCAACAGACTCCCTTGTTTTGGTGATTCTGGAAGAGACAAAAAAGTAATTTAGTATAAAGAAAGCAAACCTTAGAGTGAACTGAGCTCTGACAAAACCTTAATTTCAATTTTTAGCTCCCTAATTACTCAGAAATATCTTTCTAAGCACTGAGTCATCTAGACGTGACAGATTTTATGGCAGTTTTAAGAAATATGCACATAGTCATTTTACAGGACATTCCCATAACAAGTTTAGAGAATGTATCAGAAAATGTAATTTAAAAAATTTAAGTGCATGGACCAGAGAAAACAAAGCAAATTCAAAGATAGTAAAAAATAACCAAATTTATTTGTGAGTGCACTACATACATAATTCTAAATCTTGAACACTTACAACAATGGATGGGGAAGAAGATAATGAAAAAATGCTGTTTTTTTTTTAAAGAAAATGGAAATTGTCAATAAGTTCAGAAAATTAAAAAAGTCTCAAACACACTATAGACTGAAAATATCTTCAAAACATGATACAGGTAGACTTGTCTATCACTTATGATTTGTTGAAAGGGAAATATATGCTTAGGTTAATAGTTCAAAAAATGTCTGTGGTTTTTATTCATTATAATCTCTTGTTTAATGATTCCCTTCTATCTGTGTTACTATTGAGCCAGGTGGTCCATATTGACTTTTGGACTGAGAATCCAGAACAAATAAGTATCTTCACAGACTCTATGATTCTAACATACCATATCAATAGTTAAATCTATTGCGGTCTGTAGTCGGCTATCAAGTTGACTGCTAAAGAAAGAAGCACATTAGGAAGTATTTGATGCCCTTTTCATAATGATGCTCACACACAGCCATTTTGTTAAATTTTCAATGTATAGGACACTGTATTCTTACCTCTTTAAATAGTACATTCTTTACTTTCTACAGCTAAGAAGAGCACTTAGATTTTATTTTTTAAATATATTTTGGGCACAATGGGTTGTTTGTTTGAAGTTCTCTTGAAGTTTCTGGACTTGTCTTTTATTTCTATTTATAGTCTTCAATGGACTTTTAAATTTACTCCTTTATTTGTCTCCCTAGTAATCTGGAAGTGAATTTTAGAGGGATATGTTTCTTTCATTTAGTCTTTTTTTTTTACACTGAATTTTTTATTTTTATTTTTTACATATACATTAATATTATTACACATATATATGATAAACTACCTACAGCAAGAAGAACCACAAAACAATTAGGAATTATATAAATATTAATTCATAGTGTTTTGGCTATTTATATTTGGTAGCCTTCAAGAAAATATCTTTCATATCTTGGTGTGTCTAAAATTCTGAATGTAAATCAATATCTATCATATCTCATCATTACCAATTTAAAACATCTATCTAGACCTAAAAACTTCTTAATTCCTAAACAACTAAGCTTAATTGTAAAACTAAATCTGTTCTTAAACCCCATTATATACTTGAAACGGAATATCATTAATTACCTGAGTACACAGGGGGTGCAGATAGGCAGCTTTAGTCTTTAAAAAACATAATGTGACCGTAGTATGTTATTGTTTAAGTGTATCACGAGTAGTGAGAAAGTAGATGATAACTTTGTCCTGAGTTACATTATTGCTCTTCATAAAATGACATATTCAAGCATAAATACTCAGTTTTCTGGTTTGGTGGCTATTTTAATGTAACATTAGAAAACATCACATTTCACTTTGGCTACTCTGGGAAGTTTCAATTCATGTTTCTTCTTTCTAATAGCAAAATACAGAAAAAGTTTAGAGCAGTAAGATATGACAGTTCTTTTGATGAATTTCAGATCATAGTGATTAAGAAATTACAGTTATAAAAAAATTACAGTTATGTTAAGTTGAATTATCAACAATCAATCAACAATACTTCCAGTAATTTGTTTAATAATATATAGCATTTGACAATATTTTTAATAATAATAAAATAAAATGTTAAGACTATTTATAATACAAATAGCTCCTACGGCATTAAGATTGGTGTGGACTCACCATAAAGGAGGATGGAACAAAGGACATTCCTTGTAGATTTCGTTACTTTTTTAAAAACCCAACAGTAGCAAAAATAACAATTACAAAGCATCCTGCAATGATTTCCGTCCAAACACAGCTACAAGGTGTTGAAGCCAAACTACAGCTTTACAAATAAGGAAGGAGATATAGTTATTTTAATCAAAAATCATTGGAGATTTGCTGTGCCATTAGTGAAATAATGACTGTGATAAGGATGGAGTACCTGGAGCTCATCAAAATATTTAATTATGCAACCTGCTCATGGATCACAGATTATCCTGCTTTCTTACTCTGCCATTGGAGAAAATCATTCCATTTTCCTTTCTACATAAGTTTAGCCTCAAAGGGAGAATATAATGAGAGAGGTGACAATGGTTTCCTAAGATTGGCTCCCAATATTAATTTTTATACTTAAAGCCATAAGATTTATAAATTAGATGTTAAATACATAGTTCAGCAAGTAAAATAGTTTTAAATGTTTACATCAAAAAGTCAAATACAAGTCCCAATGTTTTGCGAAATTATCTATTCATAAATTACCTTTTTTCAGTCTTTATAGGATTTTTGAGTATACAAGTGAATACGTCTTTGCGTCCATATTTGGTCCTTGTGCCTTTTCTTAGGCTCCTTTCTTTTTGTTTGTTTTGTCTTATATGAATGTATTTAGTTTGGTTTTATTATATTACGTCATATTATATTTTATTGCCTTGTAATAATCCCTTAGAAGCCTATTCATTTTCTAATGAGACACAGAAAGGGGATGTATTTGGATTGAAGAGGATATGGGGATGAACTTAGATGACTAGAGGGAGGTAAGCATTATGCAAAAAAACATATATATATATATATAATACTATTCAAAATATATATTTTGAATAAAAGAAAAAATAAATTATTTTCTTCATAAATGTAACTACTAGTAAATGTAAATATGTGACATCATTGTTTTAACAAATATGAATCTCTTTTCCGAAGCAAACAAATTATTCTTAGTGTTGGAGGAGAGCTAGTAAAGCTAATGTTTTTAAATATAGATTACACAGTAGATAATAACCTATAAATATCATATAATATTTTCAGAAAATTTAACAAAGCTTTTGAGATTGATACCCTCCTTTACAGAGATGGGAAATGAAGAAACAGAATCTTAAAATTATGGAGGAAACATACAAAATTACAGACCCAGAGTTCAAAAAGAAGTCAGACTGCAAAGTCTATGCATTTTCCGTTGTAGTTCCTTTATAACTGTATCCAAAAGTGTGGCTGGAAAATTCATGTGTCTATCTCAAGGGGTGCATTAAATTTTTCCAAGTGGTGTGTGGGCATAGATAATTTTAAGAATGTTCCTTTTAGATCATTACTTTCCATTTGTTTCTTCCTTCTGCCCTAAAATTGAAAATGCACCTGTACTTGCAGTATGTAGCTGTGTCTCCTATGCTAATACTTACTTCACAATGGTCTTTCTCTCACCTCCGCAAATACACTTCTTTTGTTGCAACATTAATATTGCTTATTATTTGGGAGCAGAAGAGTATCCTGCCACCAGACAGTTCCATATGTAGGCTTTGAGGTATTGCCCATAATTGAGACACAATAAAACCACAATATGTCTCATGCTTCTTATTTTTAATAACCCTTTCTGTAGATAGATTATCAGAAATACTAATTTTATAATACTACTATCAATGCCTATCCATCAGGTGTTTGACACCAGAATTACAATTCTCCCTAGTATTCAAAGAGAAAGGTTAGAGAAAAGTTTGGTTTCATTAAGAGAGCTTGAAAAAGTTAACTTAAAAAGCACAGGCTAATATAGTAACATTAACTGTATAATGTATCCAAAAGCCTCAGTTGTAAGTTCTACTGCCTAGTTTCATGTCAACTTGACACAAGCTAGAGTCATTTTGGAAGAAGGAACCTCAATTATTAAAAAATCCCTCCACCAGATTGGCCTGTGAAGAAACATGTGGTGAATATTCTTGTTATGTGGCAAAGCCCAGATCACTGTGGGTGGTTCCACTCAGAGACTGCTGGTCCCCGGTTAAGTAAGCAAGCAAGGCAGTAAACAACACTCCTCCAAAGCACCTGCAATAGTTTCTAACTTGAGTGTCTTTCCTGGCTTACCTAGATGATGAACGACATAGCATAAGATGAAATAAACTTTTCCTCACCAACTTACATTTAGTCAGAGTGTTGAATTATAGCAAAAGGAATCCTCATGAAGTCCCCAGTAGACTCTAAGCTTTGGGCATATCACAAATTCCAATATCTAGAAGCTTTAAAAAATCTACATGTAAAGTTTTTCCTGTGTCTGTTTTTCTTGATTTGGCTTTCTGAATGTGTTTTTAATTGAAAAGGAAGAAAATCACTTCCCTCATTTCCTTTCCAGCTCCATGAGTTAAGATAAAAATGTTTTAAGTATACCATTGCATTGAAAATTGATATTAAATTAAATAGCAATTTGATGTTTCCAAAGACATCCGAGCATGTATGATTAAACAAGATAATAATATGCTTCAATTGGAAGATCAATGGTATAACAGTCATATCCCTAGGAGTGGGAAACTTTATGGAAATTAATGAACTTTACAGAAAATTAGAAAGTATATAATTCAAGTGCCAATAGATTTTTTGTAAGATTGCATACACACAATATCAAATATTAGCAATAAGTTTCAATGCCTACACTTGATATTTTAAATATAATTTATAGTCAGTTTACTTAGGCATTATAGAAACAAGCTCTTTGATATACAACCTGATGGAATTGTAAGGGAGGACACATAATTTAGAAAATGAGTTGATACTTAATTGTCAATTGTTAGTGTTAATATGTTAATTGCCAATGAGTTCAAATTTAGAATAAACCGAAAGGATCTCTTTGCATGTGTATAGGGGTAATCTAGGAGTGTATAACTGAGGTGCTAAAACCTGCCCACTGTGTGTGGGAGGGGGTCATTTCCTGGGATCCAGGTGAAAAGATTTGCAAGAGCATGCCCTCCTTTCTCTCTGCATTCTCACTGTTGACACAATGTGATCTTTTCCCTGAAGCCAAAACAAACATGAGCTCCTGACAATTATAAGCTGTTCTTAGGAACTGAGCATTAACATAGACTGTTTCTCTCTGGTTTGTTTGTTTTTGTCAGTGTGTTTTATCATACCAACAAACAAACAAACAAAAAAGACAGTGTCAAACAATGTAGGGGTAGGTTTGCACTGGTCACTAATGAAAAGGCAGAAAGAGAAGCCACAAGAAGATACTAAAGATGACAAATGTCTTTCTGGTTCTGTTTTATCTCATTCTGGATAAAATTTTCTAGTTACTTTCATTTGCCTTTAAACTTTATGATATTCTCATGTTTAATAGCTGAGTAGTGTTCAATTATGTAAATGTACCATGTTTTCTTTATCCAATTTTCAGTTGAAGGACATTTAGGCTGTTTCTACTTCCTGGCTATGATGAATAAAGTTGCTATGAACATAGTTGAGCAAGTATCCAAGTGGTATGGTGAAACATCTTTTGGGTATATGCCCAGGAGTGATATAGCTAGGTCTTGAAGTAGAACTATTCCCAATTTCCTGAGAAAGCGCCAGGTTGATTTTCAAAGTGCTTGTGTAAGTTTGCCCTCCCACCAATAATGGAAGAGTGTTCCCTTTCTCCACATTCTCACCACCATTTGAGTTTGTAGTCTTAGCCATTCTGATGAGTATAGGATGGAATCTCAGGGAGGGTGATGTGATCAGGCTATAAAGTGATTAAATAAATAAACTGCTGAAAAAACGGGGGCAGGGATGGCCAATCTCCAGCATCTTTATCATATTCCTAACTAGAGACAGAAGTCTAAAGGGCAGGCAAGCATTTTCCCCAGCCAGTGGTGCTCCCCCAGTCCAGTGAACCTATCCCACAAATTCAGGCCACATCAGAACATTTTTACGTGAAAGCATTGGGCCATGCAGCCTCCTGACTCTTCAAACTCACTAACCTAATATAGTAAAAGAAGATCTCTCAAAGACTCAAGGAGTCTCAGCCTTCAAGATGAGGTAGATTTGGGTTCCAAGGACTTTGCTTTTCCTTTCTCTATTTGAAAGAGGCCTTGTTCTCTCTCTCCTTCCCTCTCCCCCTCATCCCCCCTCCTGCTCATGTTTGCCCACTCGCTCTCTCTTTTAATCTCTCCGTCCCCCCACGGGTCTCTCTCCCTCCGCCCCTCCCTCCCTTCTCCTCTGGTACCCCTCCTTTCTCACTCTCACCTTTTGTCCAATTTCCACTTTGTCCTTCTTGTTTCCTGGCCCTGAAAAATATAAGCACTGTGTGGTTCTGATGCTGTGCTTTAGCTTTTTATGCAGTTTGTTTTTTATTTTACTTTTTTATCAAGTAATTTTTAAAATTAATTTTAAGATATACATTTATATTATTACACATAAATAAAATAAATACATACAGCAGAATGAACCATGAGGCACTCAGGAGTTAATAAATGTTACATTCATAATGATTTGGCTATGTGTTCTTGGCAAACTTGTAGAAAGCATCTTTCCTATCTTGTCTAGTGTAAAATTCTGGATGAAAATCAGTCTCTATCATATCTCATCTCTGTTAACTTAAAACATCTATCTTGATCTAAAAATATCTTAACTCTCAACCAACTAAGCTTAATTGTAAGACTAAACTATCTGATCTTCAATTATATCAGAGACTTGAGAAGGAATAAAACTTAAAAACCTGAAAAACCAGAAGTACAGGTTAGCAGCTTCCAAATTGAAAAAAAAAAAATGATTGAGACAATTTACTGCCTGAACAGTCACACAACACTCTCTATAATGTTGGAGCATCATCTTCAGCCTTCTAGCCCAATATCTGTGACAGACTTATTTGCAAGGAAGGAACTATTGAGGACTTGCTTACCCTGTCTTGAAAGAGTTCGGCCATCAACTCTGCCTGCATCTAAACTTGCCCATTTTTAGGGAGAATTCTGTCAATAGCAGAAATGAGGACATTTTCCCCAGTGGCTTGTTTGTCACATTTGAAGCCAGCTCCATGAGGAGGTTCTTTGATGTTGATCATCTTCTTTGAGGAAGGCTGGGTGTTGCCAGGAGTTAACTTGTCTTGTCAAAGAATCTTTAGAATAATAAAAAGTCTTTAAATGCCTTATTCTTAGGTCTCTGAAGTTTTTGAAGACTTTAATTATTTTGCCTTATGCATCTATAGACTCATATGTATCTGTTCGACCTAGGATAAATATTCTTGTGGTAAAATTAGACTAGTATTTGACATGAGCATGATTTGCATCAATATACAAAATTCTATACCAATGAATTAAAAATAACCTTATTTGTGAGTAACAATTAAGGCCTTGAGTTGAGGAGTAGATTCAATAATTTACTTTTTGTTATATCCTCCCTCAAAATTTGTATATCCTCCCTTTTTCTTTTCAGTTCCTATCTCCTTATCCATGAAAGAAAGATAAAGAAAAAAGAGGCGTCCCTGAGTCCAACCTAGTTTTCTCTCTAAGACCAATTAGAACTTATAATGAACTTCTGATGAAAATAAGCATCTGTAGCCCAAGAGAGCAAACAGAATCCTACCCAACCCCATTAAAGGTACTGGGACACAGTTCTCTTAAAGTTTATTCAGACTGATTTAGGCCAAATAATACCTTTGAAGGCCCCTGCCCCAGAAAATATATGAGAAAATGGTTAAGTAAGCCAGGGATAGCATTTGCGATCCAGGTTCTAAATGTTGAGAAATTCCACGATGTGTGTTTTGACTCTGATTTTTTCTGCCTTTTTATTTCTGTAACTGGCCGAGAAACTAAACTGAACCAAGACCCCTCAATGGTAACATGGACATTATAACTAATTTTTAGGAAAAGCAATTCTCCTCATCAAGAATTGAATTCCTATTGTATTTACCTCTCATGATACATAATTATATAGTGAAAATTATATAGTGACAAGTGGTAATAATACTACAATGTTGAGCTGTTTATAAAGATGTACACATATAATTATAAGAAATTATAAATGTTACTTCTCACATTTATTTTAAAGATATACAGATTCGTATATATGTTCTTAATTATTATTGAAATGAGGGATATAATAGATGACAAATAAAAGAATCTCAAGCATAAAATCAGATCCAAACTTATGAGTAGAGTGTTTAAGCAGAAAAATATTTAAATATGTGCCATTTAAAAATTATTTGCGCTTCTTTATTGCTGACAAAAATGCATTTTAATTTCTTGGTTCAGGTAGTTGATTAAAAAAAAAAACCTCATGTCTTTTTTCAATATAATTTTAATTGATTTTAACTGCTCTATGTAAATGTGAAGAACATTGTGTCCATATGTCTACACTGCATGACTTCATAATAAAATAAACATATGAAAGTCCTCAAATATTTGTCAGGTCTTTCTGATGAAAACATTCGATGCCCTTTCTTTTGGCTTTTCGCATACCAGGGTGTAATGTTGAACTACTATGAGCATGTTATTAAGATACACATGATATACCTGAGCATTTTATTACAATAAGTGTGCAACCACACACTGAGCAGCCCCGCCCATCCTTCCTTCCCAAACTCTCCTTTACCTGAAAACACCTTTATGCTTGATCATCCAATGTGTAGTAATAAATAACATAAGACTGTAGAGAATTGTGCTTTCATCTAGACATGTAAATTTTTTTGAATAGTCACCAGGAACATATATTTTTATTTATAAAATCGGGATACTTTTATATTACATTCAGACTCTCAGATTCACAGAATGATCATACTAGATAGTTTCTGTTTTGTTTTTTTCCTTTTTCCTCTTTTATTCCATCTGAATCTCCAGCCTAGAGGATAAGTGTTGCTCATAATTAGTGCATCTCTTTTTAAAAAATTACTTTTAACATATACATTACACATAAATAAAATAAACTTGAGAAAATGTCTTTCCTATCTTGTTGGGTCCAAATTTCTGAATGAAAATCAATGTCTATCATATCTTATCTCTGTTCAGACATGTAAAATTTTAATGACTCAAGTTTGTTTTACAATGGCAGTATCAACAAGGCACAAAGTCCCTGCTGTGCCAACTTTTAAATAGAGAATAACAATTGTATGATGACGTCTTAAAAATAAGTGAACCAATATATGACTCTTAAAAACCTCTAAGTGGGTATTTAACTAACACAAACACTTGTGATTGTGTTATACTAAACAAGACCCACATCATACTAAGGAAAAACAAGTTCTGCTTGAAATTAAGAGATGTGTTAGATGTGGTCCCACCACTCTGATGTGACAGGATGCCAGAAAGATGCCAAGACAGACTGAAAAAGTTTAGTTTCCTTTTTGTGTATGTTGAATTTGACTGTGAGATCAAAAGAAGTCCATGATTTTGTCCTTATCTGAATATATCATAGCATGAATCCAGAAGATTAATTGAAATTTAGAATTGATTATCATAATGACGGTCATAGAACACTTACTCAGTGGGGTTCACTGGCTTATGTCTGTAGTCCTAGCAGTAAAGTGGCCAAGGCGGGAGAGTAGCTATGTGTTTAAGGTTAGCCTGGGATACATAATGAGTTCCAGAGGACTACACAGTAAGAAGTTGTCTCGTGTGAAAATTTTAAAAATTTATTTCCTTTAATTACATTGACTTATTCACTCATTAAGCTTTTCACTAAGCATTTAGATGTAGCAGAGGAATGCAAAAATTCTTACAATCTTACGTTATTCATCACTTAAAATTGCCTGGTTGAGTACAATGGTGTTTTCAGGTTGTGGGGAGTTTGTGAAGGAAAGATTGCGAGAGACTTTTCAATGAGTGGTTGCACACACATTGTAGTAAAATACTCTGGCATGCCATGGAATATTCTGTATAATATATTCCTGATAGTTAGCGACAATGCCCTGTATATGACTTTTTGATAGTTATGTCATAACTACGACAGATGAGGTCACAAGTGTAGGGATATAGTATATAATGTAACTGCTGTTCTCTTAAAGTAAAGGAGAGGGAGTGATATACTGTGTTCAAAGATGAAGAGAAAATCACTATCAGCAAGCTGAGTGGCCCTGAGAGAAACCAAACTATTGCCTTGTTGATCTTAAACTCTTGGTCTCCAGAAGTGTGAGACAGTAATGTTCTTTAGTTTCAGCTGATCCTTCTGCAGAAGTGTTTTAGGGTTGCCCCAAGTTGACAAACGGTATCACATAAGTCATATGAGGCAACACTCGAACATGAACATTTTCCTTGTAAATGGCTCAAGTACATAATTTGCAGTGCTTGAAACCTTCTCAGCAATAGTCTTATTTTTGTCAAAATAAGAAAGATATTGGCTTAAGTATAAATTCATCAAAAAATGTATTAGGTAATATGCCCTAAAATGCATAGCTATAAAATTGCAAGTCAGGGATGTGAACTTGGTAACATATGATTTTAATGATCCACTCTAAGAACTCAAAATACTAAAATATCCAATTCATATTTTCTCATTTTATTAAAATTTTGATATATAATTGAAGCAAACAGTCTGATCCAAATTCATAGTGGTAAAATTGTATGTTGTTTCATCATCCTCCAGAATATTCAGAGTATCAGATTTTAATATCTGATAGCCAAATATCATCTTACCAATTGCATTTTTTCTTTATATTTTATTTTTAAAGGCAGGGTTTCTCTATGTTGTCCATTTTATGCTGAAATTCTCTCTGTAGACAGAGCTGCCCTTAAACTCACATAGCTCTGCTCTCCAAGTACTGAGATTAAAGCTGTATGCACCATTGCAAGGCCAAGTTTTCAAGACTTTGACATCACTCCTCAAATCCTGGAGATTGTTTTTCAACTAACTAGGCATTATTTCAACTTCTTTAGGTACCTATAATCTTGTAAAATTACTGGAAATCTAAGTCAAAAGTGTTAAATGCCTAAGGTCTGTTGCATCATGTCTCACTTAGGAAAACCTATAGTAACCAAATATGACTGGTTGAACCAGTAATTAAAGTCCTTCACTGGGTCCAATTTTAAAATATCTGAACACAAATTATTCTCTAATTCAGGCTTACTGCTGACAAGACACGGAATAAACTTGTTCATATTAAATAAGTAGAGGGTGGGGGACTCAATAGAGATATAACGTGAACAAATTAAAAATTTTTTAAATTTTTCAAAAGCCAACTGTTAATCTAAAATATTTAAGCTTATTTTCCCTGAGTACCAAAAGATGAAAAAGAAAAATTAAGAAGTAATCAGTGATGCTTCCCTCTTGCCTCATGAATATTTATATATTTACTCCCAGCAACCCACATTTTGTAATTCTTAAGGTAAGATTTAAAAAGAAAAAAATGACAAAGAATATTCATGTAATTGCTTTTTAAAATATCATTCACTATTCATCCTTTGGCAGAAGCTTGCTAACCCTGTGGTCAGAGACACTAATATCAGCAATATTAGAAGTCACACAAAGAATAGTAAAAGGGGATTGTGAAACAGACTGTAGCTCACAGATATTTTAGAAATGTTATAGGTAAATTTGAAGGATACACATTACAGGACGTTTTAGTGATATATTAGACTTGGGTCCCTAATATTGTTGCTGTGAAAGAGACACATAGTATGTTCAGAAACACTATTAAAAGTTTATGCTTTAGCTGCTAAAACTAGATGTGGGACCTAAGAGCTTCTACTGCTTCCAGTAACATCATCAAGAAGATTGCCTATGGTCCTCTCTCTTTCAACTCAGCCACTTCTAATGTACTATTTGGATGATGTAGTGTCTCAGTCACCTTTCTTTGTTCCGGAGAGAAATGGCATAGACAGAATTAAGAACGCCTCTTTTGGTTAATACACTCTTCAT
This sequence comes from Acomys russatus, assembly GCF_903995435.1. NCBI lineage: Eukaryota > Metazoa > Chordata > Mammalia > Rodentia > Muridae > Acomys > Acomys russatus. The sequence goes on along the minus strand of NC_067137.1, from coordinate 105,248,797 downwards.
AGAAGTCATACTTTCTCCAGACAAAATCAGCGTTTCTGCAAACAATGGGAAGCACTTTTAACATGAGGTACATAAATCAAAGCTGTGCATGTCATTGGAGAATGCCTAATTTAAAATTTTTTAATGACGACTAAACTTCTCATTACTATTCACTGCCCTCAATCCTAATGGCAGAGTTACGTTGAAAAATCTTCAGAAACCAACTTACTATTTTCTTCTTCTAAGGATGTACAAAAACTCTATTATTCCAAGTGTCATTAAGATATTTATCTTTCAACTGGTGGCTTTCCAGATTTCCTTTCTTCAATTGTCTAACATTTTATTATTTTTTGTATTTTCTGGCTGGCTGCATCAGCTGACTTTATTGTGGTATCAAAATGGGACATTTATTCCTCCATAATTTGGCAGAAGGAACATCTCCAGCATTAGAGTTGAATACAGCAAGAAACCCTGTCTTGGAAAGCAGCTTTGGCAGCCTTGTGCTCTCTACATGATCCTCAGCGTTGTTCCAGCCAAAATTTCCTCATGTGTTCCTTATTTAAGCATTCTGTGACTTTGTGCTGTATTTCAGCGACAAAGGAGCTACCGGCTCAGCAGTCTTGTAAGACATCTCAGAAGGAAAGTTATTTGAATTATTCTTGAAAGAAAACTCAGACTTATATAGTGTTACATATGCAGCAGGGAGTTGGAAATAGCACGGCCAGTGCTGTACTATCCTTTATTTTCTCCTGCTACTTTTCAACACATTTTTCCACCCCAGTGCTAAACAAGTAACTAAGCATTTGTTGTTATAGATCGGCAATTGGTGAAAATGGAGGATTACCAAAGTATGGATTTAATCAGCAACTTTTCTGAGAAATAAGAAAGCTTTTTACTATAGTTCATAGCAATTGTTCAGATTTAACTCAATTTCTGGAGATAATCTTCTGGTTTATAAGTTTCATATTATAGATTTTCTTTTACTAATGATTTTGTGGTGAAATATCAAAGAAAAATAACCCATTTAGAATGACTGCAAAAAGAATAGGAAAAGTTGATAGCAACCAAAATGGATTCTGTAGGTTAATCAGACTAGGAAATGAGACTGGTTTGAGTTAAGTTTAATTACTAGCTTAGCTATTTAACATGAAAACAAGATATAAGTGGTAAATTTTCTTTATGTTTAGCACGTGGTTAATTAACAGTGTTAGATTTCCTTTAGGGACTACAAGTTTTTCATATCTATAAATATCATACTATTTCACAATACATAAAGCTAACAAATTATCTTTTCTAATCAGAGAAAGCAGTCACAAAATGGAAGTTATGTCCTTTGTACAACTAATATGATAGCAATTTTCTAATTTCTGGACTTTCCCCGACTCTGTCCTTTTTACCCTACCTCTATCCTTCATTATACGTACAGTGGGAAAAAAAAATAACAAAGAATAGTAATACATTATCATTCCTGCTACAGTGCTTGGGAACTTTCCAACTATACATGGTTCTATCTTTTGGTGTCCTTCATCCCCCTTCTTGAGATGAACGTAGCTGTGTACTGTTTCTAATTTTGTGCATTCTCTCAGGCTTCCACATTCCTATAGCTAGAGTGAACTACAACTTAGAGGGTATTTCCAGTGCACTTCAAGTAACTTGTGATTCATTCTAATACTAACATGGCTATAAAATTATCTCTCAAAGAATGTTCAATTGGATGCAAGATTCTCATACAAGGTGTCTCTCATTATGCGTTAGTAGGAGTTCCAGGATAGATCTCCCTGAAAATGTTTTGTAAAGTGTGCATTCTATCTGTGCTTCTCTAAACATTCTGTATTCTAGAACCTAGACCATCTAGCCATTTGAGGTTTCACTAAAGGATCCTAGAATATCAAGAATACAGTTCCATTAATGTCATTTTTACTTTGTTTTATGTGTCAACTAAATTGAACTGTCACAGACTAGTGAAGGTTCTCCAAGTTTTGGCATTCATCCTCTTTCTTTCCGCTGCACTAATATAATAAAGTCTTCTCAGGAAGAGTGCTTATTTTGGAATTGGTTGAGTGCTAAGGAGCCATCAGCTCTCTCATCATTCAATTATAATATAGTATAGTAAACTTGTCATAACCTTTTTAATGAGCATTTGTCTAGTCTGTTGACCTCATTACAATATATTCAGATGCATTATAGATACACAGAGGGATTGAGTAGATTACTTTCCTCTTGCTAACACGCTAGAGACTCACAAGAAGTCACTAAGTCTCAGGTTGTAAACTACCTCTATTCATTTAAACCTTCTAGTCTGGCACAACTCTCTTACCTGTCCTGACTTCCTTAACTTAAGAAATAAATCACTAAAAAAAATCTGTTGGTGTTAGCAATCACTTAAGAATGGAAACCCTCTTCCTCTAGATTTTCAGGAGGTTTAACACCCGTCATGGTGAAATGTACCTTTAGTAGAAACAGAGGGAACCTCAGGTCCAAACATGATGATGATCAGAAACGCAGGATAGTGGAAGATGAACCTTCCTCACAACATAACACAGAGAAAGCTCTGAATTGAAGGCTAAATCGTTGGACAGAGAGAGTTTATGATGCTTGTTATCTGTATGTATTGATATTCTTGACATCACTAGCCACCAAAACATCACATCTCTAAACCGTTTTCTAAGTAGCAACTTTATCCTTCAAACTGAGTCTAGTTTGTGTCATCTCTGATTTGTCATTCATAAGGAATATTGTATGTCACATACCACCACCCATGCATGACATTTCTTGCTTAGCCACAGTAGTGTCCCAAGAAAGAAGTTGAGAATTCTAACCCTGGATAATGAATGAATGTATGAATATCATACACCTTTATGCAGAACTAACTTTTCATTTTATATTACTGTGTAGAAGAAAACACATAATGAAAAATAGTCATGCTACTATGACTCCTAATTCGACTTGCTTTGACAATATTATTTTCTGCATACTTAAAGATGTATACTTTTCATTTGTCTTGACATATGGCATGGCGCTTACAAAGACAGTTGGATAGACAATGGTAACTGTATACTTAGGTTACATTGATGAGCTTCCTCTGCACACTCTTATAGCTAAGGTGAAGAAGTCAACTGCCATTATATTAAATGATGGTTGAACATTTCCTTCAAATGATTAAAATAGATATGTCAGAGGAAGCAGAGACCCAACTCATTAACAGCTTTTCCCCAATGAGCAAAGGAAAGCTGTAAGCTTTCTCTGTCTTTTTATAACAAGCACTGATATTTTTTCTCAAGTATGTTTAAATTTTTATCTTGCCCTCCTGACAGGTCAGAACTATCATCTTCAAAATTGAAAAATAAAGATTAACATATTTTAAAATTACATACTAAAGAATAATTAGTCCTCATTCTGCCTGAGCATGTTATTAATTTTATGCAACTTTTTGAAAATATTTATAATGGATAAATCCGATTTTCTGATTTTTGTCACTCCAATTGTGATAAAATGTTTATTTCAAAAAATTCAATCTGGAAGTCATAAAGACATTTTAATAATTAGACCTAATGTTTTATTTGCTTTTCCTTGAGTTGAATTGGAAAAGGAAATTAGTATCTTTGCCCATTGTGCATTAATGATAAAAGTTTCAGTCATTTTGTGTATTTTTGCCTAATTTTTAATGTAGAAAACCTATTTTATGAAGTGAGCGTATTATTTCTGCCTTTTTGTTTTCTTGATGGAGTGCAAAATCAGTGTCATTTGTTATGACAAAAAACAAATTCATCTTTAATACAAATGGTCACTTGTGCCTGAGAAATACAAAGCATTGCCTTTACAAAGGATGAAAAATTTTAACAGGGAAAACCTAGATATAATCTAGATTATAGTTAGATTGTTTTGGGGGCTAATATTCTGATATGTTCTGCCTTTCTCCTTGCTAGTTTAAAGCTAAACTTAGCATCATCTAATAGTTAGAATAATGATGTCCTTCAATTGCTTAGAGTAACTCCTAAATATTTTATATTGCTTGTGACTAATGTGAAGGGTGTGGTTTTCCTAATTTCTTCCTCTGCAAGCTTGTCATTTGTGTATAGGAAGGCTACAGACTTTTTGGAATTAATTTTATATCCAGCCAATTTGCTGAAGGTGATTATCAGCTGTAGGAGTTCTCTGGTGGAATTTTGAGGGTCACTTATGTACACTATCATATCATCTGCAAATAGAGAAAATTTGACTTCCTCCTTTCCCATTTGGAAACCCTTGATCTCCTTTTGTTGTCTTATTACTCTGGCTAGAACTTCGAGTACTATATTGAAGAGATATGGAGAGAGTGGGCAGCCTTGCCTTGTTCCCGATTTCAGAGGAATTTCCTTGAGTATCTCACAATTTACTTTGATTTTGACTATTGGCTTGCTGTATATAGCCTTTATTATGCTAAAGAAAGTGCCTTGTGTCCCCGATCTCTCTAAAACTTTAAACATGAGTTTAGGAGTTACTCTAACTCAGCAAGTGAAGGATTTGTTTGAAAAAATTTCAAAGCTCTGAAGAAAGAGATTGAAGATGACCTGAGAAGATGGAAGGATCTTCCTTGCTCATGGATCAGGAGATTTAACATAGTAAAAATGGCCATCCTACCAAAAGCAATCTACAGATTCAAGGCAATCCCTATCAAAATACCTACACAATTTTTTAAAGACATTGAAAGTTCAATTCTGAACTTCATATGGAAAAACAAAAAACCCAGAATAGCTAAACCAATCTTGTACAATAAAAGGTGCTCCGGAGGAATCTCTATACCTGATCTCAAATTGTATTATAAAGCAATAGTGATTAAAACAGCATGGTACTGGCACAGCAACAGGCTGGTTGATCAGTGGAATCGAATTGAAGACCCAGATATGAATCCACACACGTATGGTCACTTGATTTTTGACGAAGAAGCCAAATACATTCAATGGAAAAAGATAGCATCTTCAACAAATGGTGCTGGTCTAACTGGATGTCTATGTGTAAAAAATGCAACTGGACCCGTATTTGTCACCTTGCACAAAACTCAAATACTAGTGGATTAAAGACCTCAACGTAGAACCAGAGACACTAAGTCACTTAGAAGAAAAAGTGGGGAAGAGCCTAGAACATATTGGCACAGGAGACAACTTCCTGAACAGAACACCAACGGCCCAGGCCTTAATGTCAAACATTAATAAATGGGACCTCATGAGGCTGAGAAGCTTCTGTAAGGCAGGAGACACTGTCAAGAGAACAAAGCGACAGCCTACAGACTGGAAAAAGATCTTGACCAATCCTACATTTGACAAAGGTCTTATATCTAAAATATATAAAGAACTCAAAAAATTAAACACCACCAAACCAAATAACCCAACTGAGATATGGGGCTTGGAACTAAACAGAGAATTCTCAACAGAGGAATATCAAATGGCTGAGAAACACTTAAAGAAATGCTCAACATCCTTAGACATCAGGGAAATGCAAATCAAAACAACTCTGAGAGTCCATCTTATACCCATCAGAATGGCTAAGATCAAAAATTCAAGCGACTCCACATGCTGGTGAGGATGTTGGGAGAGAGGAACACTCCTTCATTGCTGGTGGGAATGCAAACTAGTACAGCCACTTTGGAAATCTATCTGGTGCTATTTCTGAAAACTTGGAATAGGGCTTCCTTAAGACCCAGCTATTCCACTCCTTGGAATATACCCAGAAGATGCTCTAGCACACAACAAGAAAATTTGCTTAACCATGTTCATAGCAGCCTTATTCATAATAGCCAGAACATGGAAATAACCTAAGTCCATCAGTAGAAGAATGGATAAAGAAACTGTGGTACATATACACGATGGAATACTACTCAGCTATTAAAAACAAGAAATTCCTGAAATTTGTGGACATCTGAATTGAGCTAGCAATGATCATAATGAGTGAGTTAACCCAGAAGCAGAAAGACTCAAATGGTATATACTCACTTATATCTGCGTACTAGCCCAAAAGGCATGTCCCATGAAAGCCTTCACTTACCAGGAAACTGGGACAGAGGGGAGGACATCCTATTGGGACTCTAGATGAGAGAAGCATGGGAGAATAGCAAAGCAGAAGGATCCAGAGGGTCCTAGAAACCTACAAGTAGAACATTATGAAAGGCAGATTTGGGCCCAGGGGTCCCACTCAAACTAAGGTACTAGCCAAGGACAATACAGGCGGTAAACTTTAACCTCTACCCAGATCTAGCCAATGGACAGAACATTCTCCACAGTTGAGTGAAGAGTGGGACAGGACTTTCACACGTACGCTGGTGCCTCATATTTGACCATGTCCCCTGGAGGGGGAGACCTTGTGGCACTCAGAGGAAGGATAGCAGGTTACCAAGAAGAGACTTGATATCCTATGAGCATATACAGGGGGAGGAAATCCTCCTCAGGAACAGTCATAGGGGAGGGGAATAAGGAGAAAATGAGAGAGAGGGAAGAATGGGAGGACACAAGGGAGGGGATAACCATTGATATGTAACAAGAATAAATTAATAAAAAATTTTAAAAAAAGAATAATGATGTCATGAAAAGAGGAGGGTAAGAGATAAATTTAAACTGTATGCTCACCTTCTTTCAGCATAGTATTATAAACAAAACATTTTACTAAGCAGACAGGAAGTATCTGCACTATTTTTACATAAAACAAAATAAAAGGAATTCAAAAGAGAGAATGACTAATCTATGACCAATAGGACACTTCAGTATATAAGAATCACTGGGAGCAATTTATTGATTGTTAAATGACACATTAGCCATATTCCTGATACTGTATATTTTATATTTTATGAACTAGGGATGTACTTGGCCAAAGAATATATTCCTAGTTTGCTTCAAAGCCTGTATTTGACCCGAACACTACAAAAATATAATCATTCTATCTATTTATCTATCTATCTATCTATCTCTATCATCTATTATCTATCTATCTATCTATCTATCTATCCTTTTCATAATTTAAAAATAAATATTCAAGAATTTTGTAGTAAGAATTGAGTCCTTATGTTACATATTAATAATGTTCATTTTCAGTAAAGGATTCAAAAGAGGAAGGGGATGCAGGTTATCTAGATGAGACCTGATAGTTGTGGTTAGAAGGTGGGGGAATAAGAGCCCCCCTCAATCAGAGGTCTAAGGGTGTGGAATAGGGCAGAAGAGGGAGGGCATGTGGAAATGGGAAGAAACAAACAAAGGGATAACAATTGTGATGTAAAATGAATAAATTATAATTAATAAAATAATATCAAAAATCTAGATGAAGAAAATTAACTTCCTTGTAGACAAGAGCATTATAATTTTAAAAAGCAAAGTGACGCATGAAAGAATATGTGTGTGTTACTAATATATATACCACTATACACTAGTAAAACCCAGTCATATGGCTTCAATATAGTTGTTATTATATTATCATTTTCATGCCATTTAACAGGAATCAAAAACACTGATATTATTTTTCTTCTTATTCATACCATTCTAGTGTCATTTAGTGAGGATTGTATATATTAGGAACAGATAAACATATATAACTCTATAGATATTATAAAAATTTTGAAGATGTATCATCTGAATATTTTTGAAGGGCTGCAAGATAGCTGAGTGGTTAAGAGTACTTACCATCTGAGAAGATCTCAGTTCAGTTCCAGGTACCACATGATAGTACATAAATATTCATAACTTTGGCTCAAGGGGATCCAATGCCCTCTTCTGACTTCTATAAGCTCCAAGCACATACATGAAACCTATAGAAATATGCAGACCTAACATTCACATATAAAATCATATGAATAAACCTAATAAAAGTTTTGGAAACCATGTTTGTTGTACATGTTCCATCTTTCATATATGCATTTCTAGCTGCTTAATTTATAGTTCCACATAAATTTTTCTCATTATACTTAAAACTGACAAAGTCAATTATGTACCTCATTCAACAATAAGTGAATATACTTATAACCACGAGCAAAAATAATAGTGTAACAAGTTAACAATATCATGTTCTTGAGGCACGGATTAAGAATAAAAGAGAAAAAAATCAAAAGTAGATAGCCTGATTAATTTCACACAGCAACTGTGTAAACAGCATCCCAATCAACATGCTGTCATATTTTATACCTGTAAACATATTCTATTTATATTTAGCTTTGTAAGTGAAATTGCGTTTTATGATCACATCAAAGTGTTCTTGAAGAGGATTGACAAAGCCTTAGATTGTTTGAATAATCAAGCCTGCATTCAGCTTTCAATTGCTAACTATATTATTCAGAAGCTTTTGGCTGAGCTGAACAAGCCCCATTGTGATCCTTCTTTTGTGCACTTCCACTTCCTCATTTAATAAATAACTGTATTATGTAGTCACAAGCCTACATAATTTCAAGCCAGAACTATATAGTCATACCTGAAAGTATGAGGTGCTGTGATAAAAGCTATAATTTTAGAGTACACATTGTACTTTGTGATCCCATTAGGATTTAACCGAGCAGACCCAAAAATATTAGATATTACCTAAAAGTTATAACTTAGATTACAATATCCTTTTCTTAAAGAGAGCCATTCCCAAATTTTGACTCAAGTTGTGAATTCAGTTAAATTCGGGAAGTTAACACTTCTGTCTTCTGAACTGCTAACGGAGTCACCAGAAATCACTAATTAATTTATTTGCTGCTCATATGGTGAAACAACCACTTCATTCTGTGTATGATAGTTCCGATTTGTGCAATTGGGGGCACACTGGAAATATATGGACAAACCATCCAGGATGCCTGTAATGCTACACATATATATATCAATATTCCTTCAAGGAAATAGCCAAATGCATTGACCTAGGAGGAAACTTTCCCCTTTTGACTATTGCCAGTTTATTGCAGGCATTTATTTATACCTGTGTGTTATATATTATATAGGTCATAGCGGGACCTTCACTGTGACATGTTAAAAAATATTATTGTGAAATTCATCTACTACTGCATCAGCTCACCTTTCCCTGGAAAGCTAGGCTTTGCTTACTACTGTCCCTACAATCTACGCGAATGAAGTTACCCTTGGCTTTGATTCAGTTATTGAATGGTACTGCTCCACTGTAGTGTATCTCCTCAAAATTTAGCCTATCATATGCCTGTTTCCATTTTATTTCCCCTCTACCAAATCTCAAGGGCAATGATTAAAGTAGATGTGATATATCAGAAGTAAACTTTATCCTGACAGAGCATGCCAGTTCAAGAAGATGCCAACCCTAGGAATTTAAAGTACAGAAAGCATTCCTAGAAAAATCTATTACCCTTTTGAAGATAAAAACCACAATGTTTTTCTTAATCCAGCCTGCCTGCTCTGATAATACAGTGACTACCTGTATTAATGTTAGATGTCATTTCAATCAACAAACATAACAGGTACAATTACATTTTTTAAATTGAGAGTAGGGGAGGGATGCCATCCATGTCCTGAACAAATCTGGCTAAATATAGATTACTCTCTTTTTTTTCAGATTACTCTTTTTAATTAACTTGTTTACCTGTCTGTCAAATTAAAGATCATCTAATTCTATTCCTTACTAAATAAAGTTCTCTTTCTATATACAGACCTCTAAAGTTTTCTAGTTTATTTAATATCACTATGGATTTCTACACCTCTGTACTACGTAGAAGTTCCCTGCTGTAGGATTTCAGTTGAATATTTTTTTAAATATATGTACCTATAAGTAATGTATATGATATATTATATCTATATTGAGTTGCATCTGTATCCTATTCCATTTAAAGTTTTGCGCAGATGAACTACGAACTGGCATATCCTCTCTGAAAACTATGAATACATAATAAAACATGCTCCATAGTTAATGATAAATTTAGAAAAGATTTTTTTTGCAGGACTAGAGTGGATGATATAACATTATATTTTAGTTTGCCTTCATGCATGTGGTGTACGTACATATTTATGCACTTGAGTGGTTTTTTAGTATACATATGTGCCAATGCCTGAAGTTAATGCTTTGTGTCTTGCTGAGCCACTCTCCACTATATTCGTTGGATGAAGATCTCTCACTAAACCAAATATTCACTTAATGTAGGCTTGTTGATATCCAGCTTGATTAAGAGATCTCTTTTCTCTGTCTCTTGAGTACTGGAATTACTGATGGCTGCCAAGTGGGCCATTTAAATGCTTGTGGGGATCTAGACTTACTTGGGTGACAGGTGCTTTACCCACTCAGCCATGTCTTCAACCTCTAGAATATATATTGAATATATATGTGTGTGTTTTATATCGAAATCATATTATACTGTGTCTAAAACACTATTACATTACAATATTGGACAAAGTAGATGGTATTAGGCACTTATCAAATAAGATACCCAAACATTAATTTTCAATGATTATAAACATCAGAGTTTATATTAAAGAAAATCTTCAAATTTTAATTTGCAGTGATTATCAGGATTATTAGCCAATGCCCAGGGATAGATGTAGTATTTTTACATAGCATACAGTGCCTCTTCAGAATTTATGTCTTTCCAGGCAGAGAAATGAACATCACATAATAAAAGTTAAATGTTCACCACGCAAATAATTCAACATGAAAATGCCATTATTTAAAAATAGAATATCAGTTTGATAGTTTGAAGACTAAAATCAACTTTGATGTGACTGGACTGCCTAAAGAATGTCTGGGACCTGCTGTGAGTGGCTGATAGGTCAGGAAGCTTTGAGATATGTTTAATTCACTACAAATTTTCAAGTTGTTTCAAGGTCCTATAATATTTATAGAATGGTGTTAGAGTCATACTGCTATGATCTAGCACCATGCCATTAAGAAATACAGAAGGCAAGTTATTTGTTATTTTTGAGATATGAGAATATTATGTAGCCAAGGGAGGCCTTAAACTGACTATGTAGCTGAAGATTACAGTAAAATTCTGACTTCCCACACTTGCCAACCAAGTGCTGGAAATAAAATAGTGTGTCACCCATGTCCAGGTTCATGCAGCACTGAGGACAGTGAACACAGGAACCCATGCATGCTTGTAAAGCTCATACCTAACACAAAAAGAATTCAAAACTCATTTACAGAACGACTCATACTAACGCTAATTATATGTTGGTGCAACAATTTTTTTGCAAGACAACTCATCATAAAATTACAGGTTAGGTGTTTTCGAATCAGGAGTTTAATTTTTATTACTTTCTTGATAAGAACAATTCTATATATGGTACAGAAAAAATAAATCAATGTTAACAAATATTTATATTGTGATATACAATGAATAAGAATAGTGTAAAAACAACTGAAAACCACGAAGTACACAGTGAAATATGAATTATTTTAACATCTCCTTTCCATGAATTTTGTTTTTTTTTTATTTTTTTCATTTTATTCATATTACATCTCGATTGTTAGCCCTTCCCCTGTTTCCTCCCATTCTTCCCTCCCTCCCACTTCCCCTCTTCCCCCCTCCCCTATGTCTGTGATTGAGGGAGACCTCCTCCCCCTATATATGCTGTTAGAATATCGAGTCTCTTCTTGGTAACTTGCTATCCTTCCTCTGAGTGCCGCCAGGCCTCCCCATCCAGGAGACGTGGTCAGAAAAGGGGCACCAGAGTTTGTGTGAGAGTCAGATCTCACTCTCCACTCAATGGTGGAGAATATCATGATCGTCGGCTAGGTCTTGGTAGGGGTTTGAAGTTTAATGCCTATATTCTCCTTGGCTGGTGCCTTAGTTTGAGGAGGACCCAAGGACCCAGATCTGTCTGTCATAAAGTTCTTCTTGTAGGTTTCCAGGACCCTGTGGGTCCTACTATTTCCTTATTCTTCCATGTTACTCTCGCCTAAAGTCTCAATAGGATGTCCTCTCCTCTGACCCACTTTCTTGGTAAGTAAAGTTTTTCCTTGTATGTATCCCTTGGACTAGTGTTTTGATATGAGTGTATACCATTTGTCTCTTTTTGCTTCTGGGTGAACTCACTCATTATAATAATTTCTAGATCAATCCATTTGTCCACAAATACCGGGAATTCCTTGTTTTTAATAGCTGAGTAGTATTCCATGGTGTAAATGTACCACAGTTTCTTAGTCCATTCTTCTACTGAGGGACACTTAGGCTGTTTCCATATTCTGACTATTATGTATAAAGCAGCTATGAACATGGTTGAGCAAATGTCCCTGTTGTGTGATAGGGCAATTTCTGGGTATATTCCAAGGAGTGGGATAGCTGGGTCTTGAGGAAGCCCTATTCCCATTTTTCTGAGAAAGTGCCAGATAGCTTTCCAAAGTGGTTGTACTAGTTTGCATTCCCACCAGCAATGAAGGAGTGTTCCTCTCTCTCCACATCCTCGCCAACATGCAGTGTCATTTGAGCTTTTGATCTTAGCTATTCTGATAGGTGTAAGATGGAATCTCAGTGTCATTTTGATTTGCATTTCTCTGATGACTAACGAGGACAAGCATTTCTTTAAGTGTTTCTCGGCCATTTGATATTCCTCTGCTGAGAATTCTCTGTTAAGTCCAAGCCGCATTTTGCAACTGGGTTGTTTGGTTTTGTGGTGTTTAATTTCTTGAGTTCTTTATATATTTTGGATATTAAACCTTTGTCAGATGAAGGGTTGGTGAAGATCTTTTCCCAGTCTGTAGGCTGTCGCTTAGTTCTACTGACAGTGTCTCCTGCTTTACAGAAGCTTCTCAGCCTCATGAGGTCCCATTTATTAATTGTTGATATTAAGGCCTGGGCTGTTGGTGTACTGTTCAGGAAGTTGTTTCCTGTGCCTATGTGTCCCAGGCTCTTCCCTTTTACATTGTCTTTTGCCTGATGTTGAGTTACTAAATGTAACACAATAGGGATGTGTTTAAGTTAAAACTGTATAAAGTAAGTGAAAATCAAAACTCCCACTTTTTTTAAAAATCCATGACATAATTTTTGAAAAATAAAAAGTGAGACAGACAGCTAAGTGGGAAAAGTCCTTACCATCAAATTCTGAGATCATGATGGTTGAGAAGATGAAGTAAGTCTTACAGCTTGTCCTTTGACCTCCACCCACACTCTGGGGCACTAAAACACACATGCCTGTATACAAAGTGCACATACAAGTGCACAAATGCACCTAGTGCACTAAGTGAAATACTTTTGAATAAGGATACACCAACTAGAATTTCTTTGACTTGGGAATACATCTGTGACCTAGAACTAAAAAAAATTTTGGAAACTAGCATAAAACAATAAAACGTTGTATTCATTTGTTTTATTTATTTATTTATTTATTTTTGAGACGTTTCTCTGTATAGCCTTAGCTGTCCTGGACTTCCTTTGTAGACAAGGCTGGCCTTGAACTCACAGAGATCTGCCTGCCTCTGCCTCCCAAGTGCTGGGATTACAGGGTTGCACCACCATGCCCAACTTTAAAAATAATAAAACCTAAATAAATTACAAAATATGCAATTTATCATGGTGGACACACACCTAGAGATCCATAGCTAATGATGAACTGATTGATGTCTTTGAAAGCAAACCTTGTAAGGCAGTTATCACTCAACCTCCACTGAACATCTGTTTCTCTAAATCTGAACAACAGAGAAAAGCACTGAAAATTCTTGGTTATAAAACCAACTACATGAACATTTTGAAAAATAAATACAAACACATCCTGGAATGGGAAATAATGAAAAGTAACTGTAAAGTCTTTTAAGGAAATCCACCTTGTAATAGGCAGATACAATGTCTAGAGCCAACACATAATATGGCCTATCAGTGTGACAATTTCATACACAAATGATGAAATGGTGAAAGAACAGTATATAAAACCAGAGTTAAATGCTTGAGTAGGATAAAAGGAAGAATTGAAGAATAATAGAATAGATCTCTTTCTGGGAAAATGCATTTCAAGTTTCAGGTACTATTCCAAAGGAAGAATGAAAATAATTTCTCATTTTCACAAGTTCAGTATGCTTTTGATAAACAATACAATAATAAAGAGTAAAATAGCATTGAGTTAGTATGTAGACAAGATGAACTGGGGGAATTATAAACATAAGATAACAATTACTTTAAGTTTAAATATGTCATTATTTCTGCTATATAGAAAAATTCAAACATCCATACAGAGTTAAAAATATACATTATTGAAATAAGTTGAGATGTACATTAATGAAACAGCCACTTATTTACTAGGCAGAAACATAATCTCATTAGATATAAAATATTGAAATCAATAATAATAATACAATATAAATTGGAAAGTGGAGAATATTTAGCAATAACATGAAAATACATAAATTCAAGTAAGGTCACTACAGCAACATAAAGTAACCTGTAACTGTGAATATGACAAAGTTGCAAGGAAATGGAAAGTCAGATATTAAGTTAGAAAATATGGGAACACTCTTTGCATGAGAGATTCCCAGCAAAAATATGGCTGACACAAACATAAATTTAAAATTTTATTGTTATCTGCTCGCTTAAAGTTAACATCATTATGGCTGTTGTCTAAAAAATGAACTACTAATGGGAAAATAAACAAACTATTTGGAACTTATTTGGAACGAACCTAAATGACTTAGGCATTCTGAACGTCAGTTCTGCTGTGGGATATCAAGCAGACACAGGAGCCTATCCACTTTTGTTTGATTGACTATCTTTTGCACCAATGGCCTTGCTTGAGGTGCTCCAGCAGTGGGAGGAGCTTATCCTTTCTGGCTCAAAGGAAGTGCTATAGCCAAACTTGAGGTGGAATGCAGGGTCAGGAATTGTACCCGAAGAGATGCTCTAGCACCAATTTTAAATTAGCTGATTATGTATGCAAAACCACGGGCTATACTTGGAAATAAATATTAGGAATCCCAATGCAAAACAATAGAATTCCGTGTTTAGCATGATTACTGGGTATTTATTTTTCATGTAAAATATATTTTAAAATATCAGAATTGCAAAGAATTACAGATGATAAGGACAATTTGAACCTTTTAGCTATACTTAAATATCAGATTGAAAAGAATAAATATTAGTAAAAATGTTTTCCAATGACATAATGTCTTTCCTAACCATGGGCTTAACTGGTCTATTTGGTAGATTTGCTTTGAACTGTATGTATAGAGCAGTTATCTCCACCAAAAAAAGTAAAATAATGTCTGCACAGATCTATTTGGAAATATTGGATATTTGTACCTTAATTTTTAAAAGTTAAAGATATTTTCTTAACTGGCTAATTAAAGTATAACATTTAATATATTACCCAAAGGCGTGAGATATTTTTAAAACTGAAGTGAAATATTTAGATGTGTGAATATATTTCTAGAATATTATTTAAAATCATTATTTTCTTTCCTACCAGTATCCCTAAAATCCAAATCCAAATGGCATGAGGTAATCATTTAGAAAACTATCTTCCTGTTGGGGATTTTACATTTGGACTGTCTTAGGCTGGGATAAGTTACAATGGCTAAAATTCAATTTGTAATACTTAAGCATCAATTTGTTTTCAAATTTGAAGGCATAAAATCAAGAGATGCAATGTGGAAATGAATTTGCAATTAGTTATGTTTCCATCTGGAAATGGCATAAATAAAAATGGATAATTTAAATGGCCTTTCTTATTTGCATATTTAAAAACTAAGTAGAAACAGACCATCTTATTGGACTTACATTTAAGTTAGTTGTATAACTTGAAAAGTTTGTGTTTCAAAATTCTCAGTCTTAAAACAGTACTAACACTGGGAGGCCTTGAAGCCTATTTTATTCAGATATTTTGTTATCTATTCTTGAGTTAAGCCACAGTTTAGGAAATCAACTCTGGCTCAAGTAAGCACTGTATACACTGGCAAATTGCTTTCCTCACCACTTACCAGCAACCAAGCTGGAGCTACTTAGTAAGTGCAGAAAAAGAAGCATTTGCAGCTGGCTTTGTGCCAAACTTCCTCAGACAAAGGGACCTAGTTCATAACATTCATACCATTTGTTATCTTATCAATCCAAAACATAAGGCAATTAAAAGTTGCTTTTTTTTAACAAGCCTCCAAAGATAGATTAATGTTGAACAATTTACATGAAACATCTGAAATGACCTAGTCAAATTTTTGGTGAACAATCTCTCCTTGCTCAAATAACACTGAAATTATTCCTAAAATAAAAGAGAAGAGAATGAGATGAAAATCTGTAAATACATGGAAACAACATAAGGACCAAGAATCATAATCTCTTCAAAAAGTGAGGCCTATGTGTCAGTTTGATATAGAACTGAGATGCAAGAACTTACAGCCTACACATTAATAGCAGTCAGTCAGTGATAAAATTCAATCTCAGAGGCTAGAGGAAAAGATCATAAGATTGACCCACAGGACAAACAATAGTTAAAGATCCCTATAGAATCATGAACATCTTCTGAAATCATACGTGGTACTTACTTTATATAGGAAGTAAAATATGAAAAATAAACAAAATTCCAAGCAAATTAAAATAACAAGTTCAAAGTGAGAGATATTATACAGTTCCTCTTCCTGCCTTCATCCACAGAACCCAAATGTCACAGTGTCACCATAATAGATACTTTGCCTACTACTTATAGATATGATAATTACAAAACAACAGAAGTCATGACTTACAGATTCCTAAACTCTCTTCATCACATCCAACCTTTGAGGAAGAAAAGAATTTTACGTAAATACTATATTTTTTTAAATTGGCAAGTAATTATTTACATATACAGCCTTGAAACAGTTTGAATGCCTGTTGGGGGTGGCTTGAGAAAGGCTTTCTCTGTGTAGCGTTGGCTGTCCTGGACTCACTACATAGATTGAACTCACAGTGGTGCGTGTGACTCTGCCTCCCAAATGCGGGGATTAAAGGCATGTGCCTCTGTGCCCTGCTCCCTTTGAATGTCTTAATATAAATTTATAATTTTATATAGACACTAAACTGTTGGCATAATTTTAAAAAAATACATGTAGAAGGAGTACAAATAAAATGCATTTGCAGTGATTGGCACATGTTATACAGTAATCAATGATGTATTCTTGATATTCCCTTCCTTTCATTTGCGTGCTCCTGCTTCAGCTCCTGCTCACTCCCACTCTACTAAAAGCTCCAAAGGTGAAAGGCCAAGTCAGATATAAAGGCAGGCCTATTAGAATAATACCTGACTATGGGCGCAAAGTCCTGGTCTCAACCAAGATTGTATTTACAAATAATGTGTGCTAGGAAACAGAGAATCACATTTCTTCAACCAAGTAACCCTGGGTGGATGAAGAATAATCTAGAGTAGCAGTCACTCAGTAAAAACTGAACTCCATGTTTTGGTATCTTTTGTTGTTATTGTTGTGTTGTTAATTACTATGAAGATCCTTAATGACATTTTAACCAATTATTGCATCTAAGGTAAGAGTTTGAAATATACAAATATATCAATGATTATTTTGTGTTAAAGTTCCTACATCTCAGGTATCTATGTTTACTTAGGGCTCCCTTTAAATTTGAACACTTTCTTTTTCTCAGACCTGAGCTGCTCTGAAAGTTCACACAAACAGAAAACTATGACCAAAGTCAACCGAAGGCACTAAGTACTGGTACTGCTGATGAAACCATCATGGTAGGGCACACTCTGCCTTGCATCCGAAGGACCAAGGATGCCTTTATTTTACTCTGCAATATTTCTCACGCTATTCAGAATAGGCTGAGGGGACAGGATGGGTCTAATATTTTAATAGAAATGCTAGTATGTGATGCACACATCACTCTTTTAACAGATAGAAAGAACATAAAGTTGTCACGGTACAGCAGTGGGAAGAAATTTGGGGAAGTAGTGGGACGAGAATGAATATGATAAAAAATATACTGCTTGATATTCTCAAAGCCAAAAACACAAACAAATCTATGCATTTATGAAACGCTCAAATTACATGGGGAAGGATTTATGGTTTTTTAAATTAATACTTGATTCTGGCAGCTTAGCCCACTGTGGTGGTGGCACGGCTTGACAGGAGGTCCTGGTTTACATAAGAAATTAAGCTAAAGGAGCCATGAAAACAGCATAAGAAGCTTTTTCCTGTGTCTTAGTGTCAGGTCCTGTCCCCAGGGTCTTACTTTTAGTTTGTGGATCCAGGTTGCTGCCTAATTTCCTGCGTTGGCTTCTCTTGGTGGTGGCCTACATGTAAGCTCTGAGATGAAATCAGTCATTTCCTTCCAAGCTGCTTCTGTTCGGTCTTTTATTAGGGAAACAGAAAAGTAAACCAGAACAGTCTCCTTTAAGTGGGAAGTGGATGTGACATTGGTTACATTATTAGTTACTGGTTTTGTATTTACTAGGCTTACAGAGATATGACAATCCAATTCAAATTTCATCAAATTGCTGGACTTACATTTTCATGATCAGTTTGAGGAAGACAATAGCATAGGGCATTATAACACATTTGCTGTTAGTATAAAATGAGACACATATGTGTAGTGAACTCAACACTCAAATCCTATGTCAACAGTTTTGTAAGAGAGATCCAACAATTCATCAATGAGTTATAGAAGCAGCTTAATAAAAGGTCTGTTAATGGGTGTTCTGGAACAAGACAGGGACTCAAAATCCACCTGTGTACCTGCACAGTTTACATGGACTGAAGTCCAAACACACATGTGCTTATGCATACCAAAGACACTGCTCATTGGCTGGTGGAGGCAATGGAACTGATCTCTAGTTTTCTAATGAGGAGTGAACTTCATTTAGATAATCAGATAAAAATAAGCAAGTAGTTGAGAGAGCGATAAGAAAATAGAGTTTTAAAAACCCAAGAATTTAGTGTGCAATATAAATAGTAGTGACAAAATAGTTTCTGAGCTTACAAACAAGCTTGAAAGGTGAGATTCTGAGCATTTTTACAAAGAAATGTCAATTGTGTATATAAGTAGGTTTATCCTAATTTTACAACCCACATGTACATTTTACAACCCACATGTACATTTTACATATTATACACATACTAAAACATCCAACAATGTCACCTTTCTTCTGCGTGAAGTAAAAAAGGAAATTTTGGGGGGAGTGGAAGGCATTTGAATGATTTGAGGGACGAAAGTGAAAGGGGAAATGTAATTATATTATAATCCAAAAAATACAGAAGTTAACTAATATGAACCCCAAAATAGGCCAGTCATCATAATCATAGAATTTTCACTGCTTAGTGGGAGAAGAGGCAATTTTAAAAACCAAAATTTATTTCTTCAGTGACAGGGTGTGTTCTAAGCATTCTAAGCATTTTACCACGGCAGAGCATACTTTAACAAATTTATCCTGTGCAGGTACCATGATGCATGTGGTCCACTGTGAGTCATCATCATCACATGATACATGTCAGTAAAAGTGTCTCTTTTGAGAAGTGATTTAATTTTCCTTATTTCATTTCCAGGGATTCGGTTGACTCAGGGAAGTGAATTAGAGATCAATGCATAGACAAGTGAGCCTCGCTGTGGGTCGAACCTGGGTTCTTTCTCCACTTGCAACAAAAGTTCTCTCACACAAACAATCAAAAGACTTGTCAGTTTCATAGGTGGCTGCTATTCACATTCTATGGCCTCTCTGGAGTTCTTTGTCTGCTTTCTTTTTTTTTTTTTTTTATTGTTATCGTTATCTCTGCACCTGGGAGGAATCTTGCTTGCTTTCTTGCTCTGAATTCAGTTGGTTACTTCAAACAGAATTTAACTTAAATTTGTATTACTTTTTATTTTTGGTGTGACACTGGTGTGAACTCAGGCACATATACATATTAGCAAAATGTAGCACTAAGCCATGTATCCTAACTTGATCCTCCAAACTCCTCTAATGTTTAGTCTTCTATACAGAAGTCAGGTATCAACTGTATCCTTGTCTAGTGACTATTTTTTTTTTAATGATTTTCTCCTAAAGTGTATTAAGAAAACAACATCATACATTCAAATCATTAGATCTTTAAATTTAGCAAATACAAAGGAAGAATGGAAAATTGGCCTAGCTAGTATATAATCATGATGAATGGAGCTGTTGGGGACAGTAGGCCATATGGCCAATGTTCAAGCATCTTGTCAGAGCCTAGGTTTCTATCTCTTCAGTAGTCTGTCATTTACCAGAAACCATCAGAGCCTGTTGTGGTTCGGCAGTTAGACTAAAGACAAGATTTAGATGGAGCCATCCTGTTGTAGTTTAGCAGTTAGATTAGATAAAGATAGCAAAATATTCAGTGTGGCAGAACATTGTGACCTGCTTGGAATTTCTCGCATCTTGAGATAGCCTGCAGCTGGGTTGCCATAGCAATAAGCTTCCCTGCCCCCTGCCTTATAAAACCTTCTACCTGAAAAGTAAAATTTGAGAGCTTGATCAAAGACTTGCTCTCCTTCTTTGTGTCTTGTGTGCTGTCCTTATACAGGAGAATTCTCCTCCTGAGTGTTAGTCGAACCTCTGCAGGCTGGGGCATGGAACATTGGAAAATCCATTGTAACTTTCCTTCAAGAATATGTTTGTCCACACTGACCCACAGTATTGATTGAAAATGTCATCAGGGAATTTAAAATTAGTTTTCCCATATATTTTGAGTGATAGAGGGCAATACACATAGATCTGAATTCATACATACACATATACTGAAAATAAATATTGCTACACACTTTGTAATAGTTGTACTGTTGATACTGGACTGTTGCAAATGTTTCGTAGACAATGATAAAATATTTGATGTGCAAATATCAGCAAAGGGAAACATTCTGTTCCAATACATTTATATCATATTATTGATTGATTAAAGCTGCTTCGAACACCTAATGCTAGGGCAAGTGATATGACTTGTCAGGCAAGGGCATCAACAGCTAAGCCTGATGACCTGAGTTCAAGTCCCTGAACCCACGCAGTGAGAGGTTAAAGTTTACTAAAATAAGCCATCACGTGACCTCCACATGAGTACACATCATGTCCAAGCCCAGGCACACAAACCCACAACTACGTACACACAAATGCACCGGAACATAAAAGCAAAACCTAACAAATGTTTAAAATTAAAACAAAATACCTAATGCAGGTTTTATTTAAGAAAATTCAGGGAAATGTTAAAAGTTAATTCTCTTATTTGAATATATATGAGGAAAACATGAGCTATCAGTATATTTAATCCAATGTCGAAAATGTGAACTACATGTGCCACCGTTTCACATTTTTATTAGAATTATATTCATCGTTAGAGGCAGTTGTTAGATTAAAACCTCTAAACTAATAACCATATCAATTTTATTTTTGAGAATATTCTCTTAAAGATTAAATACTAAATGTGCTGAAAGACCAAACAACAGCAACAGTAAAACAATATTACATTGTGCTTCCTTAACTTCTTAGTGCTTTTTCTTTTATTTTACAAGTATCAAGTAAGACACTGGTATTCTCCTTGAAATGTCAGTATTGAGACTTACACCCTGCAGGTTATGAGTGCCTATCATTCTTGGAAAGCTCTCAGGTTTTCTGAAAATGTATTCATCTATATTGAGAAAAATCCTCAGCACATAAATACTCAAATTAAAACTGTATCTTATATGGTATTGTAAATTTTTAGCAGTTAAGAGGAAAGCTCCGATAGAGAATTAACTTAAAAATAATTAAATTATGCCTAAGTATCATGTTTATGTTGTATTTCTGATATTAAAATATTTTTATTTAATTATGTAAAAAGGCAAGTATGTTATCTAAAATGGGTGACATAGATAGAAGGAAACTTTGAAGACATTTTGGTCAAATTTCAGCAAAAACTAGAGAAAGAATTTTTATGAAATTGCAAATATATTAAAATATATGTATGTCTTATTTTATATACATGAGAAGCAATAATTCCTTTAAATTTATTTAAATATATCAAAAACATTTTGACCAATAGGTCAAAAGTATTAAGGTTTCAAGCTCATTTTAACCACACTTTTCATATTAATGAAGAAAATCTGCAAACATTTTATTTTGTTTGTGGAAATTATATTTATGAGTGGAAATGACCTGCAATTTCCCTTTAAATGTCTTCAATATATTTTAAGAAGTACTATATATTCATAAATACAACCTAAGTATACTATTATCTTCATAATAGACTGATAATTTTGTTTAATATTGCATTTTTTCCTTTCTTGACTACTGTCCAAGTTGGTAGCTAAACAAAAAAGGACATAGAGATTTTAAAATAATGAATCAATAGGTTTAACAACTATAATTCTGTTACCTAACCTTTAGCTTTGATCATTAAAGTTTTGACATGCACTCACATACAGTTCATCTTACTTTTTAGAATAAGAATATATTTTAATGCCCAATTTTTATTTGAGTGTCTTTACGTCATTTAAATGTTACTGATGTTGCAAAAATTTATTTGGTTTGTTTTTAACAATTCATGCGATGTTCTACCTTCACTTATGGTATATTTCATCCAAAAACACTTTTTAACCTTTCTGCCTTTTCATATTGTCCTAGAAAGGAATCTGTAGCTGGTATAAAACCTTGACCAAAGCAATCTGGTGAGGGAAGGGTTTATTCTATCTTCTAAGTTACAAACCATCACTGAGGGAAGTCCAAACAGCAACTCAGGAGAGAAACATAAGGTGGAAACTATAAAGGTACATGGCCTACTAGTTTGCTCATCTTTCTCTCTTAGACAACCCAGCATTACCTGCTCTGGCGTGGCCCCATCCACTGTGCTGTAGGCCCTCCCACGTCAATCATTAATGGACAAAATTCCCCACTGAGGAGTTCACAGGCAAATTTGATAGATGCAGTCTCTGAGCTGAAGTCTCATCTTCTCCTGGGCCTCTAGATTGTATCATTGACAGAAACCAACTTGCACACTCAGGGTTGCTTTATAATAAATTCAGTGATGTATACTTTTTGTCGTATTCATTACTGTATGATTTGTTTGACTAGTCTGCCTTTAAGATTTCTCCAAAACCTATCTCTAAATAACCGATTTTCACCAAAACCTTCACTTTTCCACTGAAAGTTTCACATTTACTTAAAGATACGTGTGCTAGAAAAATCTTACAAAGTATTTAATTTCCTTTGGATTTTTTGAGTGACAGGAGCATTTTCCAGCTCCACTAAATCTTGCCAGGTCCTGGATAACCTCAGAGTCAGAGCCAGGTAACAGAAATGCCAGGCCATAACTAGAAGAGTGTAATTTTCCACTCTAGTCCATCTTCAGGGAGGGAACCATGAATGAACACTGTCTTAGTAATCAGTCACACTTGCTGATGGGGATCTCCGAAAAAATTCCTAACTGCAAGGGCTTTCAGGCTCGTGAAGATACCCAATGTACAGGGAGAGGTTTCGCCAATCTAACGGCAGAATGCTTGAAACTTCAGCCTCATGCCATGGCCAACTTTATTCACAGCCTGAGATAATTTATATTCTGGGAGTTAAAAAAAAATTGTTTTAAAGGTTACATAACTAAAGCTCCAATGAGTGTGAACTGAATAAAGTCAGGGCAAGCCACACATGTCAAAAACATGTTGGTTTGTTTCTCCTTAGAAGCATAATTGAGTAACAATAGCAAGTAATGGCAAGTAAATTGAAACAAACTCAGTGCTATCTACTGCATCTGCCTGAAAGCACATTCCAGGAACAATTGCGTGTGTTGAAGAAACTGAGGTCATAAGATTGTTGTTTTCTTTGAGTGTTTTCACAAGCACTCAGAATTCTCATCACATGACTCAATCTTGGACCATGTTCCAATATCTCCCTCTATTTTTTTTACAAATGCTCCGTTTAGTCTGGATTTAAAGAGCTGCCATTCTTCTTTACCTTCTCCAGATAAAGGAGCACTGTCCAACACCATGTTTTTATCTAGCGTTTTATATAGATTGGTTAGTGGATATAAACATTTTGGTTGTGTTAAAACTGTTGATGAGGCTGGGGAGAAATTGTGAAACATTTCCTTTTCACTGCAGTAACCTTGTTGACTAGATTGTAAAGTTACTCCCACCGCCCCAATAGGCTTTTCTCAGTCTTTATAAAAAAAAAATGCTGTGTAAAGTTGTACATCTCTTGAGAATACAATATTAACAGGTGTCATGTAAAGCAAAAGCAGTCTCATGGATTACATGGAGAATGATCTTCAGTTATTCATGTGAAGATTGAGCTATGTTCTAGAACACTCAGTGGACCTCTGCAGAAGAAGGGTTTGGTGGACATAGGGAGGGAAATCACTGCACATTGGATTGCTGGGATTCCATGAGTAGAGAAGGTTTTTATATTTTTATTAATTCATAGAAATTAAAAAGTGTTTACTGGTGTTAAATACTGTTATCTTAAGCTTTAACATGTGAGCTTATATTTTAAACATTTATAGATATTTTCTGTATAGAATTGTGCCACTGAAATTAAAACATATATCTACACACACACATTTCTTCCTTTACAATCACAATCACGTTTGTTTCTTTAT
The DNA here is from genome assembly GCF_903995435.1 of Acomys russatus. Classification (NCBI taxonomy): domain Eukaryota; kingdom Metazoa; phylum Chordata; class Mammalia; order Rodentia; family Muridae; genus Acomys; species Acomys russatus. The sequence continues at coordinate 105,224,398 of NC_067137.1, read as the reverse complement.
CATTCTCTCCTCTATCCATGTTTGCCTGATTTGCACTGTCGATATGGCCAGTGATGTAATTAGGTGCACTGATGTCTTTTTAAGCTTTAGGATTAGATGTATGATATAAAATGAAAGCTTCTGATAATAGGCATCATTTAATTTATCCAACCTCAATCTGGAGTTCCGCTGATTTCTACTTTACATTTCCTGTATAGCTGTGTCTTTGAATATTGTTGTCAAATGTAAGGGAGTTTCTTTATATATTTAATTTTTGAAAACCGATTATCATGGATATATTTAAATGTTTTTCAAAGGCCAATTATATACAGAGTATGCTACATTAATTGATATTGGAGTATTAAACTAACAGGAGTCTAGATCTATGTCCCACTGAGCCTGGGTTCTTGTTTCATCTGTTGCACCATTTGGCTGATAGATACTTTGCCAGATAGTTTTGCCTGTCTTCTTTTTACTTGCTGTGCTGATTAGGTTTTGTCAATTTGACACAATCTTGAGTAACTTGGAAAGAGGGAACCATAGCTATAGAATTGTCTCCATCAAACTGACCTGTGGCCACATATTGGGGACATTTTCTTGATTAATGATTCTTGTGAGAGACTCCAGACAATTGTGAGAGCTGCTACCTTTAAAGTGTTCTGCCATGGTCTCTGCTTCAGCTCCCTTTTTCCAGAATGTTCCCTTGGCTTTCATTAATGGTGAATGGTAACCTGTAATCCCAAATAAACCCTTTCCTCTCCAGTTTGATTTTGGTTACTTTTTTGGTTTTTGTTCTTGTTTGTTTGTTTTGCTTTGCTTTTAATCACAGCAACAAGACATCTAACTAAAGTACTTACTATTCTTGTTCTATGTTGCATCTGCTATTTAATTTTTATTTGTTTCCTTGTGGTACACCTACAGTGTATTAACTTGGGAGATTACAGCTTCTCAAATGCATACTATTTCAACTCTATATTTCTTTTCAAGGTGTGTCCGATTTGAAGAAACACTTTTAATTTTGACACGACATTTTTATTCATTTTTACTTATTCACTTCATATCCTAGTCATAGTCTCCTCTACTTCCAACCCCACCCTTGCTCCCTTTTCTCCCCACTCCTATTCCTTGGATAAAGAGTCTTTGCCCTACCCATCCACCCCAGCTTATCAAGTAGCATCTTAATGAGTTTGTTCTCTTCCACTGTGGTCTGGCAAGACTGTTCCTTAAGGGTAAAGTGATTAAAAAAAAAAGGCACCAGAATCCATGTCAGAGACAGCCCCTACTCCCCTTACTAGGGTACTAGTCACCTGAAGCCTGAGCTGTTCATTGACAATATCTATGTAGAGGACATAGGTCCAGTCCATGCATGGTCCTTGATTAGTGCTTCAGATGCCACAGGCCCCCCTGGGACCTGGTAAGTTGGCTACATTTGTCTTCTTGTGGTGCTCTTGTCACTTCTAGGCCCTTTTATCCTTCCTCTCATGAGTTAGCTCATCTTTAAGTGACTGAGAAATACTCCACTGTGTAAATAAACATTTTTAATCCATCCATCTGTTGAGGGACATCTAGGATGTTTCCAACTTCTGTCTAATATGAATAGAGCCATGAAAAACACAGTTAATCAAATGTCTGTGTAGTGGGAAGAACCATCCTCTGGGAACATGCCCAAGATCACTATAGCTGGATATTGAGATGGATGGATTCCTGTCTTCCTAAGGAAATTCCACTAGCAATGGCTATTCTTCCCCTTACTCCACATTCCTTCCGCGTGATGTCATAGATTTTTCAGATTTTAGCCATCCTTATGAATGTTATATGAAATCACAAACCAGTTTTCATTTCTCTGATGAGTAAGAGACTTGAACATATTTCATCTGCCATTTGAGTTTCCTCTTTAATCCAGGAAACGGAGGAACGAATTTTGGGACTTGAAGATACAATTGTAGAACTCGAATCAACCATAAAGAAAAATACTAAATCAGAAAGTTCTAACACAGGAACATCCAAGAACTCAAGGACACCATGAAAGAAGAAGAAACCTGAGAATAATAGGCATTGAGGATAAAGAAGACGCCGACTCCATGGCCCAGAAAATATCTTCAACAAATTATACCAAGAAAATTTTCCCCAATCTGAAGAAGGAGATGATATGAACATACAGAGCCTATAGAACACCAAATAGAATAGATCAGAAAAGAAAATCTTCCCGCCATATAATAATCAAAACACAAAATATACAGACTAAAGAAAAAATTTTAAAAGCTGCAAGGGAAAAAAACAGAGTAACATACAATGGCAAACCTATCAGAATTACACCCGACTTCTCAGCTGAGACCATGAAAGCCAGAAGGGCATGGACAGAGGTCCTGCAAACTCTAAGAGACCACAGATGCCAGGCTAGACTACTGTACCCAGCAAAACTATCAATAACCGTAGATGGAGAAAACAAAATATTCCACAACAGGAACAAATTCAACCAATACCTATCCACAAATCCAGCATGACAGAAGCTACTAGAAGGAAAACTACACCACACAGGAATGAGTTACAAGCAAAACTACACAGGAAATAGATAACTACACCATCGCAAAATCACAACCTCACAAACCCTCAACTTAAACAAACATCAAAATGAAAGGACTTAACAGTCACTGGTCATTAATATCTCTGAACATCAACGGTCTCAATTCTCCAATAAAAAGACATAGACTAACAGAATGGTTGCATAAACAAGACCCAACATTTTTCTGCATCCAAGAAACACATCTCACCCACAAAGACAGACATTACCTCAGAGTAAAAGGCTGGGCAAAAATATTCCAAGCTAATGGTCACAGAGTTTCCTCTTTAAAGAATTCTCTGTTTAGATCTCTATCTCATATTTTCATTGGGTTATTGGTTTTCTTGATATGCGCTATTCTAAGTTATAAATTTTGGATTTTAGCCCTCTATCAGAATTGTACTTGGTAAAACTCCTTTTCTGTTCTGCAGACAGCTGATTTTCCCAAATGATGTTTGTCCACTGCCATGCATATTTTCAGTTTTATGAGATCTCATTTATTAATTGTTAGTGTTGAGGCTTATCCTATAGGTGTTCTATTCAGGAAACTTTTTGCTTTACCATTTCTCTTCTATCAGGCTCAGTTTAGCTGGTTTAATTTTGAGTTCTTTGATCCATTTTGAATTGAGTTTTGAGACGGGTGGTATGTTTGATCTCTTTTGATTCTTCTGCTTGCAACCATCCAGGTTTCTTCTTCATGGAGACATTCGGCACCATTTGTGGAATATACTCTTATTTCTAGTCTTTATCTCTGGCTTCTTTATAAAACTACCAGGTGTCCACAGGTGTCTGAATATATGTCTGTCTCTTTAATTTCATTCCAGGAATCCTCAGGTCTGTTTTTATACCAGTGTCATGATGCTTTTATTACTATAGTTCTGTAGTACAATTTAAATGGGGGAACATGATAAATCCAGATTTTCTATTCATATTCAGATTTTTTAGCTAACCTGTTTATTTTTTTCATATGAAGCTGAAAATTGCTCCTTCAAATTCTATGAATAATTGTGTACAATTTTGATGGGCATTATATTGAATCTGTAGACTGCTTTTGGTAGGATGGCCCATTTTCATTGTGTAATCTTACTGATCCATGAGCATGTGAGATGTTTTCACTGTGTTACATCTTTTCCAATTTTGCTATTCAGTGTTTTAAAGTTTTTATTATACAAATTTTTCACTTGTTTGATGGAGTCTTCAAGATATTTTCTATTATTTGAAGTTAACTTGAATATCGTTGATTGCCTCATTTGCTTCACAATTGGTTTGTCATTTGTATATAGAAAGGCTTCAAATTTCTGTGTACTAATTTTATATTCTTTGAGTTTGATGAAAGTGTTTGTCTTGTGTAGAGTTTTCCAGTGGGAATTTTATTGTCATTTATGTATGCTGCCATATCATCAGCAGCCCCTTTATCTCCTTCAGCCATATTGCTGCTGAAGGTCAAGTAATATATTGAATAAGTATGAAAAAAGGGAACAACCTTGTTTGTTAATGCTTTTGTGGAATTGCTTTGAGTTTCTCTCCATTTAAATTGATATTAACTATAGGTTTGTTATAATCTGCCTTTATTATATTGTGGTATGTTCAATAATCTCTTGTATATATAATCTATAGTCTCCAAAAGATTTTTGTCATGAAAGGGAATTGAATTTTGTCAAAGGTATTCTGTGCATCTAATGGGATGGTCACGTGGTTTTTATATTTCAGTCTGCTTATATGTGGTGAATTACATTTATCAATTACATGTGTGGTATCATACCTGAATCTCTGGGATGAAGCCTGCTTGATAATGGTGGATGATCTTTTTGAGGCGTTATTTGCTTTTCAGGTATTTTATTGAGAATTTCTTGCATCTATAGTCATAATAGAAATTGGTCTTTAACTCTATTTCTTTGTTTTGTCCTAAAATGGTTTGTGAATGAAAATATGTTTGTCCTGAACAAACACATTGGACAATATTCCTTCTGTTTTTACTTTGTGGCCATTTTTGAGGAATTTTGGTATTAACACTGCTTTGAAAGTCTGGTATATTTCTACACTAAAAATGTTTGTCCAGTGCTTTATTTATTGATGAGAGACTTTTAATTGTTGCTTGTATTTTAATAATGGGTTACTGTTCTGTTTAACTTGTTTATCAGATCTTGAATGGAATTTGGTACACAGCACTTATTGAGATATATCCGTTTCTTTTCGATATTCCAATTTTGTGGAGACAGATTTTTAAACCCTACCTTTCTAATTCTCTGAATTTCCTCAGACTGTTATGAATCCCTTTTTATTCGCATTGTTTTCATTTTGCATATTATTTCCTCCTTTTAGTTAATTTGTATAAAACTTTGTCAGCCTTATGTATTTTTCTGAAGAGAGGAAATTGTTTCATTGATTTACTATATTTTTGTTTGTTTTGGTTTTGATTTCAAACATGAGTTTATTTCCTTCATTTATTCATTTGAGGTATGATTTCTTCTTTTTGTTCTAGGGTTCCCAGGTGTATTATTACAATACCACTATGAGAGTATGAGATTTCCCATCCCTATTTTTAAATGTAGGTGCTTATTGCTATGATCTTGCCTCATGAAACTGCATTCATTGTGTCCCATAAATTTGGGTCTGTTATGTTTTCATTTTCACTTAAATTTAGAAAAGCCATTACTTTCTGTCTTGACTCAATTTTCATAAAATAATGAAGTGTTCAGTTTCCATGAATTTGTAAGCTTTCTGTGGTTTCTGTTGTCTTATTGATATCCAGATTAAATTTGTGGATGTATTATTTAGATATTATTTAACTATTGAGACTTGCCTTCTGTCTGTATATATTGTCAGTTTTGGAGAAAATTTCATGAGTTACTGTGAAGATTACATATTCTTTTGTTTCTGAATGAACCTTCTTGTGTCTGATTTTAGGACAGGATTAGCCAGTTGTTTTCAATTAGCTATTCTGGAAATTCTCTCTCTCTCTCTCCCTCTCTCTCTCTCTCTCTCTCTCTCTCTCTCTCTCTCTCTCTCTCTGTATGTGTGTGTGTGTTTGTGTGTCCCAGTCTAAGCTATATTTTACTTTGGTGTTTTTAGTAGTGAATCCAAATATTCTATGAAAAAATTAAGTTATCTTTGAATCTAAATTGTTATCATCATTATTACATCTATATTAACAATAGTATTTTTGTTATAATAATAAATATGTTAATGAAAATTTCCTTTCATATTCCTTGCATATAGAAATGTTCCAAAACAAGCAAATTTCAGCATGCCTTCATAAGCTTTAATTTCCTGCAAATATCTTAATTAATTAACTAATTAATTAATTAATTTTTGTTTTTTCAGCACAGGGTCTCTCTATGTTGCCTTGGCTGTCCTGGACTTGCTTTGTAGACCAGGCTGGCCTCGAACTCACAGCGAGCGATCTGCCTGCCTCCACCTCCCGAGTGCTGGAATTTAAGGCAGGCACCACCACACCTGTCTTTATTATTTTTATTCAATTTGTATATGTAGGAGTCTTCTGTATAAATAACATGTGACATAATTGTTCAAAATGCTCACATATTCAAAACACTATATTACTATAATAATATTTTGGCTCTTAACTGGTACCTGAAAAATATTCAGCACCCGTTGTATTTGTCTAATGGAAATGTCATATCGAGCAAGAGAGAAGTGTGTCTTTACTAATTGATGAATCCATCAATCATTATTTTTGTTAATGTTGATAGAGTGCCTAATATTACATGATGGTATGCATTTGATCTACACAGATGGGATATGGCACAATTCTGCCTAGAACTCTTATGATTTGTGAACTTGAAAGAGAGTTCTTAAAGTGATAAAAGCAAGTAGTCTGGAAGTCAGTTAATGAAGATTGATTAAGCCCTGTTGTGTTTCATGTCATTGAAACCAGATTTTGATTGCCAATACATTTGAAACATTTTTCTAACAGGTAATTGTAAGCTTGACATTACACAAGTAGTATTTGCAGTCTTCTAATGCAGAAAAGAGACACTAGGTTAAGTTTCCCAAAAGCCAAACTCTTTGAAGGAATAATAATTTTAAGATCAGTTTTGAAGTTCAATCACTAAGTAATTCACTCACCTTGTCATTTAGTCATCCAGTTTTACATTCCATAATTAGCAAACAATCTTTTCTAAGAGAACATGTTGAGCCAAATAGTAGCATTATAATTGAATAGCAATGTACCCTGTATACTTTAAGACGCATAACATAGTCTAAATATTTCTAAAGGTCTTTTTATCTCTGAATTTCTTGTTGAACCTGAGGAGACCAGCTTCCTTATAACAGCCCAAAAGCTATACGTAGATTAAGATTGTCCGGCATGAATTAAAATATGCTAGTTTGGTTATTGTCACCAAAATTCTTTGTAATAATCAAGAGCATTTCATACTTAATTTAAAAGATGAAACAATAAAGCCCTTTAATTATTTTTCCAACAGTGAAGGATATAAATGCAGCGTTTTAAAATATATACTTCCACACTCTTTTATATATTTTATACACTTATTACAACTTTGCTTATTACAATTTCTAAGTTCAGGATATTAATGCCAGTAAATTTAGTAAACCCAGCAAAACAGTAATAGTTGGGATTCTATGCTGTGCTTATTTGATTAGGCAGTCACATTCTCCTTGTATTTATCTGACATAAGAAGGAATAGTACAGCTTGTATTATGTCTGAATACAATCTTTTGCCTTTATAGCTTTCTTTTTAGAACATTGCTATTACATATCATGACAAAAATAACACACAATACTCTGATGTTCTTTTTCTAAGAACAAATCACAAATTTATAAACATTGTGGTGCCTTATAATTTCACGAGATGATAGTTCTGAAACATTGAAACCAGTTCCAATTATTCTAAAATTTTATTATTTTGATTATTCCTAAAAGGATGTTCTCACTTATTTCTTTCTAGTATTTATCCTTAACAGTAATCAGTTCACCCTCATGAGTTTGTATTCCATTTACCTATATTGCTTTGATAGTAACAGTTTTTATTACGTTTTTGTTAACATATTATTGCAAGAGTTTTTTCTGGATATTGAAATTTATCAGAATCTGCATGTTAATGTAAAATAAAATATAATCTTAAAACAAATCTGTTTCCAGTTAGAATAAAAAGCCAAAGTCTTATTTATTCCAGCATATAATAAAATGCAGATTTCTCATAAAATGGAACATCCTATAATTTAAAAAGCTAAATAAGATAGCTTAGAAAATCATTCCAATCAGTAAAAATTGGCCATAGGGGAAGCTCAATCTCAGAAAGTTCTTGGTTGTATTGCATTGTTGGTTGATTGAGAATGAGATTCCTTTTAAAGTAGCCAACGCATCTCCCAGTCAGTGTTTCATTCATTGATAAGTAAGTCATCTTTAACATGTTGAGCCAAATATTCTCACTCTGTTTTAAATTGGCATCAAAACAGTATCAGGATAGATTAGACTTTATGCTTGCTTACACATTAAAAATGACCAATGGTACAAAATTACTACTATATCCCTTCTCTTTTGGTTTCATGCTTGAGAATATCGGCGTTGCTGCGCTTCCCGCCACATGTTTCTGTTCTTGTTTGACAGCTATCATCACCAGGGCTTCACCTCTGAGAAACTCTGTTAGATAGTGAGTTATACTTCAGGCAGAACAAAGATTTTTGTTTTGGCATACAATTTCCACTTATCATATATTTAATCCTTGGTACTGTATTCTAAATAATGTCACTATAGATATTGGGATTTATAGGGCACAAATGAATTTATTTTCAGTATGTTCTAGCAACACCCCATATCATCATAGCTCTGGTGCTCAAGTATTTCATGACATGTCGTCTGTAGCCTAAAAGCTGATGATGCAAATTTGGACATAGTATCTAAGAACTCAAGACGGTATTACTAAAATTAATGTGGCATTAAGACAATGATTTAATTTACTTTTTGTTTAACTTGAGCATATAAGTTAACAACATACATGGTTGTTTGATTTTTTTTCCCTAAACCAAGAATTAAACAGTCTTACAAAGTTAATATAATTAATAAGACAGCTCAGCATGTATATCATCAAATATATCTCTGTTCTCTCTAGTGTATCTTAATATTCTAGATACAATAATTAGAAATTTATTTTTTGTTACACCTTGTTCATATATCTTAAATTCAAGCAATTGGGAAGGAAAGGAAGGCAGATCTCTGAGTTTGAGACCAATCTGGTATATATATATATATACCTCAACACACACATGTGTGTATACATATATATGTGTGTGTTTGTTATATGTTATATACTATTAAAGATGATCAGAAAGATAACCTTGTTAAGTCTTTATCTATTATTTATATATCATGTAAAATATACATTTGATATTGTAAAATTATTTTATATCATATAATTATTCATACATAACACATGCATATTTTATTTTATATTAATAATTATGTATAAATATTAACTCCTTATAGACAATATTATATAATATGTAATATAATATAACATAATAATGTATAATAACATATTATTATGTATAATATAATATAATACATTTAAGGACTTAATAGAGTTACTTTTCTGATATGTTTTATTAGTAATTACTAAGAACTAAAATATTCTCTAAATAAATATTGTCCAGTCCAAGATTTAATTTGGGGTCTGCTAGCAAGGAAAATCAAAATCATGTCTACTGAATAAAAACTGGTTACAAAAACAGCAAAAATACTCAGAAAGTAAGAAAATTATTTTTTGATGAGAATGACCTCATTCAAATGAAGATTTGCATTAAAACTGTGGATATAATATTTAACCCTAGTCTTTTTTTCTTTTTCATTTATTGTATTATACTTTATTCACATTACATCCTGATTGTAATTCCCTTGCTCTTATCTTCCTAATCCCACCTTCCCTCCTCTTCTGCCCTATTCCTCTCCCCTAGACCTCTGACAGGGTTTTCCTCCTCTCACACTCTCAGACCTCAGCCTATTAACTCTCACCTGGATAGCCTGCATCCCCTTCCTTTGTGTTCCCTCAGGGCCTCTCTGCCAAGTGATCAAATCCCAGGTACCAGAGTTCATGTCAGAGGTAGTCCCTCCCATTTCCCCCTCTTCAACACATGGGTAATGAGCTGTCCATCGGCTATGTCTGAACAGGGGATCTAGGACCTCTCCTTGCAATGTTCGTTGAGGGTGCATCATTTTGTGCTGGATCCCCTGAGTGCAGATCCTCCAGCTTTGATAGTCTTCCTGTGGACCTCCTGTTCCCTCTGAGTCTTCTATCTCCCCCATTCTCCACTCTTCCCATGACTCCCTACACTCCACCCAATGTTTGGTTGTGGATCTCTGCACCTGTTTCAGTCTGGTGCTGGGTGGAGCCATCCAGAGGGCAGCTATTCCAGGCTCTCATCTCATCACCATGGAGACTGAAGTTCCAAACAAGAACAATGCATGGACTGGATGCAGGGCCTCTACAAAGATGTATCCGATGGGCACTTGGTCTTCATTTTGGTACCCTAGTAAGGAAAATGTGGGGTGACTCAGACATGGACTCTGGTGACTGCTTTTTGATCACCTTTTCCTGCCAGGGTTACCTTTCCAGGCTACCAGAGTAGGGGATGCCCTTAGTCCTGATATGACTTGATCTGCTGAGGTGGATGAGTGGAGCTCCCATTCTCTGAGGAGTAGAAAAAGAAGGATAGGGGAAACAGAATGGGGGGATGGACAGACTGGGAAAAGGGGAGGGAGGGGCCTATGACCAGAATATAAATTGAATAATTAATAAAAATTAAAAATAAAAATAGAAAGAAAGTAATTTCCATAGAAATATTTAGTGTATATAGTATTTAAGAATTTCTCCAAATGTATTTAAATGATTAGTGCTAATATGCATGCAGAAGCAGGTGGGTTATTGTCTCTTCAAGATTACTGAAGCAAGGAACTGAATGAAGTGTGAAATGAAAAACCTAACCCTCACCTCAGAAGGTGTCTGACAGGACCATGGTGAGAGACCTCATGGGGCCTTTTAGTAATTAAGAATCACAAGGGAATAACGAAAGCTCTCTGGCTGTCAGGGCCCTGATGGGACAGCCCCGTGTGCCTTAAGAAGTTGTTTAATTCCCATGCTTGTGTCAGCTCTTCCTAATGAGCTAGAGCTTTAATATTAAGTCTACTTTATAGTGAAATGCTAGGTGAGAAAGTTCCTGAAAGACTCAAGACAAATATCAGTTGCACCTACATTTTCAAGTTGTATCAAGCAGGACAAAAAGAATAGAGATATGTAACTGGTCTGAATTAACAACTTCAGTTCTTAGTTATCAGTGGAGCCCAGAAGCTTACATTTAGAGAAATGATCTCTATTAGCCTAATAAAAAATTCAAGTCTTTCAGGAAAGGAATTGAAGAAAATATCAGAAAATAGAAAGATCTCCCATGCTCATGCATTGGTAGAAGTAAGAGACTAAAAATGTCCATTCTACTAAAAAAGCAATCTGTAGATTCATTGTAATCACTTTCAAATCCCCAATGGAACTACTAGTAGATCCTGAAAGGACATTTCTCATCTCCAGTCCCAGGAAAACTACAACAATCCTGAACAATAAAAGAGCTCCTAGAGATATTGCTGTGCCTTATTTCAAGTTGTCCTGCAGAGATATAGTAATAAAAATCTTCATGGCATAAAACAGGCAAATTGATCAGTGGAATTTAGTTGAAGACCCAGACATAAATCTAAACACATGCATACACCTGACTTTTGATAGAGAAATATGCACTGAAAAAAAAAAAAAGAGAGAGAAAGCATCTTTAGCAAACTGGGAGATGAACACAAATAGATCCATATTCCTCACCTTGCACAAAACTCAAACCTAAGTAAGACTAAGTTCCTCAATATATAATCAGACACACCAAACTTTATAGAAGAGAAAGTGTGGAACAGCCTTGACCAAATGGGCACAGAAGACAACTTTCTGAACAGACATCAATAGCACAGGTTCTAATGTGAACAATTAATAAATGAGACACCATGAAATTAAAAAGCTTCTGTAAAGCAAAGGACTCCATTGATTAGACAAAACCATAGCCTACATTTGGGAAAAAAACCCCAGAGAACACAAGGAACTAGATATAAAAAAACTCAAGTAATCTGATTTTGATAATGGGGTACAGATATAAACATAGAATTCTCAGTAACATAATCTTAAATGATTGAGAAATATTTGAAGAACTGTTCTACATCCATAGCCATCAGGGAGATGCCAAACAAACAGACAAACAAAAAGGTTTCATTTTACATCTGTAGGAATGCCTTAGATTGATAAAACAAGTGATAATTCATGCTTGTTAGAATTTGGAGGAAGGGAAACATTCTTTCATTGCTTTGCTGTGTGAATGCAAACTTTGATATCTACTATGCAAATGAGCATGGTGTTTCATCCAAAAAATTTGGAATCCATCTACCTCAAGAACCAGCTATACCACTCATGGGTAAACCCAAAAAGTGCTCCATTCTGCCAGAGGACAGGTGCTTAACCATGTTTATAGTGCCTGTATTAGTAATAAGCAGAAACTGTTGTAAAAATGCTATGTAATTTGAAGGCAAATGGCTGGAACTAGAAAAAAAAATTATCCAGAGTGAGATAACCCAGACTCAGAAAAACAAATATGTTATGTATTTACTTATAATTGGATATTCAACCTTAGGTAAATGATTACCAAGTGACAGTCCTTAGACCCAGAGAGCTTAGGTAAAGGGTAGTGTTGTAGGGGGGATGCGTGGATCTTCTTGAGAAAAAGAAATAGAACAGATTTTATAGATGGTCTGAGGCTGATATAGAAACAGATGGGACAAAGGGGTGTTGGAGATGGGATGGAGAAAGAAAGTATGAGGACAGATGTCTGGAATTGGTAGGCATTTGGAGGGCAAGTGGTTGTGTTTAAAACCCAGTGTAGTGGAAACTTCCTGGAATCTATGAAGGTTATCCTAATGAGGACTCCTAGTAAGGATGTTAAGGAACTCTCAACTGGCCAACTCTTACAGCCAGGTAAGGCTTCTGGTGGAGGGACTAGGCTGTATTCAATTGAGTTGCTAGTGAAGGAAGCCCCATGGAAATCCTCAAATAATCCATGCTACGGCTCATACAAAGGGTGGCTCTCTGCAAATTGACAGTGGTGCCCTTTTGTTGAAGACGTCATCCTCACAACTTATTGAATGTGGAAAAATCAAGCTGGTGGCTACATAGAGCCTTCACTCCTTCATTCTAGTGTCTTTGTTGTGGGAAGGTAACATGAAGATTATGAAAAGAGTAACATGGTCACCAAACTAGTCACAAAACCTTTGACCTACAGTATGTGTTGCCTAGAAAATATGCTAGGGAGGTAATGGCACAGAACTTATGGGCATAGCCAGCCAGGTACTGGGTACTTAGGATCCCATCCATAAGAAAGGACCCATACTTGACATTGTTTTTGTAACCAAGAACCAGAGACTAGATAGCCCCAAGACCTAGGATAAAACAACATGACTCATTTAAAAATCTGTTATCATCATCATCATTATTGTTATTATTACTATTGTTGTTATTATTATTATTTCTAATGATGTTTTGCTAAACTCATAGATCATTGCCTCATCCAGTCATCATCAGAGAAGCTTCCTTGAGAAGGGAACAGATGCAGAGACCATCAGACAGAGATTATGTGGAAGGAGGTCTCCATGAAATTCCTTCTCTCATTGTTCATGGCATACACAAGAGATGGGTAAAATGGCTCTAACTGTCAGAGCGTATGGAGGACACAAGGAGAACATGGCCCATGGAATCAACTAAACAAGGCACATAGAAGCCCATGGAGTTAAAAAGAGCAAGCCCAGGACCTACATGGATCTTTACCAGGTCCTGCATATACATTAGCCATTTGCTTAGTATCTTTATAGGACTCCTGGCTATGAAAAATGGGTCTATGATTTTTTGCCTTCTCTTGGGACTCTTTTCAATCTTTTCAGTTGCCATTTCCTACTTTCATATGAAAATTTTTGCTTTATCTTATTTATACTTTGTCCTGTTTCGTTGTTATGTCTCAGAAACCTATTCTTCTATAATAAGAGACATAAAAGAAGTGGTCTATTGGTGAGTGGAGGTGGGAAAAACTTGTGATGAATAGAGAGAGAGTAGGAGACTAAGTCAAGATATACTGTATGAAAAAGGAATCCGTTTTCAATGGAAACATCAAAGAAAATACACAAGACGTGGGTACAATATGTTTGTAATAAGAACAGCAAAAATACAATAAATGGATAAATAAATTTACATTGAATGCATTTATTCTTTTTTTTAAAATGCTTGAATGTTAGGTCAATTTAATATAGAAATTGAATAGATATCTCTTCAGATTTTTTTCAGCGAAGTATAGAAGATTAAAGGATATGGGGAAATTGATCAATAAACTTCACAGATAGGTGGCTGACTTCTCTTAAGCTCATCATCTCACTTTACTAAATATGATTTCAAAGAGCAGTGGGAGTTACCAGAATGTGTTGCCTTCAGTGTGTCCCTAGTACACACGGCCTACTAAGCAAGATTTTCTTTCAAAGTCAAATGGTCTAACTTCTATTTTTCATACATGCATTTATTTTGGTATATGTTTATGCATAATTAATGAAGACATTGAAGTGGCCTTCCTTGAAATTTACTGCTTAGGAGAAAACTTTTAAAGGTCAATCAAAATAAATAGACAAAAGCAGGCATTCTGAACTAGGAAATTCTGAGAGATTTTTAAAATTTTGTATTTATTATAATTTATTCAATTACATCCTGATTGTTATCCCCTCACACTTAGCTTCTGGTTCCCACCCCCCCTTCTTCCACACTATTACTTTTTCCTAAACCTCTGACAGGGGTAGCCCTCCACCTACACCTTCTGACCTCAACCTATCAAGCCCCTTCAGATAGCCTGCATATCATTCCTCTGTGCCCATAAGGCCACACTGCCAAAGGGTAGTGATCAAATCCCAGGCACCAGAGTTCATGGCAGAGGCAATCCCGTCTCTCTTCTCCCTGTTGAGAATGAGCTGTTCTTCTGGCTATAGCGTACATCTGAACAGGGGTCTAAGTTCTCTGCTTGCAATGTCCTTGCTCAGGATATCAGTTTGTACAGGCCACCCTGGGTCCAAAACCACTGTGTTTGATGGTGTCCTGTGGTGCTACTAACCCCTTTACTTATTTCCATTCCTCAACACTCCCATTTAATTCTCAGAGCTTCTGCCAGAGTCCAGCTCATGTCCCAGTATCTGTCCTGATGCCATGCTGGGTAGAATCTCTCAGAGGACATCTTTGTTGGGCTAATATCCACTGATATTGAATATATACCATGTGGGCATATCTGCATCTGGGTTACTTCACTCAGGATGATCTTTTCTACTTCCATACATTTAAATGCAAATTTAAAGATTTCCTTGTTTTTGATAGTTGAGTAGTATTCCATTGTGTAGATGTACCACAGTATTTTTATCCGTTCTTTGGTTAAGGGACATCTAAGTTGTTCCCAGATTCTGGCTATTATGAAGAAAGCTGTTATGAACATAGTTGAGCAAATGTCCTTGTTGTAGAGTGGAGAATCTTTCTTCTATGTGCCCAGGAGTGATATACCTAAGTCTTTAGATAGCACGATTCCCAATATTCATAGAAAGTATCAAATTGAGTTCTAAAGTGGTTATACAAGTTTGAAGTCCCACTACCAATAAAGGTGTCTTCCTCTTGCTCCAAATCCTTGCCATTATGTACTGTCATTTGAGTTTTTGATCTTAGTCATACTAATAGGTATAAATTAAAATCTCAGAGTTGTTTTGATTTGATTTTCCCTCTGAGTAAGGACACTGAACATTTCTTTAAGTATTTCCCAGCCATTGATATTCCTCTATTGAGAATTCTCTGTTTAGCTCTATAACCCATTTTTTTAATTGGGATATTTGGTTTGGTGGTATTTTGGATATTAGCCCTTGGTCTGAATAGGGTTGGTGAAGATCTTTTCCTAGTCTGTAGCCTGTTCTGTTCTTTTGACAGTGTCCTTTTCTTTACAGAAGCCTTTCAGTTTCATGAGGTCCCATTTATTAATTTGTAACCGTAGAGCCTGAGCTATTGAGGTTCTCCCCAGGAAGTTATCTCCTGCACCAATAAGTTCATATCTCTTCCCCAACTTTTCTCCTACCATAGTTTTAGTGGGTCTGCTTTTATTTTGATTATTTACTTTAATCCACTTGGACTTTAGTTTTGTACAGGGTGACAAATGTGGATCTACTTGCATTTTTCTGCATGTAGACATCCAGTTAGACCAGCACCATTTGTGGAAGATGCTATCTTTTTTCCATTGTATGATTCTGGCTTTTTTCTCAAAAATCAAGTGTCCATAGGTGTGTGGGTTTATTTCTGGTCTTCGATTCAATTCAAACCCATTGATCTACCATCCTATTTCTATGCCAACCATGTTATTTTTTTTTTACCATTGATCTATAGTAAACCTTGAGATCCAAGCTGGAGATTCTTCCAAAATACTTTATATTGTACAGGATTGTTTGGTATTCTGGGCTTTTTGTTTTTCCAAATGAAGTTGAGAATTGTTTTTTCCAAGGTTTGTAAAGAACTGTGTAGGGATTTTGGTGAGAATTGCATTAAATCTCCAAATTGCTTTTGGTAAGATGGCCATTTATATTATGTTGATTCCCCAGATCCATGAGCATAGGAGATCTTTCAAACTTCTGATATTTTTTTCAATTTATTTTTGCAGATACTTCAAGGTCTCTTTTCATACAAATCTTTCAATTGCTTGGTTAGAGTTAAAAACATTATTTTTGGCTATTGAGAAGGGTGTAATTTCCTCTAACTTCTTTCTCATCCCTTTTTTTTATTTGTATAGAGGAGGGCTACTGGGTTATTTTTTTAAATTGATTTTATATCCAGTCATTTTACTGAAGGTGTTTATCAGTTGTAGGAGTTCCTTGGTATGATTTTTGTGGTCACTTATGTATACTATCATATCATCTATGAATGACTTCTTTTTTTCCAATTTGTATTCCATTGATCTTTTTAATTATCTTATTGCTCAATCGAGGACAGCAAGTTCTATTTTGAAGAGATATCGAGAGAGTAGAATGATTTTCCTTGTCCCTGTTTCAGTGGAATTGATTTAAGTTTCTCTCCTTTAGTTTGATGTTGGCTACAGGCTTGTTGTATAGAATTCAATGCAATGAAGGCACAGCACACCCAATCTTATGGGTCATCATGAAAGCAGTAATAAGAGGAAAGTTCATAGCACCGAGCACCTTCATATAGAAATTGGAGAAATCTTATATTAGCAACTTAGCAGCACACTTGAAATCTCTGAACAACAACAAAAAGCAAAAAAAGACACCCAAGATAAATAGATAACTACAAATTATAAACTCAGGGCTGAAATCAATAAATTAGAAATAAAGAGAACAATTCAAAGAGTCAACAAAACTAAGAACTGGTTCTTTGAGCAAATCCACATGATAGACAGAACCATAGCTAAACTAACAGGCAGAAGGAGAGTATTCATATCAAGAAAATCAGAAATGAAAATGGAGACATAATGACAGATTCTAAGGAAACCCAAAGAATCATGAGGTCTGACTTCAAAAGCATATATGCCACAAAATTTGAAAATCTAAATTACATGGACACTTTTCTTGATAGCTACCAATTACCAAAATTGACTCAAGCTCAGGTAAGCAAATTAGTAGTCATATGTTTCCTGTAGAAAAGAAGTTACTGAAAGTCTCCAATAAAGAGAGAGAGAGAGAGAGAGAGAGAGAGAGAGAGAGAGAGAGAGAGAGAGAGAGGAAGCCCAGGGAAAGGTGGATTCAGTACAGAATTTTATCAGACCCTCAAAAGAAGAGCTATTAACAATTCTCTTCAAATTATTCCACAATCTTGAAACAGAAAGAATATTACCAAACTCATTCTATGAGGCCATAGTTCCACTGATACCTAAACCAACAAAGAGACTCAACAAAGAAAAAGAATTACGGACCAAATTCTCTTATGAACATTGATTCCAAAATACTCAATAAAATACTTGCAAACTGACTCCAAGAACACAGCAAAAATATCATCTACCATGATCAAGTAGTTTTCATTCCAGGCACATAGGGGTGATTCAATATACAGAAATCCATCAATATGATACATCTTATAAAGAAACTGAAAGAAATCAACCACATGATTATCTCCTTAGATGCTGAAAACAACATTTGACAAAATCTAACAGCCATTCATGTTAAAAAGTCTTAGAGAGATCAGGGATAAAAGGGACATACCTCAATGAGAAATTTGAAGCAGTAAGTGTCTCAATTGTTTTCACCTTTCTATGATACCTAAGATTTGTTCCAAGTTTCCTTTTAAAGGTTTGCCCCCTTTTATAGTCTTTACATTACAACCAGGTCATTCCATCATTAACGCAAGTTTAGATCATTTAATTTAAGTGTGGTGTAATCACCGTAACTTCATTTTCAAAGTTTCCTCTGTGGTTTAAATGGTTAGAACAAGTGTCATATTTAATACTCATCAGATACATTGAAGTTAATAGTAACATAAGAGGTTAGTGTAAATAAAGTATTTTTACCTATTGTACAGAACTATCGTTTGGAAGACCCAGGGTTTAATGAGCTCTGGATACTCTCAGGAAAAGGATTTTGGCCTCTCATTTTGTACTACAAGGTAGGATAGACAATGATTCAATCGAGTCAAAGGTGATCAGTTCCTTCCTCCACTGGGCTCCAGTCTGCCAGAAGTAAAGCAGAATCTATTAACAATGGCTCTTTCTATTTCATGTTCTATTACCTATGAAAAATTCACCTCCATGGAGAAGCAAGGAAGTACAGGGAAGGAACAAGAAGAAGAGGAAACAGAATTAAAGTAGAAGTTAAATGATTTTTCTTTCCTTATACTACTAATATTAATAAATTTTATTCAAACTTGGAGTTAAAATGTTTTTAGTTCTTTGATCTCCATGTTCTGAGAAGTGTTGCAACACTGTTAACGACAGGCCTACTTACTGGACAGTTCTTCATTTATAAAATAGCTTGAAGCCATGTAATGTTGGGAAATGCCTTTATCAAACAAACCTTCCTACTTAAATATCCACCATTGGATTAATCTTTAGGTTGGAAAGGACATTCAGCATGATTAAACACCTTTAAATGAAATGTGTTAATCTACCAAAGGAATGTAGCAAACTTTCTGTAAACTGTTTACCATTATCTTCATTGATAAAGAAACTTTATATGTGGTCACAAACAAGCTTTATATTATTTATTTGAAGGATTAAAATTCAAATGATTTATAGCAATGCATGTGATGAATTTAGTATAACACCGCAAAATTACTCATACTTACTATATAGTCTTATTATTGTAAAAATGGCCAGATCAGAAATGCATTTTTACATAGCCTTGTATGATTCAAACAAAAATTTAAAGCATAAACATTCACAAGAGGAAATTGGCCTTCACATTCAACCAATGTTTACCTTTGAGTAATAGAGCAGTGATTCTGTCTTCACCTTTATTACTTCAGCTAGTCTATTTTCTTTGCCAAACAGTACTTTACATAACTGGTCTCTTGAAGATAGTTAAAGTATGAATGATCTTGTGATATAAATTTGGAAGTAATTATCAATAAATTATTTTTCATTTTGGCTACTCTGTAAGAAATGCTATAATCAAGTAATAGAAAGGAATCTATTTTTGTTTCTTTAAGATCTCATGCAATGAGGTTACTCTGTCCCTCTAGCTGATTGGAAAGAAGTATTATAGATAATCTGAATAATATTGCAGACACTAATCAAACAAAAGGGTTACAGTTTAGTTACATGGCATACACTCATTAATTGGGGTCTTAGGAAAATATTGATAATGAGATACAGAAAAATGGGTTACACAATGCTAAGTTTTAAAATTTGGCAATAGTGGTACTAGCTAAAAACAAGCACACAAACAAAACCTTATTGTTACATTTCGACGTTTCTGACTTAAACTTCACCACTCAGGGAATATGAGCTCATTAACAGCACCATTTTAAAGCTGAGAAAATCTAGGTTAACAAAATTCATTATTTTCCCTGATTTTATTATGCAAATTAAAAACAGAAGCAGGCTTATTGCTCAGGTCTCTCATTATCAGAGCCACTTCGTCCCTAAAGAGCTGGGCTATAAGTTTTTTCTGATGTCAAGTCACACATGATAGGAAACAGAGAGGGAAAAAAATGTAATCATGTCTTCAAACACAAACACAAAGCAGAGTCAACTAGATGTAGGGCAAAGGGTTTGAATTTGAACTCTCAAAATCCACCTCCTGAGAGGTACTTTGCATTGACAAAACCTCCTCAAGCAGCACCAACAGCTTGGGTCCAAGGATACAAACGCCTGAACCTATAGGGGACATTATGGGGTGTTGTATGGGGATGATGCTACAAGATAGGGCTTGATTGTGAAAATTAAGTCATTAAGGATATGTGTATTTCTAAAACACTTTAAAACGCTTCCTATTATATTATGCTTCCTGGATCATATGAAATGAGCACTTTCCTCTACCTACTGCTTTGACGTCCTAATTAATTACAGGCAACACAGCCGCACAGCCAGCCACACATGTCATAAAAGCTCTTGATCTTTTAACATAAAGGAACATTTCATCATATTAATATTATTATCTCTGGGAGTTTTATTATAATAATGGCAAGTTGACTAAGACGGACATCATATAAACCTGGGATGAAGTGCTTAACTTTGATAGCCATGATTATTTTAATCTTTACTTAAGAAAATTGATACTTCTATCACTAAAGTTTTAAATGGGAACATCAAGAATTCACTTGATTCTGCATATAAGATACACTCAGCAAACCTTCCAGTAAAGTTAATCAATATGACTATAACTAGAACTATAGAAAGCTATTCATTGATTATTAGAAAGAAACATTTGTAAGAAAGCTTGTATTTAAGGATTTAAAAGACTGACAAGAAAATAGATAAGTGTGAGCTAACAAGAATTCCAGTGCCCTTTAGTGTAATGCTCTGTACAACAGATAAAATGATAGTAAGAACTTCATGGTAGCAATGCAAGAGATGATGAGTGTGGTAATGAGTATAATTTTACAAGAAAGAAAAATCATTTCAAACATTAGTCTTGGAGAGGCCATAGGCTCTTAAAGATTCTAACGTTGTAGAATAAACTATCAAGGGATTTGCTATTTAGAAATAATAGAGCCTGAAGGAGTTCTGCAATTGCACCCTCAAGTGGAAAAAGATCTCAAGGAAATTTTTCAAGCCTGTATATTGCTAGTGAGTGAAAGAGTGCACATAAGTGTCTGTGATTGATTGCCAAGAGGAGCGCTGTCTTTCTTTCACTCTCTGTTTGTTTTCTTGTTTTTTGCTTTGTATCTTTCTTGGAAAAAGTAAGTGTAGCATACGATGATAATTTGATAATGGAGCCAATGTATTGAAAGCTGGCAAAGGGCCACTTGACAACTATCGTTCCATTGTATATAGCTTCAGCCTTACATCCCAGGACACTTCCACAGAAACCACACCACAATATGAAGAGTTAGACTGTAGAGGCCACTGCATTACAATATAAGTATTTCTTAAAAAAAAAATAACCAGTTACTAGTGAGGACTATCAAACATAAAATCATTCAGGTAATGCTTATCATAAATCAAATCAGTTTTTTCCTTGCACGTTAGGCTGAAGAGCATGTAGTTCTGTATATACTTTCATAGAAAGAAATCCTATTCAGAAATGTACATGGGACTAGGGAAGTTTTCCTTAAGGGTTGGCCACTGGGAGTTTGACAATGCTCCTGTACTAGACATGTGTAAAATACCAATTAATAAAACAACAGTTTTCTTTAACCCTGCTGACTTCCAAAGTAATTGACACAGAGACTATGATTTATTTTACAAGCTTAACACACATGGGTCCTGCAGATATTTACCCTCTAAGTTATTTAGCTATCCTTCAGCTACACAACCCAAGTTATCGAATAAGTCATCCTTTTTGGTCAGGATCTGATCTACCAGATCACATTCTCTTTCACTGGCTTCTTCTCTGGCCTAGTGGTTCTCTCAATACCCCTATGCCAGGATCCCAGGCTCTGCCTCCTTGTTCTGCTAATTCCCAGGCTTCAGCCTTTTTGTTAATCAATCAACTTTAAATTAGGCCAAGGAAGGTTTACACAACATAGAGAAGGGGACCTGAGAAGTAAGAATGCACTTGTCTAAGGAAACTAGATCTGGGGGCCAGTAATTAACATTAGATATGTAATCAGCATTAGAATATGTAGCATCTTCATGGCCCTGGTAGGTGTCTATTTCAACTTCCTTAGTCATCAGGGAATTGCAAATCAAACGGATTCTGAAATTCCATTTTACATCTGTCAGAATGGCTAAGATCAAAAACTCAAGTGAAGGCACATGCTGGTGAGGATGTTGAAAACTTCTTCATTGCTGGTGGGAATGCAAACTTGTACAACAACTTTGGAAAACAATCTGGTGCTTTCCCAGAAATCTGGGAATAGTGCTACCTCAGGACTCAGCTATTCCACTCCTGGGCATATACCTGAAAGATGCCCTACCATACAACGAAGACTTTTGTTCAACTATGTTCATAACAGCTTTGTTCACAGTAGCCAGAATCTGGAAACAAATTATCCTTGAGGATAGATGTTCCTCAACTGAAGAATGGATAAAGAAACTCTGGTACATTTGCACAATAGAACACTACTCAGCTATCAAAAGTAAGGAAATCATGAAAAGGCAGGCAAATGAATGGGACTAGAAAAGATCATCCCGAGGTTACCCAGACTTATTATTAGCCCAATGCAGATGTCCTCTGAGAAACTCCACCTAGCAGGGGATCAAGGACTGTTGCTGGGACACCAGCCTGAATCTGACCAGAGCTCTGAGAGTCCTATGGAAAAGGGCTTGGAAGGACCCTGAGAGGTCAGGAACTCCACAAGGAGATCATCAAGGCCTGAGCCTCAGAAAATTGTATCAGAAAGAAAAAGCACATAGATATATGTTATTCCTGTAATATCTCCAACTGGAAAAAATACTTCTGCATCTTGTCAATGGTTAAATAAATTAGTAAACATTCAACATGTGTATACATGTTCAGGAAAAAAAGCCATGAAATTCAGAGCTTCCAACTCTGTGCAGTGTCAGGCAAAACCTGGAGGCTTTGGAGTCTGTCCTCTAAGGGTGACTGAAATTGCTGTTACTAGGAAAGACATATTTAGAATGAAGGGAAATAAGACTAGAGGTGAAGTAACATTACATGAGATTTTCATACCATGTCCACTATAGATAGTGTTGACTTAAAATGGCTTGCCATCTGAGATGATGGAAGCTATAATACGGATAAATTAAACTATGAGTTACCACATTTTCAACACTATAACCTAGTTCTGTGAGAAGAACCTTTCAGAGTAACAGCCTCCTTGAGTAAAGAATCTGCTGTTATTATTATTCAGAGCTTACAGAAAAACACAAAATAATTTAAGAACATAAATCAGAGAAGTCTGATACATGTAACTTATAACCCAAAGACAGGAAAATTCTATTTAGAATTTAGCCTGAGTTTGAATGCCTAAGGAATGGAAGCACCATGCACCACACTAATAACGGGTATGTGGAAATAAGTGTACCCTCTTAAGCATGGGATGTAAATTTCCCTTCTTTTTCCCTTGCTCTATTAACGATTTTACAGAGTAAGTATCTCTATATTGAGGCATGAGTTATTTACTCAGAACTACATTTGATTATACAGAATTGAACCTTCATGTGTTTCAGACATAATCACAGATATTTCCAGAAAAAAATGCTTTACCTGATATGGTTTACCCCTCAACTAATTCAAGTAAACACTAGCTGTTCACCATTTTAGCTACCACCATTCTTTTTTTTCCCCTTTTTTATTATTAATTTATTCAAATTACATCTCAGTTGTTAGCCCATCCCTTGTCTCCTCCCATTCCTCCTTCCCTCCCACTTCCCCCCCTATTCCCCTCCCCTATGTCTGTGACTGAGGGGGCCCTCCTCCCCCGGTATATGCTCATAGGGTATCGAGTCTCTTCTTGATGACCTATTATCTTTCCTCTGAGTGCCACCAGGCATCACCATCCAAGGGACATGATCAAATATGGGGCACCAGAGTTTGTGTGAAAGTCAGATCTCCTTCTCCACTTAGCGGTGGAGAATGTCCTGTCCATCGGCTAATATGGGTAGGGGTTCGAAGTTTACTGCCTATATTTTCCTTGGCTGGTGCCTTAGTTTGAGGAGGACCCCAGGGCCCAGACCCGCCTGTAGTTTTCCAGGACCCTCTGGATTCTTATATTTCCTCATTCTCCCAGGCTTCTCACACCTAAAGTCTCAATAGGATATCCTCCCCTCTGACCCACTTTCCTGGTAGGTAAAGTTTTTCATGGGGATGTACCCCTTGGACTAGTGTCTCGATATAAGTGAGTATATACCATTTAACTCTTTTTGCTTCTGGGTGAACTCACTCATTATGATAATTTCTAGTTCAATCCATTTGTCCACAAATTTCAGAAATTCCTTGTTTTTAATAGCTGAGCAGTATTTCATAGTGTAAATGTACCACAGTTTCTTTATCCATTCTTCTACTGAGGGACACGTAGGCTGTTTCCATGTTCTGGCTATTATGAATAAGGCCACTATGAACATGGTTGAGCATATGTCCCTGTTGTGTGGTAGTGCATCTTCTGGGTATATTCCAAGGAGTGGAATAGCTGGGTCTTGAGGAAGCCCTATTCCCATTTTTCTGAGAAAGCCCCAGATAGATGTCTAAAGTGGTTGTACTAGTTTGCATTTCCACCAGCAATGAAGGAGTGTTCCTCTCTCCCCACATCCTCGCCAACATGTGGTGTCAGTTGAGTTATTGATCTTAGCCATTCTGATAGGTGTAAGATGAAATCTCAGTGTCCTTTTGATTTGCATTTCTCTGATGACTAATGAGGTCAAGCATTTCTTTAAGTGTTTCTCGGCCATTTGATATTCCTCTGTTGAGAATTCTCTGTTAAGTTCTGAGCCCCATTTCTCTATTGGGTTATTTGGTTTGGTGGTGTTTAATTTCTTGAGTTCTTTATATATTTTGGATATTAGACCTTTGTGAGATGAAGGGTTGGTGAAGATCTTTTCCCAGTCTGTAGGCTGTTGCTTTGTTCTCTTGACAGTGTCACCTGCCTTACAGAAGCTTCTCAGCCTCATGAGGTCCAATTTATTAATTGTTGACTTTAAGTCCTGGGCTGTTGGTGTTCTGTTCAGGAAGTTGTCTCCTGTGCCTATGTGTTCCAGACTCTTCCCCATTTTTCCTCTAACTGGATTAATGTCTCTGGTTTTAGGTTGAGGTCTTTAATCCACTTGGACTTGAGTTTTGTGCGTGGTGACAAATAGGGGTCTAATTGCATTTTTCTACATGTAGACATCCAGTTAGACCAGCACCATTTGTTGAAGATGCTGTTGTTTTTCCATTGAATGGATTTGGCTTCATTGTCAAAAATCAAGTGACCAAATGTGTGTGGATTCATCTCTGTGTCTTCAGTTAGGTTCCATTGATCCACTAGCCTATTGCTGTGCCAGTACCATGCTGTTTTAATTACTGTTGCTCTATAGTACAGCTTGAGATCAGGTATGGAGATTCCTCCCAAGGATCTTTTATTGTATAGCATTGTTTTTGCTAATCTGGGCTTTTTGTTTCTTCATATAAAGTTGATAATTGTTCTTCAATATCTTCAAAATATTTTGTAGGTATTCTGATAAGGATTGCATTGAATCTGTAAATTGCTTTTGGTAAGATGGCCATTTTTACTATGCTAATTTTCCTGGTCCACAAACAAGGTAGTTCCCACCATCTTCTGATGTCATTTTCAATCTCTTTCTTCAGAGATTTAAAGTTTTTTCAAATAGGTGCTTCACTTGCTTGGTTACAGTTATTCCTAGATATTTTATATTGCTTGAGGCTATTGTGAAGGGAGTAATTTTCCTAATTTCTTCCTCTGCCTGTTTGTCATTTGTGTATAGGAAAGCTACTGACTTTCATGAGTTTATTTTGTATCCTGCCAATTTGCTGAAGGTGTTTATCAGCTGTAGGAGTTCTCTGGGCTACCACCATTCTTACATTTACAGATTCAGAAATTTAATTTGTTTTGTTCATCCTGAGGTCTATTTACTCTAAGGTGACAATATTCATAAAAGACGTAAGATTATGCCTAAGTATAGAAGAACACTTATATCAAATTGTCAGTCCATTTCCCCCTGGGCAACAGCCTGGAAACTGAACAAGGCTGGGACAGTCATATTGATAAAGACTTTAAAATGAGTTATAATAAACCTATTCAACTGTGTATAAAATACAAAATAGAATAATAATTATATGTATTGTCAGAGTCTGCAGTACAACTAAAAATAAATGCATGGATATTGTTCCTCAATGCTTTTCCTATTTTTCTATTGCAACATAAAATTATTCCTGCTTTAGAATCTGGAAGAATTGAGTAGAATTGAAAGAAATTTTTGATAAAAGCATTTTTAAAAATATTTCTTTTGTTTTTTGTTTTTAAAGACAGGGTTTCTTTGTGTAGCCTTGGTTATCTTAGACTTGCTTTGTAGACCAGGCTGGCATTGAACTCACAGAGATCCTCCTGCCTCTGCCTCCCAAGTGCTGGGATTAAAGATATGTGCCACCACACCTGGCTCATTTTTGGTTTTCTAATACAAGATATAAACTTGTGAAAAATTCTCAAATAAATAAATACGAAAGTAAAATGACGTTGTAAACAAACATTTAATATAAGCTCTGCTAATATTTTATTTTAATTCTTTCATTCTCATATACATGTTACAGATACATAAACTTATATTGTATAATAATTCTGAATTTTAATTGATGATAAATCATTGCATTAGTTTATATCAGTTAGTATACTTTCTGCTTGGTCTCTAATTTTATACATGTACATGTGCTGTACATTTTAAAGGTTTTTGATGGGATTTAGTTATAACTACCATCATTTTCAATAATTCTTAATATTACTTGGTGAATATCTCTGTATATGTGCCAGTTTTTCCTTATTTGTATAATACAAAAACTTCAAAGATATATAATTTTTGTGTTAGTAACATGCATATTTTGACACTTGATATTAAATGCAGAAATTTATGTTTTCTAAAACTTATCTTTCAAGTACTATTTTTCTTATTCCTGTTAAAATTTATGTAAATGTTTATAAAAGACTATTTTGTAAGACAAAATGTATTTCTCATATACACATATGTCCATATTATGCTTATACATTTTATTTCCTTAGTTATCCTAAATGTTCATTATCTTTAACAACATTTTTTTTTCATTATTACTGTTATCTGTTATTTTATTAATGATTTATTGAATTATATAGTGTTATCTGACATGGAGAATTGCAATGAACCAGGATCTTTACTTAGTATCTATAATAGATGAGTTGGGTTAAAACACATGAGAGTTTCTATGTGTTCTTTAGGCTCACATTATTAAGGCATGGCACACAGATGTTGAGACTATTAACAGAGATGTTTGTGTGTTAGAAGTGGTGGCCCGTCCAAAAAATCCATGTTACTGTAAGTTTGTTTTTGAGGCATGTATCTTGCCATGCCCTTTCTTTGTCTCTTTGTGTTGTGGCCCCTATGAGATGATCAGCAATGCTCTGTTCTTCTGTCATGGTGGTTTGCCTTACTGGTACAGGGCACAAAGTAGCTGGCCATCTATGGCTCGCAATCACTGAAACAGTGAGGCAAAGTTAATTCCTCAAAGTTAGTTACCACAATGATGATAAATGCATATTCACTACCACAAAAACATATGTGTCTAAAAAAGATTATATAGGTATATAGATACACACATTCACTCACGTTTAACATTGAAATATATAGGCATATGTTGTGGGGTTTCCTCAAAATCAATCATGTGCAAACTATTTTCCCAATCTTTCCAATGCAATATTAAATTGTTTTGCTTTTTAAAATAGTCATGAAAAGTATTGTTTATGAAATAATGCCAGTAAAAATTCTACACATTTTGAGTACATATATGTTTTTGAAAGATTTTCCAGTCAGCCACTGATCAGATTTACTGATGTGAGTTCAACATGTCGATATTTATTCCATATCCAGACTATGACATGCTTTATTTTTCTCTCTTAGAATGTGATCTTTCTTAATATAAAGATGTCTCTGAGAGATTCTTTTCACCAAGAGAGTGGGTTATTCATGTGTCAATAAAGGAAGTGCTCAACCATGTTTAAAAATGCTTCTCCAATGTGCCCATTTGAAAAAAATAGAAATAGTTAAGCCACGACCATCTTTCCTATTCTTCCTATGTCTTTATCTCCATTTTAGGAAGAACAAGGAAATATGCTATAGAAATGTTTTAGGCTTTTGTTTTTGTTTTTGTTTTGTTTTTTTTTTTTTTTCATTAGAACGGCAAATGGAGAAATAATGATGAGGATGGGAAAGTTTCTTTGCTCTTTACATTTTATTTTGTGTACATTTTATTTATGTTCATTAACATGAACTTCTTTATAAACAAAAGATAAAGAAAGATAAAT
Organism: Acomys russatus; assembly: GCF_903995435.1. Classification (NCBI taxonomy): domain Eukaryota; kingdom Metazoa; phylum Chordata; class Mammalia; order Rodentia; family Muridae; genus Acomys; species Acomys russatus. The sequence continues at coordinate 105,196,198 of NC_067137.1, read as the reverse complement.
AAATTTTACTTTTGACATGACTCCTAAGTAGAGACTTAAAAATTGGTAGCTCATATGTAAATAAGAATCCTGCTAACTTTGTGCCATCTTGGTGTTTCAGATAGACCTAATTGACAAATTTGCCACACTGATAATTAAGCAAATTTTTTTGTTAAGTCACTCTTTAAAACACCTGTGATACATTTGACCATGTCCCCTGGAGGGGGAGACCTGGTGGCACTCAGAGGAAGGACAGCAGGCTACCAAGAAGAGACTTGATACCCTATGAGCATATACAGGGGGGAGGGTAATCCCCCTCAGTCACAGTCATAGGGGAGAGGAATAATGGGAAAATGAGAGTGAGGGAAGAATGGGAGGATACAAGGGATGGGATAACCATTGAGATGTAACAAGAATAAATTAATAAAAGAAAAACATCTGTGATAAATTTTTGAAGCTTTTATGCTTACAGAGATGTGATATCTATTTTTGCATCTTGTATTTTATTTTATTTTTGTCTATTTATGCCTTTGCTCTTTCAAAACATGTCTTAATGAAAAATGTCAGAATATATTTTCAAAATCTACTTAGATTGTATGTGAATATAATCTAGATTAACACTTCCTGAGCTGTGACAAATGTCCCCAGTACTTGTGACTCATAAGGGAGAGTAATTATTAAGGGTAGCAGGAAGAGGGAATACCTGAAGAACAACTAGCAATCTGTGCAAACAGCCTCTGCAGTCACCATCAAGGCTGATAGTTCCTGTCTCTCTGATGTGTTATGTCATCAATTCACAGACTACATCATTTATCCTTTCAAAGAGAGTCTGAAAATTAATCTCTGAGGAGAATTCATGTTGGTTCTACACAGAACTTTTTTTTTTTTTTTACCACTAATGATTACAAAAAATAGTAAATGTAGCATATTCAATGTTTTTTCTTAAATCCCTGAATCAGAAAAATCATTTTTATAATAATTGTTTACTACTTTCCTCCAAATAAGTTAAACTGACTTATATTTTCTTGTGTTTAACTCGAGCAATCTGTTTTATTTAGATTCGTCTTCATTTATAGGACATATTATGAATAGTTTTCAAATGACATGATATTTCAGGGACGTTCAGTGCTTTGCAAATAAACACTTTAAGACTTAATACACCGGTATGCTGTATTGTGCATGTGAAAATCGGTGGAGACCTTTCTGGAGTCAGTCCTCTCATTCCCCCTTGCTTTTGTTGTTGTGTTTTTGTTTTTGTTTTCAGGTTTTTTCTTTTTATAATATTTTTATTGATTAATAGGGAATTTCACATGACCCAGATCTACTTCTCCACCCTTGTCACTCCCCATGAAAAGAAAAAGAGGAACAATTTGTGCTACCCATATATTCATTGGAGCATGGCCAAACTACCTGTGGCCAGCTACTTAAAGAAAACAGAGTCTGTCCACATTCGCCCCGCTGCCGGAAGCCCTCAGTTGTGCACAGCTACAGGTGAGCATCCTTATCACAATTTTTAAGAGTTCTCTTCTATGTTTCCTATCTAGGTTGTTACTTGGTGGTGGGGGGAAGGTTAGCAATTGTCACATAAGCCTTCTATGTCCCTCTTTCTCAACTACGAGTTTACGTTCATCTACACCACATTTACACTATGGAATACTACTCAGCTATCAAAAACAAGGAATTCCCAAAATTTGTGGGCAAATGGATTGAGCTAGAAATGATCATAATGAGTGAGTTAACCCAGAAGCAGAAAGACTCAAATGGTATATACTCACTTATATCTGGACACTAGCCCAAGGGGCATGTCACATGAAAGTCTTCATTTACCAGGAAACTGGGACAGAGGGGAGGGCATCCTATTGGGACTCTAGATGAGAGAAGCATGGGAGAATAGCAAAGTAGAAGGATCCAGAGGGTCCTAGAAACCTACAAGTAGAACATTATGATAGGCAGATTTGGGCCCAGGGGTTCTACTCAAACTAAGGCACCAGCCAAGGACAATACAGGCCGTAAACGTCAAACCCCTACCCAGGTCTAGCCAATGGACAGAACATTCTCCACAGTTGATTGGAGAGTGGGGTATGACTTTCACACGTACTCTGGTGCCTCATATTTGACCATGTCCCCTGGAGGGGGAGACCTGGTGGCACTCAGAGGAAGGACAGCAGGTTACCAAGAAGAGACTTGATACCCTATGAGCATATATAGGGGGAGAAAATTCCCCTCAGGAACAGTCATAGGGGAGGGGAATAATGGGAAAATGGGGGGGGGGAAGGAATGGGAGGATACAAGGGATGGGATAAACATTGAGATGTAACAGTCATAGGGGAGGGGAATAAGAAGAAAATGAAAGGGAGGGAAGAATGGGAGGATACAAGGGATGGGATAACCATTGATATGAAATATGATTAAATTAATGAAATAAAATAAAAAAATAAAGTGGCAGTTGTAGGTTCTTCTCCAAGATCCAGGACCCCGTTAGTGATGGCTAGCTGGCTAGCTATCTAGTACCAGACATGATTTCCTTCAAATAGAATAAGCCTTATATTCAATGAGAGAGCTGTTGGTTACTGCAGATTGTGACGACCGCTCTTGTACCTTTTGCTTAGAACACTGATATTTTTCCCCTCCTTTGACATCTTGCTTGGTACTTTTTACCTTGCTTTTGAATGGCTGTCTCTAACACTGTGCTGCAGAAGCTTAATAGAGCATCTAGACACACCTGTCTCCACCTCCCATCTCACACACATTTGTACCTGCCGTTTTGTGTGGATTCTGTGGAATCAAAACCAGGCTTCCTTGGCAAATACTTGAAATCAGTAATCGTAACCTGGGGCCATAAAACAGATGCTTTGAAAGTCGCTTTTAGGCATTGTTCTAAGAGAGTAAAATGAATAGTATTGAAAGTAATTGAATGATACTAACAATCAAATTGCCATCTTTACCATTTCTGAATTCAGGAATCTGTGAGTATAACTGAATTTCTCATAGCTTTCTCGAAGAAAAAATAAATAATTGCTGTGAAATCCACATACTACTGAGAATGTAAAACTATATGTAAGGTGAAGACATTAAAAAAGGCACTGTTTGTTCTGAAGATATTGATTCAAATTAGGTACAACTAGACAAATTTTTCTTTATGTGTGTGTCAAAAGTATGAAAGAGAAGCATAATTCATTAAACAAAGAAATGTACTTCAAGGACCCAACTCTGAAGAGATCCAGTCTGTACTTCTGCCCACATGAGTTTAGCAACAAGGTTCCAAACTAACCCAGGAGTTTGTCCACAAACAATGTAAAAGCAGTAAGTGGCTCCCTGTAGCAAGGCCACAAACAATGTAAAACCCAAAACACTCATTTTAAAATTAAATTGTTTGAAGCTGTTCTAATATTTTGAAATCAAAGCATGAACTTTCTCTTCTCCTTGTAAAGCTTTCAAGTATAATGGTCTGTGTAAAACGTGAAATTATCCATAAATTATACATTTTATTTGCTCTTTTGTTCTTTTGTTTTGCTTTAATTCATTTAGAAACACTCTCATTTTTTTAGCTCAATCTGACATTGGGTTAGATAGATGCATATACCAAGCTAGTGGCAGAATCAAGATCCTTGTGCCCTCTGCTTTTTGGGTCTTTACTCATTGACTGAGAGGTTAGGTACTAAAAAGCCAAGAAGCTCACTATAAAGTCTTTTCTGAGAACTAACTTATTTTTCTACAAGGATCTCAAAAGCTTACTAAACCTAGGAGACAGAACTTGCTACAATGTATAAAATGCGAGGTACTATGTTGAAATTAGAAGTTGTAGTGTTAACTTAGTGCCCTTGGAAAATTCAATGTCTTTATAAAGTGTTCCTTTCTCTAAAAAAAAATGGAAAAAATAAATTAAAACATCAACTCACTCCTTTGATTATCTCAATCAAAATGAGAATATATATTGCATTGTAAACAAGCATTAGAGAATATTTGTTAAACACTTGCTAACTTCATTGTATTATTACAGATGTGAATTCTTTCAGAAGCCAAGTGCTCTGTAGACATAGGAAATAAAACACTGCTAAGTCTTCACAAAGGGTTTGTGGGGAGGATGAAAAGCACAGTAAGTGAATGTGTAATCCTGTTGATTACTGGATTTTGTAGTAGCAGCAGTAATTTTAGAAGTCTTATTTGTAAATTGAACTCTTTCAAATCTTGTCCTAATGAGAGTGAGAAGGGATATTGCTCATTATTAAGTAAGGGGAGTCTTCATTTAAAATTCTGGGTGTGAAAGGTCATTAAAGATGATTTTTCTCTTTGTCTTATTTTTTTCTGAGGAATGATAGTCTCACAGTTAGACCTAATTGATATACTTTGGGGTAAATCTTTCATTTTAAAAAATTCAGCTCTGAATAACAGTAAAGAAACACAGGCTATAAAGTTGTGTGAGTTTAAATATTAGGATAATTTATTTCTCACTTTTAGTTTGTATTGAAAATTTCAGCCATGATCATCATTGACAATCAAATATGTCTTTTATGTGTCATTAAAGGCCTTATAGTTTATCCATGCTGTGGGGGAGGCAGGTGTGTTCTTTATCACAATGCAATGGCCTTGAAATTTTGTAGCTTCACCTAAATCCAGCCATTCTCCTAAAATATCTGAACCAAAATAACATGGTATTTTTAAATTGCTTAGATAATTAATCTAAATATGTTTAATAAAGAAATGTGTCAAAAGTTGAGGAATTACGGAAAGGGCCCCTCAGGAACCACACGATGCAGATAGTATTACACTTCAGAGGAAGAGATTTTTCCAAATCAGTTAAGTTACTTTCTATCCTAAAATTGTACAGTGAAGCAATATCCAAAAAATGTCTCCCAAGTGAGTAAGTGAACATTAAATTAAAACTTCAATCCAGTGGCAATGGCTGTAATTCCCAATGATGGCATCGTAACATCCTTTTTCAAAACAAGTAGATTTTAGTGTATCTTCAGGAATTTCCCATAAAGCCTTCCTTTTTATGAGCTTCTCATGTGCAACTCTGGATGATCAGAATTATCTTCTTTAAGACTGACTCCTAAGCATGTGGTCTTATCTCATTATAATTATCAGAATGGTCCTGGTGAGAGGTTCTGCTTAGTTTTCCTGAGTTACAATCCCCTCTTGACTATGTTTAAACTGTCTTTGGATTCGTAGGTCTGGAAAATTTAAACAATCCAATTTAATGAAAAACAATTTTCATAGCCATCTGGCAATGGTCTGGGTATTTCTAGAAGTTAACTTTTTGCATATTAAACTTCTGAAAGAAATAATTAAATCATCTTTCATAATAACTCACATGGATAGACTCAGCCTTGTACGTTCCTACTAGCCCACTTATTTGTGTATATGTTGTACTTTCTTGGCAGGTTTGGATGAAATGGATCATTTATATAAATTATAATAGAAGGGGGTCTGAGAGCTGAGAAATTTTAAACAACCTCTGGAGTAAGGGAGATAGTTAGAGACTAAGAAATTAATCTCATCTGCTTGGATTCTTTCATCAAGGCAAGATTTAAATCAATTAATTATAATTTAGGAAAATTTCAGAGCTAGAAAGCTTTCTGAATAAAAATTGTTTTTAATTAATTACAAAGAAATTTCTTCCTATTTAAAACCATATTTTTACAAAGTGCCATTTTACAATCTCCTTAAATTAGTGACAAAAAATTCCATTTTTATTTTCAATAACAATATAAGAATTGTGAAAAGAATTAACCATTTATTGATAATTAAAAATTGAGCTTTCTCAGCAACAGTTCATTATCTCTTAGAAAGAAACATAAAAGCTATCCTATCTTGCATTCTTTAAAATAGACTATAATTTACAACTGTGCAAAATAATATATTTTAAGATAAAACTGAAAACATCAAAATCATGTCCAAAACTCCATTTAGCCAAAATTATGTGTTTGACAAAATTATTAGCTAATGGAATTAATTATACTCATTATGTTTTGGCATGACTCTCATAAAATCCAAGATAAATAAAAGTCTAAAAAATATGACAATATCCAAAATAGCTTCAACTCTTATACTTCCATTGGAAGACACTTATTTGAAATAGTCTCCTCTATGATCAAACTCATTTGTTTTTTTTTTTTTTTTTTTTCTTTCCTACTATTTCCATAATTCTGGATATAACTTTAGGCCATACCCTACATTTAACCTAAATGTCTTTGAATGCAAATATCTATAATATCCAATTAGTTGAAGTGGTCAGTTAAAAAAAAATACTGGTTAGAGATGAAGCATACAGGCTTTGCTTCTGCGTAGAACCACTAAAATATTTTTTCATGGAACTAATGGCTTTGAAAAGCACATCTTTCTGAAGATTTTAGTATTTATACAAACAAAAATGACTTGAATTTTTATCCAATTCTTGAAAAACAATTAACTCTTGTGAAGACCAAATGCATTTCCTCTCTTGGGTAATGAGACATATTTGTATAGTTTAAAAATAAATCCCAGGTAGGCAACATTCACCACAATGATGTCTTGATGTCTTAGAATCTAAATCACAAGGTACATTTGTAACAGTAATTTAAAGCAGTAGCTACTGAAACATTTGATTGAGCTGATAAAACATTGGTCCTTTAAGCAAGTGATTAAGCTAATGCAACCAACAAAAATCTATCTCAAGAGGCAATGGCCTATCACAATAGAAACAAACGTACACTTTTCTATCATGTTATGTCCTTAAATCCTCTTTTTCTTTACACTTAATTTCTTTTTGACTTTTATTTTTTTACACAGATAATAATCATGGGGATACAGAAAACAGAAAAGGAGTTTTCTGTTCCTGCTGTTTATCCCTTTTTATAATCATAGTTCTCTCAGTGCAGCTATAATCATCTCTGCAGGAATTAATTGTGATGTCACTCAAGCTTATGACATTAAGTAAGAAACAGGCAGCAGTAAAATGAACATTATTAAGAACAAAGGTCTCTGTCTTACAAAAATACATGATGAGCATTTTTAGGTCTGTCTTTAAGGATGAAATCAAATTAAATGAGTAAACTGATCCACTAAAATTAGATTGTTTTCTGGGCAGTTAAGTCAGAAGGATCACAGATACACATTTTACTTTATTAGGGATAGTCACATACTTTGACTGTATCATGAACCAAAAGCTACTTCTAGGCCTTTGAGAGCAATATATTAATAAGCTGGGCAAAATCTTTATGTCTACTCCCTGCTTATGAAGCTTCTGGTTAACTAGTCCATGAGTGAGGTCAGAGAACAGGAAATTTACCAAGTTCCAAGGTGATTTTCATATGATGTCAAAATTTATACCACTGATGTGTATAATGGTGCTCAAAATATACCACTGCATTGAGTAACAGTTCTTTCTCCTTTCATAAAATCTACAGATAGAATTTTAGAGAAAACCACAATTTTAAGCATGGTTTGTTATCATTTTAACATATGGTTGATTCTCATTTCATTAGTAACTTTGATATTGTTTTGTTGTTTTATACTTAATATTTTATTTATATGTATGGGAATTTCCTTTGCATGTATGTCTGTATACCATGTATGTGTGTTGCTCACAGAGGACAGAAGAGGACATTGGATTTTCTGAAAATGGAATTATATTCAGTTGTAAGCCCCAGTCTGGGTGTTAGGCAATAAGCCAGGTTCTCTGAAAGAGAAGCAACTAGCCTTAACTGTTGATCCATCTCTCCAGCCTCCACAATCTAATTGTAAAAGTCAGATTTAGTTTAAATATAAATACACATGTGAACTTGTGCTCTAAAAGTAAAAACTTCTTAATTAACAGGGAATAGCAGCAGTAGAATAAAATATAATATGCTACAAAATTCCTTCAGGGAGGACATTTTTTTTTCTGTGACAGGATTTTTGCTTAAAGTTCTTGTTACACTAGATGAACCTCTGAAGGCCATTCCCCAGAAGTAACAAATATTGTGTTTATGGAAGACAGTTGAGAGGGCAAATCATAGGCTGTCCACTTTCTGCATATCTCTTCAATGTAGAATTTGAAGTCCTAGCTAGGGCAATAGGACAACTAAAAGATATCAACGGGGTACAAATTTGAAAGGTAGAAATCAAACTATCACTATTCATGGATGACATGATGGTATACAAAAGCAGCCCTAAAAATTCTACAAAGGATTTCCTGTAGCTGATAAACACCTTCAACAAAGTGGCTGGCTACAAAATCAACTAAAAAAAAAAAAAAAATCAGTAGCCCTCATATGTACAATGACAAATGGGCTGAGAAAAAAATTAGGGAAACTACACCATTCACAATAAACACACATAATATAAAGTATCCTAGTAAAACTCTACCCAAGCAAGTGAAAGACTTGTATGAAAAAAACTTCAAGTCTCTGAAGAAGGAAACTGAAGATGACATCGGAAGAATCTACAAAATAAAAAGGGCAAACTTACCAAAGGCAATTTACAGATTCAATGCAATTCCCACCAAAATTCCAACACAATTCTTGAAGGATCAATTCCCAACTACACATGAAACAACAACAACAACAATAACAACAAAAATGGAATAGCTTAAACAATCTTGTACAATAAAAGATCTTCTGGAGGAATCTCTATCTCAGATCTCAAGCTATGCTATAGAACAACAGTAATAAAAAACGTATGGTTCTGTACCCCATTTTTTATTGGATTTGGTTTGTTGGAGTTTATTTATTTGGTTTGTTGGAGTTTAATTTCTTGACTTCTTTATATAGTTTGGATGTCAGCTTTTTGTTGGATGTAGGGTTGGTGAAGATCTTTTTCCAACCTATAGAATGCGGTTAAATCTATTGACAGTGTCTTTTGTCACAAAGAACCTTTTCAGTTTCAAGAGGTCCCATTTATTAATTGTTGTTCTTAGAGCCTGAGCTGTTGGTGTCCTGTTCAGGAAGTTGACTCCTGTGCCAATGAGTTCAAGACTGAGTTCAAGATTTAGTGTATCTTGTTTTATGTGGAGGTTTTTGATGCACTTAGACTTGAGTTTTGTGCAGGGTAGTTAATTAGGATATATTTGCATTTTTGTACGTGTAGACATTCAAGTGTACCAGCATCATTTGAAGATGCTTTCTTTCTTCCATTGTATGATTTTGGTTCCTTTGTCAAAAATCAAAATTTCATAGTTGTATATGTTTATTCTTGGGTCTTCGATTTAATTGCATTAATCAACCTGTCTATGCAGGTACCATTCACTTTTTATTACTACTACTGTGTATTATAACTTGAAGTCAGGGGTGGAGATGCCTCCAGAATTTCTTTTATTGTGTAAGATGTTTTAGTTATTCAGGGTTTTTATTTTTCCATATGAATATTAATAAGATCTTGTCTAACCAATGTCTGGCCCAATCTGAGACCCACCCTATGGGAGAGAGCCAACCCCTGACACTATTAACAATACTCTGTCCTCTGAGAAGCTCCACCAAGAAAGCAGCTGATGCTAATACACACAACCAAACATTGGCAAAGAATGGCTAGTCTTGTGTAAAATGGGGGACAATTAGAAAGACATGAAGGGATCATGACCTCCACAGGTAGACCAAAAGAGAACAGAGACAACTAACCAAGGCCCAGAGTGGTTTGCTGACACTGAAGCACCAACCAAGGACCATGCGTGGACTGGACCTAGGACCCCTACACAGGTGTAGCTGAAGGGCAGTTTGTGCTCTTCATGTGATGCCCCTAGTAAGGGGACCAGATGCTGTCTCTGACATGGACTGTGTTGCCTCTTTATCACTACCCCCTGACAGGTCTGCCTTCACAAGCAGAGTAGGAGAGGGAGGATAGGGAAAACATGGAGGGAGGGTGGGGACAAGAGAAAGGAGAGAGGGGCCTCTGATTGGGCTGTAGATTGAATAAATATATAAATAATTTTTATTTTAAAAAAAGAAATTATCTGCAGAAGATCAGCTTCTACACAAATCTTAGGACATTTTCTTAATTAGCGATTCATGTGGGAGGGCCCAGTCCATTGTGGGTAGTGCCACTCCTGGGCTGCTGGGTCTGGGTTCTATAAGAAAGCAGCCTGAGCAAGCTACAGAGAGTAAGCTAATAAAGCAGCACCCTTCCATAGTCTCTGAAACTGTTCCTGCCTCAAAGTTTCTGCCCTGCTTGAGTTTCTGCCCTAATAGCTTTTGATGAACTGTTATCCCCTGAGTGAAATAAACCCTTTCCTCTCTAACTTGTTTTTTGTTATGGTGTTTAATCAAGCAATAGATAACCTTACTAAGATACCTTGTGAAATTATTTGTTTGTTTGTTATCAGACAGTATTTATACACTTTTGAAATTGTCAAAAACAAAGGTTAAGACCACAGCAGGACTAAATAAAGGTTGGTTTACAATCTCTGTGTTCTCAATCAGAGTAACAAGAAATTATGTTATTAGACTACAATACCTATATAGATTACAAAGATATATAAAAAAATGGAACAATGTGGTAAAATAGGATATTGGTCTGTGCATCCAGAAGGCACATTGCTTGGCATAGTCACAAAAGAATCATGTTAGTCAACATATCCCCAAATACTACATATGTTTTCAGGAAGGTTTCAGTAAATCTGTTGGTGTTGCTTGACTGTGAGTTCCTCAGAACACAGAAAATCAACCTTGGGCCAATCTGAGCAGACATCTTACTGATGCTACTTATCTAATACTAAAGATTTAAGAGTTATCAATGATCTTATTTAGCTTTCTATTGTCTCCTAATCCTCCTCCTTTTCTTCTTCTTCTTCTTCTTCTTCTTCTTCTTCTTCTTCTTCTTCTTCTTCTTCTTTTTCTTCTTTTTCTTCTTCTTCTTCTTCTTCTTCTTCTTCTTCTTCTTCTTCTTCTTCTTCTTCTTCTTCTTCTTCTATACAATGCCTCCTTTCCCTTCCATTCTTCAAATTGACAATTAGTTTTTGACAGATCTTTCAGTGACTGCAACATCTATCACCCCATTGATCCATAGGGTTGATTTACCTGAGCTAGGCCTGGCTAGGTGGGTGTCACATTCCATCTTCACCATTCCAGGTGTGTCTCCATTAAGCTGTGTGCTTTGTTGAAGATTATCATCTTTCCTGAAGAAAGGAGGGTGCTTTTCTGTAAAGGGTATTTGAGTAGCTTTGCTTCCCTTCTAGAACCTCCAAACAAGCTCTTAAGGTCCTTGTGATACTTTTAAAACATAACAGAGGAAACAAGAATCCCATGCTCTAGCAGAGAACTCACAGATCCTTAGTAGAATTTAAGAGATATAAAATTACATTTCCATCTAAGCCTATCCTTGGTCAGGTAACTGGGTGAAGTTCACAACAGTTCCATTTCTTGACACAAACTTCATATGAGAATGAACTACAGGTAATTAAATTATCACAGTAGCAGAGTTTTTCTTTACCTTTTGGTTAAGGAAACATTAACCCTATGGTTATTCCAATATATTAGTCCCATATAGAATAATAATATAACAAACATTATGTCATGACCAGAGACTGCATGGGATAACATAACAGCAAATATGATTCTTTCTCTCTCTCTTCAGAAAAGGGGAGCGCCCACTACCAACTCACTGCAGCATATAAAATCACATCAGGGATAAGAACAAGTGCTTCACCTGTGGCTTGTCAAGACAGGCCTGCCAGGGGGTAGTGATAAAAAAAAAAAAAAAAAAAAAAAAAACAGGCAACACAGTCCATGTCAGAGAACAGGACTGTTTCAAAGAAAGCTTCCAATCCCAGTTGGTCCAGCCTTTTAGACTGTCCCACATAGGACTTCTTTTAAGCCTGGAATTTCTCAACATTTAGAAACTGGACCACAAATCTATTCTTAACATGTTTAACTATTTCCCCCAATTATTTGCACACCTACAAAGATATTATTTGCCCCAAATCATCTGGAAGAAACCTTCAGAGCATGATTCCCCATTTCCCCTAAAATAGGTTGGGTAGGAGTTTTATTGCTCTTGAGCTACAGATACTTACTTTCATCAGGAGTTGGTTATGTGTTATTATTCGTCTTATTCAGATAGAAAACAAGGATGGATTCAGGAACGTCTCTCTTTTCCTTTATATTTCTTTCATAGATGTAGAGATAGGGGTTGAAAAGAAAGAAGGTGGAATATAGGAATACATGAGGATGATAGGACAAAAAGTACATTATTGAATCTACTCCTCAACTTAAGGCCTTAACTGTTACTCACAAATAGGTTATTTGAAATTCATTGGCATAAAATTTTGTATGTTAATGTAAAATAAGTTTAATTTTGATACATTGGTATAGCATTCAAATTTAAGTTTAGTCTTCACACACACACACACACACACACACACACACACACACACACATATATTCTAACATGAGGTACTATACATACCCAGCTCAACTATAATACAAGGTTTACTTCCAATGCTTTGATAGTTCTATAGCAGGGTGTTTAGAATAATTAAGCAATACTAGTTTTTAGTTGATCAAATCATGGTCATGTCAATTACTAGTTTATTTTTTTCACAAGAATATGCATCCTAGGTTTAACAGATAGGATTCTATGGATAGATAGGGTAAAATAGATAAGGTGTCCAAAAACCTCATAGGCATACAGAATATGGCATTTAAAGATATTTTTATTATTGTAAAGATTAATTACAACAAGTAAGCCTAACTCCTGGAAAGACCCAACGTACCTCAAAGAAAAGAAGATGATGAGCATCAAAGAACCTCCTTATAGAGATGGCTTGAAACATGGCAAATCAGCCACTAGGCAAAATCTCCGTGTTTGTGCCACAGACAGAATTCTGCTTAAAAATGGGCAGACTTGAATGTAGACAGAGTTGATGGCCAGACCAAACTCTGCCAAGACAGGGCAAGCAAATCCTCAATAGTTCCTGCTTCCCAAATGTGTATGTCAGATATACTGGGCCAGAAGGATCAAGATGATGCTTCAAGTTATAGAAAGTTTCGGGTGAAGTTCAGGTAGCAAACTGTCTCTGTCTTTTTTTTTTTTTTTTTTTTTTTTAAGCTCCTAACCTGATTTACTCAGGTAATTAAATTTTATTCCTTCTCAAGTCTGTGATGTTGTTGTAGACAAGATAGTTTAGTTTTACAATTAAGCTTAGTTGTTTAGTGTTTAAGATGCTTTTAGGTCTAGATAGATGTTTTAACTTTATAGAGAAGAGATACGATAGATATTGATCTACATTTGGAATTTTAGACTCACCATGATAGGAAAGATGTTTTCCTTAAGCTTGACTAATTCAAATAGCCAAAACATTTTTACACTTCCTGATTGTTTCATGGCTTTTCTTGCTGTATGTAGTTTATTGTATATATGTATAATAATATAAATGCATATGTAAATAAAGAATAAAATAATAAAAATATTTTTTAAAAGTTTCCTTGTTTGTGGTGTCTAGTCACCAAAATAAAACAGTACAAAAATAAATTTATTATTTTTTAAATAAAGCTGTGAAACTTTTAGGTATGTGTAGTGTTCAAAATAATTTTAAAGATTTACAAGATAATTAAGAATTATATAGTTACAAATAATTCATTGTGGAAAATCTGAATTGTTATGTATAGAAATTAACAAGGACATCTGAAATCCTGATAACAAATGTGGATTCAGGCAGATATAAAATTAAATATCAGAAGACTTACAAGGTAACATAATGCATTAGAAGAGAAGTGAGTATGAAAATAGGCATGTGTATGAATGGAAAAGGATTGAAAAATCCACAATATTTTAAATTATATGCCCATAGTTTCCTATAATAAAAAGCACTGTGACCCCATTTCAGTTTCCAAAATAGAATTACAGGTCAATTACATATTATTGTCCTTATAATTAATGTCTTTGGAAAACTAAGTGATTGAAAGTTTGAAAAATCAGAAAAAAGTGTTAGAAGGTGGAAGTTGAAAATTGAAAAGGCTTGTAGAAGACTCTACATGGTTGGTGCTGGTATATAATAATAGAGTGTAGACACAGTGTTTGATATGCTCTTGGACATTGTAAAACAGAGAATGATATCTGTCATTGCTAAGAATTCATTATTGATAACAAGGGATTGTTAAAAGTCATTACTCTGGTTAATTTTTTTCAGCAATTTGATACACTTATTAAGAGGGAACCTCAGTTCAGGAACTACTTGTGTCAGGTTTAGACATGTCTGTAGGTCCATTTGATTGATTAATGTTGATGTAAGAGACCCCACCCCACTGAGACAGGACCCCCAGACAAATGGATCTGGGCTGTATCAGTCAAAGAGAGGCAGCCATTAAGCAGTACTGTTCCTTGGTTGCTGCCATAGTTCCTGCCTCCAGGATACTGTGTGGAGTTCTAAGCTTGTCTTCCCTAAAACATAGATCTAAGCTGTAAAACAAATAAACTCATTGCTCTCCCAAATTGGCTGCGGACGGGATGCGTATGCCACCAATACAGAGCCAACTAAAGCAGCCAACATCCTAGTACACTCAAACAATGTGCTCTTCCTCAAGTTATGGTATAGCTTGACATTTAGAATGTCTTAGCTTAATTGAAATGGTATTTTTCATCTAAAGGTATTTGATCTCCCAGGAATTAAAAAAAAAAGATGGACCTGCTTTTTAATTTCATCCATACTTCTACTTATCGTCATATGCAAATTAAAATACAATGAGATTTTTCTGGAGCTCAGTGTTGTGTTTGACAATAAAGAAAGAAGCTATGTAAAGAAAATGCATATTGAAATCTAGATTTCTGACAACAGCTGTGTTTGTCACTTTCAGTGTTGTCCTCAAGAAGAATAAGTAAGATGGTTAAATTAGAAACTTATGGGCATGGACAGAGGGAGGAACCACTAGTCCTTATTCGGCTGAGCATCTTCACTCAGCAGACTTCATCAGCCCTTTTGCATTTTCTGATGATTCCTCTTATTAATCAGCCTTCACAGGCCTGTTTTCTTGATACATTTAAAAAAGATAATCTATCTTTACTCTTCAGGTAAATTATTCTTTAGTCTATCAAATACGTATTTCCTTCTTCATAATAACTGAAAAATAATAACAGAAAATGAACTGGTGGTCAGTTTTCCCAGTAATGAAAATAACTAGTGCGTATCTCAGTGGTGTTGTGAACAGCCACTGCCGTAATAATTCATGTAGGTAATGTAGGTAGTTGCATAAACACACACATCTTAATGGGGCATGAATTAAACAGTCTTTGCATGGCTTTAAAATGTAAATACAGCATTTGAAAAATACTGTAATTTTCATTTTAATCTAATCTTGCCACTTCCATGTGATCATGAATAGTAAACATGCCACCCCTTCTGCCCTGTACTTATACAGAAAACACCCCAGGAAACTCTCCACTTTACTATGAAAAACTGATGCAAATCTTCCTGCTCGGTGTCTTCACAGGGCACAGGTGATTACACAGCTTGTTTTACTATTTGTTTAATTTGTCTGAAGTTTCAAATGAAAGTAGATTTAGATTTTTAAAAAATTTGCTTAACATGTGTAAGTGCCTATGGCAGTTTTTGCATTTTAATATCACGCTACCCACAGCTTCAATATCCTGGTGAGGGCACCATGGATAACAAGTTTGATACAAATATAAAACAAATCTGAAAATTGTCATTAATGATTTGGATTTTATCTAATGCCTCTATTGTAATTATTATGCTAATATGTTATTGAAGTACTTGTAATAATTTCATTGGTAATAAAAATTTCATCTATGATAATTAGAAAAAGTACATGTGTATATCATGTTAAATCATAGTCTTATGATAACAGTTTCTCTGAAGTCAAATTTTATTCACAAGAAACATCCTATACATAGCCAAAAATTTCAATTTCTCTGTGAATAGCACACAGGCTTTTGGAAACATATTATCTAGTATTTTTTATTAGGAAACATGGCTCAGATGATTGAGCTCATTAAATCAAGTCATCTTGATGTTGACCAACGGAACCTCAAAAGTTGGGTGGAGAGTGGGGTATGACTTTCTCACGTACTCTGGTGCCTCACATTTGACCATGTCCCCTGGAGGGGGAGACCTGGTGGCACTCAGAGGAAGGACAGCAGGTTAACAAGAAGAGACTTGATACTCTATGAGCATATACAGGGGGAGGTAATCCCCCTCAGGAACAGTCATAGGGGAGAGGAATAAGGGGCAAATAGGAGGGAGGGAAGAATGGGAGGATACAAGGGATGGGATAACCATTGAGATGTAACAAGAATAAATTAATAAAAAAAAAGTTTTCTCATAAGTCAGAGCACAACTTTGACAACAATTGTAGCTATTAGTTTTCTGTTTAATTACCAAATATTCTAAACACATATAATTCAAAAGGTGCTAAAGAGGGCATCACCAAACTATTGAAAAAGAAAACAGAAAGTTTCATTTATAAATAGATTTGGTTTCCTACACATTAATCTATATAATATGAAGGAATTACCAGCTACTTAGTTACATTCAATAATCTCCTGTTTTGCTTTTTACAAATGTAAACCAAAGATATATGATTCCACTATCTTTTTGGTTTTTGAAGTCAAACATAAAATTTATAGTAATAATAATTCATGCATACACATTATAACTAAGTCATTATAAAAATGTAATGAAATCCATTTCCTGTATAGTAAATTAATTTATGAACATTTAAAATATTGTTCTTCAAAGCATATGGTTATTAATATAATTTGGCTTGTTGCTGTATTGATATTGGCAAACTCTATAGCTATCTCAACCTCTCCCATGTCACACTGCCTATGAGATAGAAACGCTATGATAAAATGTCATGATTTTCTCAAATACAAAAATAAAAATATTTGTCTTTATCATGAACTTTGTGATAATCAAAATAATTTTATAAATCAATAAAAAATCTAATTTCAATAAAATACTTATAAATGAAACAGTATCAATAATATCAATATAATGGTTATATTTAATTAAACATTTCCAAAGAGAGAGAGAGAGGAAGGAGAGGTACTGGAAGATATCTTCCTCATGTGTTCTGAGATTTGCAAAGGTTGCCTCACAGCCATCTTGATTCGACTCAGTCTTTTTTAGTCTCTACATATACTCTGTGAACATGATCAAATGACAAGACTCAAGGTCATGCACTCTTAACTCTGCAAAGCCTGTGTCTTAGCCGGTGGTCCCTGACAGATCCAAGCTCCTATGAGCAAGCCAGGGAATGAAGCCTGGGAAATCCCAGGGTTATGCTAGTTCTACTTTGCCAGCAAGGTTTTTAGTTCCAAGGGTCATGTTACTTTTCAATTCTGCTAAATCTATTAGCTTCATGGGACTATGGCCTGATATAGTGCTGAATGTTCTGTGCCTGGTGTTCTGGAATCAGTGCAGGAAAATTAGCTTTGGCTTTAGCTGAATTCTGCCTCTGAGAAGCCCGGAAGCCATAGCTCACATTAGAAGACAAATGAGTATTTAATTTATGCTATAATATAGTCCTATCTCCTTGTGATACCCTCCGTTTCAATTCTTTTCTCCTCAGATGAACTGACACAAGTCTAATTCCTAAAATGAAAAGTGAAGAACATATTCAGTTTAAGCTGTCATGGCACAAGCAAAAATATAACTCAGAATTATCTATTCTAAAATTACACCTAGGAATTGACAGTATAGTTCTGCCTGCTGCACAATACAAATTTTGTACACATTACGTTACTACAACATTTGAATGACTTGACAATTCACAATGGCATTTAGCATTAGCATTGCAGCTAACTGTATAATGACACCAGACACTGGGAATAAAAGCACCATGGCAACTTATTCTCTTCTGCAATAATACAATAAGTAACTTTCTTAGTCAGTTATTTATTGTTCTTTAGGACTGTAGAGTAAAACAGACAAAGGTATGATTTGATGAAGTCCTATTTGTACAAGTTTTGTGCTTCACAATCCATGATTTTTTAGTCTTTCTTTTTCACACAAACTGAAACATGGATATATTCATGAATTAACTATTTAAGCATGCTGGAAAATTGTTGACTATTTTTGAAGGTCTAAGTTATCTGTTTTTCTATTAGTTTTTGAATCATAAGCTTGCTTTGAATTTACAGAGTAAACTTTATGACTATAGTCTTTTTTTACTAACACAAAATGCTATCAAAAGAAATGGTAAGCAATTCTAAAAGCAACTTCACGATATAACTTTTTAAAACTTGTTTTAATTTGATGACTTTGAAAGTAAAAAAAATCATCATTTTAATGCTATTTTATGGAAGATGATTTTATGATCATACCAAATTTGTAAGTATAAACATTAAAAAGTAGCTGCAGAAGATAGATAGCAATAATGTTTTTAAAAAATGCATTTACCAAAATGAAAGTTATCCTATATATTCATGTAGTAGCTGGAGTATCTCTTCAAAGAAACATGCTCACTGCACAAGAGTGATAACCTATGTTTGATATCTGGAACCATTACAAAGAACTACAACTGGTATCAATCAACTGTAATCCCAGGGCTGCTGTAGAGAGATGGTCAGTAGAGACAGAGCTTACTGGAATAATAAAGCACATTGGAAATAGACACGAAAGAAAGAAAAATGAGAGTGGATGCTCGTGGTTTACAAATTGAATAATTTCTTCAGGAATAAATGTCAATATTTTGGCTGCCATCCTTTCAGTGTTTGTTAAGGATCATTTATATTAGTTTCATTTATGTGTATGTGTCAGTATGATTATGTGCGTATTGTGCATGTGTGCTATAGAGTGGCATCGAATCTACTAGAGCTGTAGTGAGAGGTGATTATGAGCCATGAGATGTGGGTGCTGGGCATTCAGGTTTTTCTGGAAGAGCAGAGATTGCTCCTATACTCTAAAGATAAAGACCCAGTTTATCTATCTTTGATCAAAATTTTTTTTTGGCCAGGATGGAAATTATAAACTCACATCAAGAGTAACATTTATGTATGAATATTCAGGTATTAGTGAAAAATTTCCAGGATAAGACTAATTGTGATGTTATGTATTCAATCACACAATCTTAAAATAAATGGTGGGTCACAATCACAGAGATCACTCTTTTATCAATGCCCTAAGGCTCTGGCTCTAAAGGAAGAAGAGAAGCTTCTAGTTGCTCTGATTTAATGTCAGATACATTTTCCTTTAACTTTCCTTCAGTTTTACCCTTGAATCAGTACTACGCTCATCTTTACTCT
This sequence comes from Acomys russatus, assembly GCF_903995435.1. Lineage (NCBI taxonomy): Eukaryota > Metazoa > Chordata > Mammalia > Rodentia > Muridae > Acomys > Acomys russatus. Next base: position 105,177,064 of record NC_067137.1, on the reverse strand, counting down.
CTTCTTAACTTGATTACTTTGCCTGAATTATACAATAGTAGATATTAAATTTTCTTGCTTTTAATGTACTTCAAAGAATTGTTCACATTTGAACATTTTATCACAGTTTCAGAAACTTGTTTTTTTTTTTTTCCCATAGGATTTAAGACTAGAAAGGAGGCTTGCTGGCCCACCCTTTCACTCCCAGCACTTAGGAAGCAGAGGCAGGGGATCTTCATGAATTCTAGGCCAGCCTGGACTGCAAAGTTAGCTCTGAGAGAGCCAAGAGCTATGTCATATAGAAACACTGCCTCAAGAAAAACAAAACAAAAACAATGAAACAAAAAAGAATAGTATAGCTTTTGAAATGTAAAATAAGAATTTATCATGTTTAGAATAAACATTTCTGTTTTCACATTAAAATTGTTTTAATTTTTGTTTTAACTTTGATCTTTACACCAAAATGTTTTATTTGTTCATAATTTAACATATTATATTTGGATCATTTTTCACATCCCTATTCCATCTCCTTTCAGATCCATAACACAAATACATAAACACTCAGCTAAGTGTCCTCATCTTAGTTCTTTAGATGGACTGAGTCCAATCAGGACTGCCTAATTACTTTTGCACGTGTGATCCTATACAGGAGGATGTTTGATCTGCCAGTGGTCATATCTGTAAAAATAAAAAAAAAAATCACCTAATGCTCCTCTCTTATAAGCTATTAATTGCCAAGAGCTCTTCAGTTAGGTATGGGACTTCATTCTCAGATCTATCCTCCCTGCTGGGAATTTCATCTGGCTTGATCTTACCTAGGTCCTTGTACATGTAGTCACAAATACTGAGTCTAGATGTGCAACTGCCCTTGTGGGTTTGAATGCCTTATAGAACCGTGCACACTCAATATTAAATATTCTAGAGATTTTAAAGTATTTCTGTCTTACGTTATTTTAAAAAAGAGAAATTTAATAGTTCTGTATTACATTAGATTTCAATTAGGCTCAGGACTTGCTAAAGCAGGATTTCTTTTAAGGACAGATCACTCTGAAATATTAGTCATAAAGGAACTTCTGCAAAACCAATATATCTAACCTTTCTGTCTGCAAATAGGATACAATTATGTATCTTTTTTTCAGAAATAAAAGAATAATAGTTTTTGTCAGAAAACTATGTTGAATGGTTAATATTTAAAATTGAATTATTATTTTAGTGAAAGCAGCAGTTATTCCACACAGAATGACCAGGATCTATTTAATTAGCCTATAACACAATGCTGCACAATAATTACTCTATCCTAAACCTCCATGCTAATATAGTCTCTGCCTATTCAGATTTCCCACATTACACCTGCTTTTAAATCATGTCCTAGGCCCAGTACATTTCTCTTCATGTTTCCCTGTCTCTCCACATGGCTCAGTCCTCTCTTTCCTTTCCCCTTCTTCTCCTCTCACTCAATTAGAATGTCTCACCCTATTCTCTGTTATTGCTCATTATTGGCTAGTTTGTTTTATTGACAACACAGAGAAAACAAATGATGACAAGTTTACACAAACTTGAAAGTGAGCATACTTAGAAGAAACATCAAAATGTAATCTAGGGATTGATGCAGAGAGTGGGATGGAGAAATCAACATTTGGATGAACGAGAGTAAACTGTACACAGTGCACAAGAACATTATGCCAACAACTATAGTGTGGAAATTTGTACAAACTAAAGAGAAGGAAAGTGAGGATGTAGACAATAATTCCTTTTAATTGTCTTAGGGCTGAAAGTCTCAAATTATTTCAGTTCACTGTGTGTGTGTGTGTGTGTGTGTGTGTGTGTGTGTGTGAGAGAGAGAGAGAGAGAGAGAGAGAGAGAGAGAGAGAGAGAGAGAGAGGAGAGAGAGAGAGAGAGAGAGAGAGAGAGAGAGAGAGGAGAGAGAGAGAGAGAGAGAGAGAGAGAGAGAGAGAGAGAGAGAGAGAGAGAGAGAGAGAGAGAGAGAGAGAAAGTGTTTCTGTATATCCATGAGTGTGCTTTTATGTGATATGTGAAAGTACAGTTAGAGACAAAAGTTGGGAGCCTATTCTTTATCTCTCTACTATAGAGAGTTACATGTCTTGAGTTCATGAGTCTTGGTAGATATCGCTTTTATTTTCTGAGCCATCTTAATAGAATGGACAGTCTCACTTTAAAACCCAAATGCTTAGTATGTCTGGAAACTTTTCCACATGACGCTCTTTCTCTTTACTCACAGCTCTTGGCAGCCCTTTTACTCTTCTGTTTTGTTTTGGTTTTCCCAGCAGCCAAGGACTTGGGTTTTTGATTTATCTAAAAGCAATGTTGTCATCTTCTTTGTACACAGATGGCCAGGATTTGCTGTAATAGAACACATATTCCTCTGAGTAGCATGAATGTGTCAGTCTGAGGAGAGTTAATTCTGGTTCTTTCTGGTTAATTCTGGACAGTTAGTCCCTGTTCTTCCTGGGACGTGTTACTATTTGAAGTTTATGAACTATCTGTTTGGGAAATAGTTAATCCTATTTTTAAAGTTAAAATTATCACCAGCTGCTGATTGTTAATTATTAGACAGCTGGATAATCAACATTCAAATATGACAATGACAGAATTACCTTATCTAGAGTTATTCAACAATGAGACTTAAGGAGCAAAATACTCAACAGTGCTCATTCAGCTTTTTTATGTGATTTCCTAATTGCTTCTTCAAACAATAAATAAGCATCTGTTTCTTGCCTATAACTATCTATCTTCCTTTAAATATTGATATTTATATTAGTACACTATACTTATATGAATCTTGACAAAATTGTAATATGTAACATGATTATATCTACTTTGAAGAAATCATACAGAATATGATATTTTGAAGTGGTAGAAATCATTTTTATTTAGACAAAGTGTTATAATGATGCAAGGCTCCAACTGGATATAGTGCCTCAATAATATATGCACACTTTCAAATTTGTAGTTAATTGTTTGGTATTACAATTAAGAGTCAATGTTTGCTCACAATTCACAATACCATGTACTTTACCATCTCATGCATGATTTAGGGCCAAGTGTGGTGACACATGCCTTTAATTCAAGCACTCAGGATGCAAAGGCAGGCAGATCACTGTGTGATTGAGGCCAGCCTGGTCTACAAAGTGAGTCTAGGACAGCCAAGGCTACACAGAGAAACTCTGTCTCAAAAAAAAAAAAAAAAAAAAAAAAAAAAAAAAAAAAACAGCTAACCAAACAAACAAAAACAAAATAGAAAAACCAAAACAAAAAATCCTCTGTATCCAATATTTACTAATGAACACAAACGTATATCTTATTTTAGCTAAATAAAAGAAAAATAAAATGATTCTATATTTGTTACTGTTTTAGGCACAGTTTTAAACAGTAAAATTAGTTTTAAAATTTATACATTGTAGATTTTCATTTAGGAGATCATTAAATTAAAAATGATAATAAATAAATACAATAATCTATTCCAAAATATTGATGCTACCATTAATTGACATTACAAAAACTATCATCAAGAATTTAATAGTTATATGAGAGTAAGAAATAGAAAATTGGGAATAATTCTACCTCAAGACCCAGCCATACCATTCCTGGGCATATACCCAAAAGATGTACCACCATACAACCAAGACATTTACTCAACTATGTTCATAGCAGCTTTATTCATAATAGCCAGAATCAGGAAACAACATAGATGTCCCTCAACTAAAGAGTAGGTAAAGAAACTGTGGTACATTTACACATTGGAATACTACTCAGCTATTAAAAATAAGGAAATCTTGAAATTTGTGGGCAAATGGATGGAACTAGAAAATTTCATCCATGTGAGGTAACCCAGACCCAGAAAGACATGCATGTTATTTACTTACTCATAAGTGGATATTAGCCATATAATACAGGATAACCAACTACAATATAGAGAATGACGGGCCAACCAATGACCATGTGTGATGTAGACCTATACCCTCTGCTCAGATATAGTAGATAAACAGTACAGTCTCCTTGTGGGTCTCACTACATGAGAAGTAGATACTACTTCTGACATGGACATTTAAAAAAAATCCATGCCAGAGAAGCCTTTCCCTGCAGCATGAATAGCTGACAGAGACTGAAAATTAGGTGCTGCCCTAGTGGGGAGCTTCCATGGAAGCAGGAAAGGTTGTCATCGTGGGCAGCTGCCATTGTGGCTGTGGGCATTCTGAGGCCAGAAAGGTGTTGGCTTCTATCAAAGCAGTAGGTTGAAGCAGATAAAGTTACCCTGGACAGCTCCCACTGAGGAGATGACAGATGCCACTAGTTTGTGCCCAGTCTCCAGAGCCCCAGGGTGGAATGGAGAGGCTGACAGCTCTGAAGGAAGCAGGAAGAACTGGCAGAGCTAAGGCAGGAAGCAGGAGCTGGCTGTGTGCCACTTAAAGTTTTAGTAGCCTGTTGCTAGAGGGCTAAACATAGCTGCGGGCATAGGCGGGTGCATTAGGGAACTGGTGGATACTGCTAAGTCTTGGGAGGGCCACTGAGGCCATTGTGTTGCTGAGCTGTTATCTCTGCCACTGCTGGGGAAGGAGGAGATTAGTGGCAGCATACACCACACCACATCCTGGGACAAAGGGTTCCCTTAGTGGGCCACCTCAGCTGTTGTTAATGTAGCAGTGGACTGCCTCAGCTAGGATGGGTGGAATGCCAAGGCCAGTGAGGCAGGTTTCTATCTCTGCCTCAGCTGCTCTTACCCCTTAATGCATTCTCCACAATGGCAGCAGGTGCTTTGAATGCTGCTGCAGCTGCAGATACAAAAGGCATACAATATCACCCGAAGTAGCTAAAATTAAATTTTAAGAAAGAAGAAGGAGACCATGGTGCCATGGTTCAGTTTAGAAAGGGTAAGAGAGGGATTCAGGTTCCCATTGAGAAGATAACCGAGTTTGCTGCCGGAACAGTCGCCCAAAACTCTCTATAACATTGGAGCATCATCTTTAGCATTCTGGCTCAATATGTCTGGCAGACATACTTGTAAAGCAGGAACTATTGAGCACTTGCTTACTGTGTCTTGGCAGAGTTTGACCATCGACTCTGCCTGCATCCAAGCTTGCCCTTTTTCAGGCAGAATCTGTATGTGGTAGAAATGAGGACATTTTGCCTAGTGGCTTGTTTGCCACATTTGAAGCCATCTCCATAGGGAGATTATTTGATGCTCATCATTCTCTTTGAGGTAGGCTAGGTGTTGCCAGGAGTTAATCTGTCTCATTGTCAATGAATTTTTTAAATAACAAAAACATTTTAAATGCCATATTCTGCATGTCTCTGAGGTTTTTGAAGACCTTATCTATTTTACCTTATATTTTATGTTGCACCTAAGATGTATATTCTTGTGATAAAAGTAGACTAATAACTGATAGGACCATGATTTGATAAACTAACTATAACTTGTACAATTTGTTTATCCTAAACAGCCTGCATTAGCACTTTCAAAGTATTGGAAGTAAGTCTTGTATTATAATTGAGTTATATGGGTACAATATGTCATATTATAGTGGAAATATATATAATGTGTGTGAAGAATAATCTTATATTTGAATTCTATACCACACTAAGATTAAACTTATTTTGCATTTATGTACAAAATTTTATACCAGTGAATTAAAAATAACCATGTGAGTGACAAGGAATTACGTTGAATAGATTCATTAATCTACTTTTTGTTCTATCATCCCTATAAATTTCTATATTCCCCCTTCAAAGCTACTAATCTGAATTCCCGTTGTACTCAGGTAATTAATTTTATTCCTTCTCAAGTCTATGACGGGGTTGAAGATTAGATAGTTTAATTTTACAATTAAGCTTACTTTTTTAGGGATTAAGATGTTTTTAGGTTTAGATAGAATAGATGTTTTAAATTGATAAGGATGAGATGTGATAGATATTGATTTACATTCAGAAATTTAGATGCACAAGGTTGGGAAACATGTCTTCTTCAAGGCTGCCAAATACAAATAACCAAAGCACTAAAAATGTAACATTTATATAACTCCTGATTGTTTCAAGATTCCTTTTGTGGTGGGCAGTTTATTGTATACATGTGTAATGATATAAATGTATATCTAAAAAATACAAAATATTTAATAAAAGTGGGATTCAGGTTATTTGAAATGGAAAACTAGAAACATGTGAGGAAAGCTCTAATATGGAACGGAGAGTGAGGTTAATACAGAACAATGGAGAGAGGTGGCACAAGTAGAACCAAGGATGTTTGATAAAGTCCCAAAAAGTTCATGATTTTTATATCACCATAAATATACATATAAAAAAACCGGGGGCATCTTTTTCTTCTGTGTGATGTTTTGTACCAGTCATGGACTCATAGACTATTGGATTATTACAATGTCATAATGGAGTATATTATATGGACAACATAGATGGTTTCCAGTCACCTGATTCCCTTATTCGTTCCATGTTTAGATGTCATATCTCCACATAAGTGTGTCTTGAATAGAAGAAATTTCAGGTTAGCTGAATCTGGCCTTTCAAACGTAGGTCTGTTGATCCCATCAAAAAGGCATAAGTAGTTGTCAGTCTTTCAGGTGTTCCAGAGTGCTGGGTACTGGAAACCTCTCCCAAAAGGGAGGTGCTTGTAAATTCAACATATACAGACCACATTGTTCAAAGAAATTCTATAAAGACTACACAGATGACCAACCTGTCCATCTTCAATTAAAAGGTGCTAAATTGGGTGACAGGTTAATTCTTTAGCAGCGTTCACACTAACTCCGCACAGCCTGCAGAATGCAGCTAATATTCGCTACCATCTCCATCTCTTTTGAAATCTGAAGGCAACAGTGATGTTGTTGCTGTTGTTTTTTAATTTATTTTTTATTAATTTATTCTTGTTATATCTCAATGGTTATCCCATCCCTTGTATCCTCCCATTCTTCCCTCCCTCCCATTTTCCCCTTACTCCCCTCCCCTATGACTGTTCCTGAGGGGCACCTCCTCCCCCTGTATATGCTCATAGGGTATCAAGTCTCTTCTTGGTAACCTGCTATCCTTCCATTGAGTGCCACCAGGTCTCCCCCTCCAGGGGACATGCTATTCTCCCAGGAGAGAAGCATGGGAGAATAACAAAATAATGTTGTTTTTAAAAAAGCTTTTCAAAATGTCCTGAAGAACTTCCAAACTTTTTCTACATTTTAAACATTTTTTAATAAGGTAAGAATAATTTTGTTTCCAAAGACCTTGGTATCACTTGCCTTGCAAACATCTGTGTAAATTTATTTATAGGGAATATATAGACTTATTATAATTTATTCAGTGTTTGTTCATTTATTCTGTTTTTTAAATTTTGAGACAATTTTTTATATATATTACAATACTACAAACTGTCTATAAAGTTTTTTGACCTATGTAATACAGTTTTACAATATTTAAAAATGGTTCTCCCTTTAATTAGCTTAATTTTGAATACCATTTGCAAACTAGTACATATACATATTTTGTTAATTTTCATAGACACAAAGACACACACACAGACACATATATGTGTATATATGTATATATGTGGAATTTTGATTGTTGGTAAACAGTATGATAGCATAAAATGCCAGCACAATATCAACTCAGAAGTAATATTTCCATTGTGTCTAAACCAGGAAACACTGTAGCTTGAAAGAAAGAAGTTTATTTTCTAACAGTCTATAGGATTCAGAGTTTGACATGGGGTAGCAGAAAGCTGAGAATATCTTTAGCCCAGAGACACTTGTATTCTTTTGTATCCTGGACTAGTGGAAGGAAAATTCTTTGTATCTTATCTTAATACAGGTCTTGTGTACAATACCATGGTGCCTGTGTACTCTCAATCTAAATTACTTCTAAAGATATCTTCTATACGTACACAAGGCCTGCATTAGGGGTTTATGCTTACTTTATATTTCATGATAACTTTAGTTTATGTTACAATGGGTGTAATTGTTCTCTTTCTCACCTTTCTCTTCTCCACCCGCTCTATGATCATTCCTGGCATTAGATAGAAGATTTTAGGTATTTCATTTATTTTTATCATTTAAGAAGACATATTTCTATCCAATTATGCTGGCACAAGCCAGGAATCCCAATGATATGGTAGTACCATGAGAGAATTGAGAGTTTTAGGTCAGTTTGGAGTCACAGTGAGATGATGTCTAAAATAAATTGAAATAAATTTTATTCAATTATTTTTTTATTAGATATGTTTTCTTTTTGACGTATTTGTAAATTATTTTGATTAGCTTGATTTTTGACAAAGGTAATTGCCTTTAAATAAGGGCAGGGCTCTCTCTCTCCTCTGTTACCAGGTGGTACAATGATATTCAGCTAGACTAAACATTATTGATTTTAATTTCTAGGTCAGCAGTCCAGTGAAGAAAGCTGTCTAGTTCCCACAGAGGCATCCCACTATGCTATGCATAATTGTTGGAATATGTTTTAGGATGGCTTACACTCTCAACAATATTTAAGAAAACTAACATAAAATCAACTTGAAAGTTTATATATCATGGCGAAACTTTTATATTCAGCAAATATATACAGGTATGAAACAAGATTTATGCCAATATATTGAGCACTGAAAAAAGTATGAACCTATTGGATTTTGAAGAACAGAAATTATGTATGCTTTTACCTTATAATTATGAGAATATAACTTAGGTATTGTGTTCCTTTGTGCATATACATCTCTGTATGAGTTACTTACATTAGCTCTGTTGGAGTTTGGCTCTTTAATACAATAATATATACAAAACTATATAAAAATATATACAAAACACCATTGTAATTTAAAATGCTCTATGTATTCATGTGGTTAAACAAACATCTTCAAAGACACAGCTTTGAGCTATAGGAAATAATTTTAGGGAAAGTGTGACAATTTATAAGATTCAGTTCAGTCTTCTCAAAATATTACCCCGTGAAAACATTAGTATATAATTTTATTTTTTTATTTTTTTTTTTTTTTGAGTCCCAGTTCTTTTTTTTTTTTTTTTTTTTTTTTTATTTTATTCTTGTTACATCTCAATGTTTATCCCATCCCTTGTATCCTCCCATTCCTCCCCCCCCCATTTTCCCATTATTCCCCTCCCCTATGACTGTTCCTGAGGGGGATTACGTCCCCCTATATATTCTCATAGGGTATCAAGTCTCTTCTTGGCTACTTGCTGTCCTTCCTCTGAGTGCCACCAGGTCTCCCCCTCCAGGGGACATGGTCAAATGTGAGGCACCAGAGTATGTGAGAAAGTCGTATCACACTCTCCACTCAACTGTGGAGAATATTCTGACCATTGGCTAGATCTGGGAAGGGGTTTAAAGTTTACCTCCTGTATTTTATAGCTTTTGAGTAGCTAATAACATTTTGTATTTCAAATACATCTCCAAATAGAGCCTCCAAAAGATGCCCTGCCTTTGTAATTAGTTGGAATACATGGGAGTGTGTATTATGTAATACCACATTTTTCTGCCTTTCTTTCATGCAGTGTATTATATTTTACAAAATTATTTGACCTACCAATATTTATGTTATGTACAGATTAACTCGGTAAAGAAAAAAATGGTAGGATATTTTTATTAACACTTTATTTTGGGCCCTGATGCTACACAATTTCATGAATAGAATATATGTTCAAATGTTCACAAACCCACTGTTTTTTTCAACGGCTTTATTTAATATTGCACTCAATACTGTAAATTATTTATATTTATAGTTGTTTGGCCTACCTTTCTTCCTGTGCATGTTGCACTTCTGGTTCTTTTATAAGCCAGCAAATGACATCAGATGACCTGAAAATAATGATACTGATGGTTTAGAGGGGGGCACATAGGCATAGAGTATGAAGCCCAGTTTCCTTGTAAAAGCAGATAAGTATTAATTCTCAATATATGAGACTTGACACGTAAGTCAACAGACAAAATATATTGTAGTTAGAGTCCCTACTGCCATACCAAAAAGAATATCTGAAGCAACCTACATCTACCAACACCATCGTAAGAACCAGAGAGAAGAACAGAAATGCGATAACGAAAAACCAACCACCTGCCAAAATGACCCAGATGTCAACACCTAGAATTAAAAAAAAGTGCCAAATACAAATGCCTATTTATCAGCAAGAAAATCAAAAACAGGGAGGACAATTTGACTTCACTCGAGGCCAGCAACCCTAGTAGAGTAGGTCCTAAGACAAACACTAAACACAAGAAACACAAGACAAGCACTGCAACATACTATTGTGAAAATGAAGACTGAAGATTAAAGAGGATCGAAAAACACATCAATGAAATGTATGTAAACACAAACAACTCTTAGGTGAAATGATGAATGAACTATACAGGACATGAAAGTGGAAATTGATTTAAAAAGAAAATTCAAACTGAGGGACAAATGGAATTGAAAAATTTAGGAATTTGAACAGGAACTTCAGAGTTCTTAAGACAAACTAACATAATACAAAAGATGGAAAAGGGAAACTCAGGCATTGAGAGCAAGATAGGAGAGATGGACATCTTACCAAATTGAAGAATCTAAGAATAGTGTGACCTTCTTTTTTAAAGTTTTCATTAATTCATTCAATATTTTCATTTATTCGTTTACTTTACATCCCAAACACAGCATCCCTTCCCTCCTCTCTTCTGAGTTCCACCCTCTTTCTTCTCCCCCTCTCAGGCTCCTCCCTTTCTTCTCTGAGAAAGGGAGGCTCCCTTGAATATCAGCCTGCCTAAGTATATCAAGTTGAGTTAGAACCAAGCATATCTTCTATAGAGGCTAGACAAGGCAGTCAAGTTAGAGAAAAGAGATCCAAAGATAGGCATCAGAGTCCAAAGCAGACCCTGTTCCTGATGTAAGGGGTCCACCATGAAGACAAAGCTACACACATGTTACATATGTGTATGGGCCTAGGTCCCTCCCTTGCATTGCCTTTGGTTGGTGGTTCAGATTCTGTGGATGCAGGTTAATTGCTTCTGTAGATATTGTTGTGGTGTCCTTGTCTTCTCTGGCTCCTGAGATCCTTCAAACCTCTTACTCACAAGATTACTCTACTTCCACCTAATGTGTTGCTGTGGATCTGTACATATGTTTTCGTCAGGTACTAGGTAAAGTCTCTCTGGGAACACTAATGTTAGGCTCCTGCCTATAAACATAGCAGTGTATCATTAACAGTGTCACGTGTTGGCTCTCTCTCAGGAGACGGGTCTCAAGTTGAGCCAGTCATTAGTTGGCTGTTCACTCAATTTCTACTTCCCCTCTATCCTTAAGCATATTATAGGCAGGACACATTTTAGGTCCAAGGTTTTGGGCATGGGTTTTTATCCCCATCCTTCTGTTGGAAGTCTTGTCTGGTTACAGTAGGTAGTCATTTCAGGTTCCATCACCCTCATAGATTCCTGGGAATATCCCTTGTCCTAGGTGTCTGGCTCATCTCACAGCTGGCTCCACCATGAATTCCAGTTTTCTCTACCATTTACCTCTCCCTCAGTCCTCCCTACACTTGTTTCCTCCTATTCTCCTCCTTACCCCCTCTCCCACATACTTATCTTCCTTCATCTACCTCCAATGCCTATTTTATTTCCCCTTCTGTGTGATACTCAAGCATGCTCCCTTTGTTACTTAGTTTCTTTGGATCTGTGTATGTAGCATGATTATCCTGTACTTTATAGCTAATATTTACTTGTAAGTGAGTATATACAATGTGTGCCTTTCTAGGTCTGGATTATCTCACTCAAGATGACAGGGTCTAGTTCCATGCATTTTCCTGCAAATTCTATGATGTCCTTGTTTAAATATGTGAGTGTAAATTTCATTGTGTAGAGACATCTAGATCATTTCCAATTCCTGGCTATTACAAGTAAAGCTGCTATGAATATACTTGAGCAAGCATCCTTGTGGTATGATGGAGCATTTTTAGGGTGTGTTTCCAAGAGTGGTATAGTTGGGTAATGAGGTAGAAGCATTAACAAATTCATAAGAAACTGACAGATTGATTTCCACAGTGGTTGTACAATTTTGCACTGCCACCAGCAATGGCAGAGTGTTCCCCTTGCTCCACATCTTTGCCAACATGTTCTGTCACTTGAATTTTTTTTTATCTTAGCCATTCTGACATGTATAAGATGGAATCTCAGTCATTTTGATTTTCATTTCCTTGATGATGAGCATTTCTTTAAGAGCTTCTCTATCATTTAGATTCCTCTGTTGAGAATTCTATTTAGCTCTAAACAATACTTATAAATTTGATAGTTTGGTTATGTTTAATGTCTTGAGTTCAGTATATATTTTGGATATTAGCCCTTTGTCAGATATAGAGTTGGTGATGTTTTTTCCACAATCACCAGGCTAATGTTTTGTTCTGTTACCAGTGTCCTTTGCCTTACAAAGCTTTTCAGTTTTATGAGGTCCCACTTACTAAATGTTGATCTCAGTGCTTCAGTTGTTGGTATTTTATTCAGGATCTTGTCTCCTGTACCTTCCTTTGTACCTATCAGGCATCCCCACCGAGGGGAAGTGATCAAATTGGGGGCACCAGAGTTCATGTCAGAGGCAGTCCCCACTCCCCCTACAACTGTGAAGATGAGACGTCCATTGCCTATATCTGAATAGGAGGGTCTAGGTTCATTGCATGCATTGTCCTTGGTTCATGCATCAGTTTGTGTAGGATCCCCTGGGTTCAGATCTGCTGGCCTTGATAGTATCCTTGTGGGGCTCCTGAACCCTCTGGGTTCTTCTATCTACCCATCTTTCATACCACTCTCATTGCTCCATGCTGAGTCCAGCACTGAGTTCCAGTATCTGTCCAATACCTAGCTGTGTGAAGTCTCTCAGTGGACATCTATATTGGGCTAATATCCACTTATAAGTGAATATATACCATGTGTGTTTTGTCCCAATTATTTGTATGACTTCACAATTACCTGATTCCTAAATCCAACCTAATATAGAATGAAATGTACAGACAAAGCACAAAACCTCTAAGGTACTTGCACATCAAATCCAATAACATATAAAATATATCACCCCCCCCATAAACAAGTATGTTTTATTCTCTCTGGAAAAATGTTCAGATGGTACATCATAGGCACACTAATAAATGACTTCTACCACATGCAGACTAAAAGGCAACAAACACATGATCATTTCATTAGAATGAAAAAGCCATTGACACAATTTGAGACTTTCATGATAAAATTCTTTCAGAGATTAAAGATACAAAAGATATAATTCAGTATAATATAGGTAATCTATATCAAGCTTAAAGTCAACATTAATATAATTGGAGAAAAATTAAAATAATTTTCACAAAATCAGAAACAAGTCAAGGTTGTACATTCTCTCCATGCCTACTCCATATTATATGGAGCTAGAGTGATAAGACAACTGATCGATAAAGGGAATAGAAACACGATGAAAAATTTCAAGTACCTTTATTTGCAGATGATTTTATTGTTCATGTAACCTACCACAAATTCCACAAGGAAATTCCTACAGTTTATAAAAATTTGCAGCAATGCAGCTGGATACAAATTTAATACACAAAACATAACAATCTTCTTATTTACAATGACAGATATACCTACAAACAAATCAGTGAGACAGTACCTTTCATAATAGTCTCAAAAAAGTAGTGTAGTATCTCCAATAAAGAAATTAAAAGACTAGTATGAAAAAAAAAAAAAAAACAAGACCAACAAAACTTTAAGACATTGAAGAAATGGAAGATATTAAAATGTGGAATTTTATGCTAATGGTTGAGTAAGGTTAAGATAGTGAAAATGGTCATTCTGCCAAAAGCATTCAAGGTTATCTCTATCAAAATTCTAATATGATTCCTCACAGGACTTGAAAGGACAATTTTTAGCATGATTCTGAAACATAAAATAACCCAGTAGCTAAAATAATCATAAGTATTACCATCCTGATCACAAATTTTACTACAGAGTAATAAAAGAAGTATGGCTTAGAAGAAAAACAGTACCACTGATCAATAGAATCAAACTGAAGAACCAGACATAAGTCCACATGTCTATGTTCACCTTATTATTGATAACCAACCTAGAAATGTACTCCACAAAAGAATATCTTCAACAAGTTATACTATCCAAATAGTATAGCTGGATGTAGGACAATGCAAATAGATCTATACATTTCACCCTGTACAAAACACAACTCAAAATAGATTAAATATCTCAACATAACGACACATGGGAGGGATGGTAGAATGGGAAGGTACAAGGGATGGGATAAAAATTTAGATGTAATATGAATAAATTAATAAAATATATTAAAAATAAAATAAATCTAATCAGAAATGTTATCTCCTAAAAACACATAAACTGTATGATAGAAGAGAAATTGTTGTAGTCTTGAACAAATAAGAACAACAAAAAAAAAACCTTTCTGAACAGAATACCTATAGCATAAGCACTAAGATCAACAACTAATAATTGTGACATCATGAAACTGAACACTTTTTGTAAGACAAAGGCTTACTCATTCAGATAAAGTGGCAGGCTATAGAATGACCTAGGATATTAACAGGCTACTGGTCACACTAAACAAAGTATGGACTGATGGTAAGGACATTTGCTAAATATAACAACTACACAACTCAATGAAGACTGAGAAGTTGAGCTTGTGCCTACCTAGAGTCTTTATTCTATAAACTAGTGTTCATCGTATTATAAGTCATTCTGCATTCTATCAAAGGAGAAAGATAAATTATAACCCAGCTACAAATCATCATAACTTTATCTAAAATGATAATCTATCTGCAAGATGTGCTAGTGCAATAGTGGCACAAAGTTAGTGAGAATATCCAACCAATATATAATTGGATTTAAGGCCCACACCAAGATATGAAAACTCAGGTCAACACAGACTGGAAACCAGGAACCTGAGACATACCAGATAGTACCTACAGTTAGAGAAAACCAAATATGACGTTCTATGAAAGAAACTTAGCAATAAAATGACTCCTGTTCACATTATACAATATAGATCAGTGTCTTGCTCAATCATTATCAAGAAAGCTTCCTCCAACAATAGTTATGAGAAAATACAGACCCACTGCTGGTATACAGATAAAGGGGATATCCCCATCAAATTTCTTCACTCAGGGTTTAAAGTAGCTTGTGGAAGAAGAAATAGAAAGATTATAAGATCAAGATTACACACATGACATAAATGAAACAAGGCCTTCTTTTTAAAAAAAATAAGAACTGATGCAATATGAACTCAAAAAGACTGTGGCAGCATTGACAGCATCTATGTGGTACTATGTCAGATGGGGTCTTAGAGCTGAGAAATTGGACACAAGTCTCCATTCCTCACTGAAACCTATCTCCACTTAATAACCAATTACAAATGATAATTCGTTCTCTCCAAAAGAGTCTTACTAAGGATACATAACACTCTTAAACATACGTCCCAATGCCCAGCACAATGGCCAACACAATGAACTCACTGGCTTCCTAGGGCTTTTTTCCTCTCATAATGTTTTGTCACAATTTGTTGTTTTTGTTGTTGTTGTGTGTTTACCTTATGATTCCTTTGTATGTATGTATATGTATGTACACACACACACACACAAACACACACACATATATATAATATATATATATTGTCTTCAGTTATTCTGGGATTCCTGGTTGTATGAATGTGTGTATCTCTGTGTCTATATGTATTTCTTGTGTGTTATTATTGGCACTTTTTATTCCCTTATTTTTTCTTTAATCATTTTATGGTTTTTGTATTATTTTATTTTATTATAATTCTCTTAATGCCTGTTTTTTTTCCTAAGGGGAGACTGAAAGGATGTGGATTTGGATACAGATGAAATGGGAGGTAGTATTACCTGAGAGAATTTGGGCAAGGGAAAACCATTATCATAATATATTATATGAATTAAATTCATTTTTTACAAAAACAATTCTACTATACCTTATTTGAAAGGAAAAACTGCAGGAGAACCCTAAAGAAATAATTTTAAATGTTTCCTGATGTTTTATTTGGATGTCATAGAAGAATAACACGTATAGCTATATTTAGTCACAAATACATATTATCTTTTAGGAATCTCCAACTATGAGATCATAAGGATAGTATTGTCAATTTCTTCCTAATCTCTCTATTCCTGGCTAATACACATATATTATTTTTATTTTAATGACAGGTGAAGCAAATTTAATGTTCTTTAGTTTCTTTGAAAAATAGGTATGTCACTAAGTATTGTGTTACAAATCTATAATCTCAACTTTTGCATGGCAGAGGCAGGAGTATCATGAGTTTAAGGTTATACTAGTAATAACTGAAGGACTCTGTTTCCATGCACAAGCAGAAGATCAATAATAACAAACAAATTGACTTGAGCCTCATCATAGAGAATTTTAAAACTTGACTATGAACAAAAATGTGAATCTCTTAATTCCATTTACATCATATTAGCCTTTAAATTTTGAGTAGACACAAAAATGCAATTAAAATACAAGTATTCAAGAAGATATGATGTAATTTTATTGTTTACAATAATATTTGAGTAAGAAGACATAAAAAAGGCAAGGATGGGAAACACCACTTAAAAAGCCCAGAGGTCCTGAAAAGCCAGATCATTTTGAAGCTCAAATGATAGCAATGATATTTACAAATATAAGGTGTTTGGGGACATATCAACTACACAGAACTCTACTGTTAATATTTTTGCATATCACTAAAAATTTTTATTTTTTAATGGAGCTATTTAACTTCTTTGAGCAGAGAATTTGTGTCCTCAACATTACAGTGTCAGGATTTAGGATATATTAAAGCAAAATCAACTCACAGATAATCAAGTCAGAAAAGAGACTATCCCAATACATTTGGTAAAAATTAATGCAAACAAGAGTTAGGAGCCTGATTTATACTATGGAGAACACTACAGGATCAAGTGATATTAAGAAGAAATGAACAACGATGTTGATGTGCCGAAAATATGTGGAGTGAAAGAACCGTAACTAGATAATGTGCAAAACGAAAGAGGATGCTGCATAGATTGTTAAAGAAAGGGAAGAGATGAAGTAGTCATTGCTCAAAAAAGGACCCAGACTCTCAGAAAGCACATGCGTTAATGGTACACCAATAGTATATCAACCAATGTATGTACTAATAGTATGCCAATAGTATGTCAATGCAGAAAGGAAAACAGCATTTGTTCAGAATTTCAACAGTCTGTCTTATAAGAAAACAAAGAGATTTTTAATGCTGCTTTGTATGTCTTGTTTATAAACCACAGAAAGTTCAATTAACATCAATGTATAACACTAAAGAAGAGTAAAAAGTAGAGGGAAATATTATGATGAATGTAGAACACAGGACAAGTAAAAAATGGAATTTAATATTTCAAGCCACAAGTGATTTATACACTTAAGTGGTTGAGGGTGTATATTAAGGAACCATAAGCTAGTTAGATAAGACAACAAAATATAAGCCAGACCAACATGACCTATGTGAGAGCCTATGGTCATATTAACAAAATAGCTTGCTACAACAGATGAGAAGAATGCCAAATTAACTCAGTTTGGAATGGATTTACAATTAAATAGTATAAGTTCTTCTTTGAATCTTGGTTTAAATATAATTAAGCAATGTATTAGCTATTTTGACAAAAGATAAATATAAAAATATTCCTTTCTTCCAGGGAGACCTACCCTAATGGAAATGGAAGATGTGTGAATCAGTAAAGCTTAAAAACAAAAACTGAATGGAATTTTGCAAGAGTAAATGAAATATGCTATGATGGAAACAAATTTTAGCCTTGGAAAAATGAGACAAGGCACCACGTTCAAAAGATATGTCAGAAAGAAACTTGTGAATTTTGTTCACATTCCTTCTTGAAACTTAAAGGAAAAATTGAAATCAAGAAAAGAATAAAATCATGTTAATATTAAGCTATTTAATAGTAACACTGGAGGAAAAAAAAAACAATGTAGTAATATACCCAGTATGTTTGAAAAAGAATTAAATCAAAAGAAAATTTAAATTTATCGTTTAAATGGAAGATTGCAATAAAGCTTTTTTTTTTCTCATCCATATGAAACCTCAAAAGCTTCTTCAGATAAACATCAAGATTTGAAAAACCCTTGAAAAACACATTCAGGAAAATCAGCTTTTAATTAAGCAAGACTTAATTATATACATGAAAAAATTGAAGTGGATAATTTGTGTAGTATATCATATTGCAACTTATTGCATTATCTCTTAAAACTTGAGAATAAGAAGTTATGATCACCAATATATTAAAACATCAGAAAAACTAGTGACTTTCCATGCTTAAGAACTCAGTCACATATGCCCTTAGGTTTTGTGTGTGTGTGTGTGTGTGTGTGTGTGTGTGTGTGTGTGTTACATCTCTACTTTCTTTTCTTTTCCTTTTTTATTATTTAATTAATTTATTCAGATTACATCTAAATTGTTATCCCATCCATTGTATCCTCCCATTCCTCCCTCTCTCTTGCTTTCACCGTATTCCCCTCCCCTACGTCTGTGACTGAGGGGAACCTCTTCCTCCATTATATGGTCACAGCCTCTCAAGTCTCATCTTAGTAGGCTGCTTGTCCTTTCTCTTAGTGCCACCTGGCCTCCCCACGAAGGAGAAGTGGTCAAATATAGGGCACCAGAGTTCATGTAGAATCAGTCCACACTCTCCACTCAACTGTGGAGAATGTCCTGTTCATTGGCTACATCTCAGTAGGGCTTTGATGTTTACTGCCTGTATTGTCTTTGGTTGCTACAGTAGTTTGAGCAGAACCCTATGGTCCAGATCTGCCCATCATGATGTTCTACTTATAAGTTTCTAGGACCCTCTGGATCTTTCTATTTCCCTATTCTCCCATACTTCTTTCACCTAGAGTCCCTATAGGATGTCCTCACATCTATCCCAATCGTCTGGTAAGTGAAGACTTTCAAGGGACATGCCTCTTGGGCTAGTATACAATTATAAGTGAGTATGTACCATGTGAGTCTTTCTGGTTCTGGGTTAACTCACTCAGTATGATCATTTCTAGTTCTATTCATTTGTCCATAAATTTTGGGATTTCCTTATTTTTATAGCTGAGTAGTATCCTATACTGTAAATATACCACAGTGTCTTTATCCATTCTTCAACTGAGGGACACTTGGGCTGTTTCCAGGTTCTGAGTGTTATGAATAAGGCCACTATGAAGATGGTTGAGCATATGTCCTTGTTGTGTGGTGGAGCATCTTCTGGGTATATTCTAAGGAATGGGCCTTGAGGAAGACCTAATACCAGTTTTCTAAGAAAGCATCAGAGAGATTTCCAAAGTGGTTGTACAAGTTCGCATTCCCACCAGCAATGAAAGAGTGTTTCTTTTTCTCCACATCTTTACATGTGCTATCACTTGAGTTTTTGATTTTAGCCATTCTGATGTGTGTAAGATGGAACCTCAGAGTGGTTTTGACTTGCATTTCTCTGATGACTAAAGACGTTGAGCATGATTTAAGTGTTTCTCAACCTTTCAATATTCCTCTGTTGAGAATTATCTGTTTAGTTCTGAGCCCAGTTTCTTAATTGGGTTATTGGATTTGGTGGTGTTTAATTTCTTGAGTTCTTTATATATTTTGGATATTAGACCTTTGTCAGATGTAGGTTTGGTAAAGATCTTTTCCTAGTTTGTGGGTTGTCACTTTGTTCTGTTGACAGTGTCTTTTACCTTACAGAAGATTCTCATCCTCATGAGGTCCCATTTATTGATTGTTGACATTAAGGCCTGGGCTGTTCCTGTTCCGTTCAGGAAGTTGTCTCCTGTGCCAATGTGTTCCAATCTCTTCTCCACTTTTTTGCCTAATTGATTTTTTGTCTCTAGTTTTATGTTGAGATTTTTAATCCATTTGGACTTGAGATTTGTGAAGGGTGATAAATATGGATCTAATTGCATTTTTCTACATGTAAACATCAAGTTAGACCAGCACCATTTCTTGAAGTTGCTATCCTTTTTCCATTGAATAGATTTGGCTTCTTTGTCAAAAATCAATTGACTGTATTTGTGTGGATTCATTTCTGAGTCTTCAATTCAATTCCTTTGTTCAACCAGCCTAGTGCTATGCCAATACCATGCTGTTTTAATTACTGTTGCTTTATAATGCTGCTTGCGAATGGGTATGGAGATTCTTCTGGAGGTTCTCTTAATGTACAGGGTTGTTTTAGCTATTTTGGGTTTTTGTTTTCCCATGTGAAGTTGAGAATTGATCTTTCAATGTCTTTTAAAAATTTTATAGGTATTTTGATAGGGATTGTGTTGAATCTGTAAAATGCTTTTGGTAACATGGCCATTTTTACTATGTTAATTCTCCCCATCTATGAACAAGGGATATCGTTCTATCTTCGGATGTCATCTTCAATCTCTTTCTTCAGATATTTGATGTTTTTTTCAAACAAGTCTTTTCTTGTTTGGTTAGAGTTACTTCTTGATGTTTTATATTGCTTGTGGCTATCATGAAGGGTGTAGTTTCCCTAATTCCTTCCTATGCATGATTGTCCTTTGTACATAGGAAGGCTACTTACTTTTTTCAGTTAATTTTCTATCCAGCTATTTTGCTGAAGGTGTTTGTCAGTTGTAGGAGTTCTCTGGTGGAATTTTGGTGGTCACACATGCACACTATCATATCATCTGCAAGTAGGGATAATTTGACATCCTCCTTCCCCATTTGTAGCCCTTTGATCTCCTTTTGTTGTCTTATTGCTCTGGCTAGAACTTCAATAACTATATTGAAAGGATATGGAGAGAGTGGGCAGCCTTGCCTAGTCCCTGATTTTAGAGGAATTTCCTTTAGTATCTCTCCATTTAATTTGAAGTTGGCTATTGCTTTGCTATATATAGCCTTTGTTATGTTGGGGTATGTGCCTTGTATCCCTGATCTCTCCAAAACTTTAAACATGAATGGGTGTTGGACATTATCAAATTCTTTTTGTGCATCTAAGGATATGATCATGTGGTATTTTTTCTTTATATGGTGGATTATATTGATGGATTTTCATATATTAAACCATCCCTGCATGACTGGAATGAAGCCAACCTGTTCATGGTGAATGATATCTTTGATGTGTTCTTGTATTTGTTTTGCAAGTATTTTATTGAATATTTTTGCATCAATGTTCATAAGATAAAGTGGTCTGAAAATCTCTTTCTTTGTTGGGTCTTTATGAAGTTTAGTTATCATAGTGACTATGGACTCATAGAATTAATTTGGTAATGTTCCATCCATTTCTATCTTCTGTAGATGATTGAAGACTATCGGTATTAGCTCTTCTTTGAAGTTCTGGTAGAATTCTGCCCTGAAATTGTCAGGCCCTGTCCTCTTTTTGGTTGGGAGATTGTCAATGATTGCTTCTACTTCTGTAGGAGAAATGGGACTATTTAGTTTGTTTATCTGCTCATGATTCAATTTTGGTAAGTAGAATTGATCAAGAAAATTGTCCATTTCCCTTAGCTTTTCAATTTTTGGGGCATAAATGCCTTTGAAGTAGGGTCTTATTATTCTTTGTATTTCTTCAGTGTCTGTTGTTATGTCTTCCTTTTCGTTTCTGATTCTGTTGATTTGGATAGTATCTCTCTGCGTTTCAGCTAGTTTGGCTAACAGTTTGCTTATCTTGTTGATTTTCTCAATGAACCAGCTCCTGATTTTGTTGATTCTTTGAATTGTTCTCTTTGTTTCAAACTTATTGATTTTTAGCCCTGAGTTTGATTGTTTCCAAGCATCTACTCCTCTTGGGTGTTTCTGCCTCTTTTTTTCTCTAGGGCTTCCAGATGTGTCATTAAATTGCTTATGTTTAAAATTTCTTTATAAAGGCACTTAGGGTTATGAATTTTCCGCTTAGTATGCTTTCTATGTTTCCCACAAATTTGGGTATGTCGTCCCTTTATTTTCATTGAATTTCAGGAATTCCTTAATTTCTTTCTTTTTTTCTTCCCTGACCCATGTGTCATTAGGTGGAGAGTAGTTTCCGTGTGTGTGTGTGTAGGCTGTTTGTTATTTCTGTTATTGTTGAAGTTCAGCCTTAGACCATGGTGATCTGATAGGATACAAGATTTCATTTCACTCTTATTGTATCTGTTGCGGCTTGCTTTGTGACCTAATATGTGATCAATTGTGAAGAAGGTTCTATGGGGTGTTGAGAAGAAGTTATATTCCTTTTTGTTTGGGTGAAAAGTTCTGTAGATATCTGATAGTACCATTTGATTCATAATGTTGATTAATGATGTTATTTCATGACTTAGTTTGTTTCAACTACCTATCCTTCAGTGAAAGTGGGGTGTTGAAGTATTATTTTATTGTTGTATACTTAAATTTTATATTATTGACTTTTTTCATTGTAGCTTATAGCCAATGTTTTCATTAAGAGGAAACATCATAATTTCTTTACTTTTTGAAGAAAATGATTCAAAACTCTGAGTTACATTAGAAAATGAAGGTAATATAAATGATATACATTTTAAAATTTGCATTTAAACTGAAAACAACATGGAAAGGATACCTCTCATACTTTTAAATGAACTTTATTTTGGAACTCTGCTATTTGATAAGTATAAATAGATTGAAACTGAGTAAAATTGAAGGATCTCAAATGAAAAAGTTTGAGAGCACACATGTTTCAAAAATGATATAATTGAAGAATAAAATTGAACAAATCATCAGATTATTGGTGATCATTGGAAATGTGTGATTTAAGAACTATAGCACATAAACACACATGGGCTTCTCTTGTCTAATATTATAGCTCATGTCTGAATAAAGAAAATGCACACACACACACACACACACACACACACACACACACACACACACACCCTTTTAAAGGCTCAAAGTTAACCCCTAAATATCATCAAACATTTGTGAGTACTTCTGGGAATGTTTACTCCACATGCTTTAGAAATAGTCATGAAGAAAAAGTTAAGAGCCAAGACTGAATTCTTCTCTCATCTCTCAATAATGCCCACAGAATAAGAATAAACCCCCTTCCTTGTTTTTGTTATATGATGGATACACGTCTAATCTACCAGTGGATGCTTCTGAATATTATTTTTAGGGGCCAAATATTGCAAACTCCATCCACATGATGCAAACAATATGGTTACTTGTCTAGCATCACCCAGTGTATGTTAAAATGTTTAGGTTTGATTCTTTCTATAAATTTTCTTGAAAAATTGTTCTTGGGGTGACAAGATGGTGGTGCACAGTATGGACGGTGTCTAGAGGGCAGAGCAACAGAGACTGGAAAATGGAATGAAGGGAACACACCAGGAGCTCCAAGATCCCCCCTCGCTGCAGCTGGACAACTCCTGGTTCAGAAGGCACAAACTTCGAACACCCTGTGCTTCTCTGAATATGGGAAAGAGCATGGAACCCCTAGGGAAAAAGATGGGGCACTGAGGTGGCTGTGGCAGTGTGTGCCAGCTCAGCACAGCAAAATAAGTGAATGAACAGGCCACAGTCCAAAACACAGACTTGGGGACTTCTCCGACTGAACAAGTAGGAAGGATAAAAAGAAGCCCCCACCCCCAGCCCAACACCATCACAACTGGGTTTCCCCCAGGATTGGGAACCACAAGCTCCAATCACACTGCATTCTTTTGACTACTAGATCAGGCTAGGCCCACTGCACAAGAAAGGATCACAGCATTCTGTTCTCTGAGAACAAGTAGCCAGAGGAACCCTACAAAATCACAGATCCTAGGTGGCAGAGCTCAGATGAATCTATATCTGGGAGACAATGTCTGCCATTCCAGTATATGAAGCTGCTGCCTTCCAAAGTTACTCACCCCGTGACTGCCGGCTTAGAAATCCCAAGCCCTCTCAGCAGATTCTTATTGGTTACAGAATACAAGTGACTTAGGACTAGACCCCATTCTTTGTGTGGCATGAATGAAGATTTACAGATGTCATTCTTCTACTCATGCAAATAACAGCAAACTAAACTTAATTGCTGTGTATACATTTCACAGGTCATACAACTATAATTTTAGGATGCTTTAATGCTTGTGAGAAATTATATGTTTTCAGAACAAAAGAACTGGACTTTGAAGTTAGATCAGATCTGCAGGATTCATTTCTCTCAGCATGCTGGACGCTGACATCCTACATCCTTCATGTTCCAGCACCAAGTGCTTCAGTTGCTGTTCTCCATCAGAACAGGACAGCTCCCAAGACAGCTTCAAAGAAAGCTTCTGGTCCCAATTGGTATAACATTTCAGACTGTCACATACAGAACTGTTATTAATCCTGGAAGTTCTCAACATTTAGAACCTGGACAACAAATGATATTCCTATCTTGTTTAAACATTTCCCCAATTTTATTTGGGTCCCTACAAAGGTATTATTTGTGTCAAATCAGCTGGAAGATACCCTGTGAGAACAGTACTCCATTTTCCCTAAGGGATGTTGGGTAGGTTTTTTTTTGCTTGCTTTCCAGGGCTTTATTTGTTTATTTCCATTGGAGGTTGGTTAATTTTGCTATTGGTCTTATCTAGAGAGAAAACAAGATTATACTCAGGGATGTCTCTCTTTTCATTTACCTTTCATTCTTAGGTTTGGAGATAGGGGCTTAAAGAAAGAAGGGAGATTTAGAAATATATATGGATGATAGGACAAAAAGTAGATTATTGAGTCAACTGGTCAACTTAAGGCCTTAACTGTGCTCACAGGTTATTTTTAATTCATTGGTATAGACATTTATATATTTATGCAAAATAAGTTTCATTTTGATACATTGACATAGGATTCAAATGTAAGATTATTCTTCACTCACATTATACATATATTTCTACTCTAATATGAGGTATTGTACCCATACCACTCAAGTAGAATACAAGGTTTACCCCCAGTTCTTTGAAAATCCTACTGCAGGTTCTTTAGGAACAGTAAGTAAGACAAGTTAATTGTCAACTGATTAAAACATGGTCATTTCAATTACTAATATGTTTATACCACATGAATATGCATCCCAGATGTAAGAGGTGTAATTCTATCATCAGATAAGGCAAAATACTTAGAGAAGGGTCTTTTTAACAAACTCAGAGTCCTACAGAATATGGCATTTAAAGATGCTTATATTGTTTTAATGATTCTTTACCAACAAGACAGGTTAATTCCTGACAGTCCCTAGGCTATCTCAAAGATGATGATGAACATCAACAAAACTCCTTATGGAGCTGCCTTCAAATATAGCACATAAGCCACTGGGCAAAATGTCCTCATTTTTGACCACTGACAGAATTCTGCCTAAAAATTTGGCAAGTTTGGATGCAGGCAGAGTCAATGGCCAAACTTGGCCAAAACGAGGAAAGCATGGCTTCTATAGTTTCCCCTCACAAATATGTCAGTCTGATATACTGGGCCAGAAGGTCGAAGATGATATTCCAATGTTTTAGAGAGTATTGGGTAACTGTTAAGGCAGTATATTGTCTCAGTCTTTTTTTTCATTTCAGAAGATGCTAACCTGTACTTCTGGTTCACTCAGATATTTAAGTTTTATCCCTTCTGAAGTCTCTGATGGGGTTCCAGACCAAATAGTCTAGTTTCACAAATAGGCTTAGTTGTTTTGGAGTTAAGAAGTTTTTAGGTCTAGATAGATGTTTTTCATTGATAGAGATGAAATATGATAGCTATTGCGTTACATTCATAATTTTAGATTCACTGAGATAGGAAAATATTTTCTTCAGGGTTGCCAAATATGAACTGCCAAAACACTATGAATGTAACATGAATATAATTCCTGATTGTTCTTTGGTTCTTCTTTCTGTATGTAGTTTATTTTATATATGTGTAATAATGTAGATGTATACGTAAAAAAAAAAGAGGTAAATATTAAAAAATAGTTTAAAAAGAGAAACAAAATAAAAGCACTACATGCCAAAAATTGTTCTCTGATTATAGACCACATACAAGTATTTAATCTTTTTAGAACCCACATTAACTTTGTTAAAATACTTTTAAAACAATCTACACATGAAAAACAAAGAGAACTTTAAGGGAGGTATCTATAGTGTTTGCTCCTTCCAAATGAAGAACCTGGTTTACAGATACAGTTAGCATTAATTCTAAGGTTTCTTACTACATTATATATCTTTCATTAACTTTTCAGCTTCCATTATCATCAACTCACAAAATAGTGCTTTATATATAAGACATTATAAGTAAGGTCAATCCACTACAATGTCCTTACCTATTGGTCAAATATGCCTTAAAATTCTTTCTTCAAATGCCACTTTACTCACAAACTTTCACCTTGTACTCATTCACTTCATTAAACATTTATAATAGAAATAAAAAGCCGGGCGTGGTGGCACACACCTTTAATCCCAGCTCTCGGGAGGCAAAGGCAGGCAGACCGCTGTGAGTTCGAGGCCAGCCTGGTCTACAAAGTGAGTCCAGGAGAGCCAAAGATACACAGAGAAACCCTGTCTCAAAAAACCAAAAAAAAAAAAAAAAAAAAAAAAAAAAAAAGAAATAAAATCAATACCTACTCTATTTTATCGAAATCATTAGAGGTATATCTCTCAGAGTAGGAAAAATAATGATCTTCTACCACTTGAACAGACAGATGATGTAAGTATAATTAGGGAGTTTGAGAAGCTCATATTGATGCAAATGCAACCCAAAAATAGAAGCCATATCTACCCATAGCATTAGTAGTAATACTTTTGAGATATTAATACACAGTTAGTAAAACTAGAGCTATCACTGTGCATCGTTCTATAAACACTGTTGGAGAGGAAGAAGTCTTTATCTTGTTATATTCTAGAAAATTTGTTTCTCACTCTAGAGGAGTCTAGAGGGAAACATAAGTTTGAGGGAAAGGATGAAACAATCTGATCTTTGTAGCTGAAGTGATGGCTTAGTGGGAAAAGTCCTTTCCACACAAACATTAGAACCTGTGTATCAATTCTTAGCATTCATTAAATGCTAGGCATAATGACACGTCTGCCACCTCAGCACTGAGCAGTCAAGAATGACAAACTATCATAGGAGTTTACTAATCAGCCATTCCAGATAATCACTGAGTACCAAATGAGTAATAATTTCTCTCCTATAGAGGAATTTTAATCCAGCAACATGGCAACTCTTGCAAGGGATCACAACCATCACATCCAAAGACAGTGTGATCAAGCTTGAAGGCAGCAGTCCCTTAGTATACACGTCTTTAATCCCTTTGGGTGGATTACACACCCTTAACCCCTTTAGGTGGAATACAGATGTGATATACCTTCAAATCCTCTGGCTGAAACTTAGTACACACCATTCATTCCAAACAATAACATCTAATTGAGAGGCAGACAAGGTGACAAAACAGAGAAAATTTTGACAGGATGTCTCAGAGATAGGATATGCCCAACTCTCACAAGAACAGACAGGAAAGAAAAGGTACTTAAAAGAAGAGCAGAGAGAGAAAGCAAGGGAGTTCATAGAGTACAGTACAAGAATTCAGTAGAGTTTGTGCAATCAGTACAATATAGTTTGGTACAGTTTGGTGTAGTTTGTTTGAGTTCTGTGCAGGAAGTTTTGTCCAGTTCAATTTGGGAAGTTCAGAGGCAGGTTTTTCCAAGGAGAGCAATTCAGTGAGAAGTGGGGGGAATCCAGTTTCAATCAGTCAACTCTGATAAGAGTGTTGAGCCAGAACACCTGAGTTGAACCAGCCAGCCAGGCTCAGAGGCTGACAAAATTTTTGGCCCAGGTTAGAAGACAGAGGCTTGAAGCTGAAGCTTACAAGATCCTGGGCTTGTAGAAAATTAGATTGTATATAAGTTAGAAGAATTCAGGCCTAGCCCTAGGCTTAGTTTGAGAGAATTTCAAGGGCTCAGCCCAAGACATGTTTTCCTAAAACTTGAGTATGGCTGTAATCTAATCCCCTCATCTGAGGAAATAAAAACATTTGCATCCCCCAAAAGAAGATGAAGATGGATAGAGGGAGAAAACTAACATCAACCTCTAGCTTCCACTTTCAAAGGCACATATGTAAATGTGTGCAAATGCACACACACACACACACGAACTTGAGCACATGTGTGCATACATGTGCACACACACACACACACACACACACACACACACACACACACACACACCACAGCATCATCATCATCATCATTATCATCATCAGCAGCAGCAGTGGCAGCAGCATCTGCCTCACATTTGTTATATATTATTTTCTGCTATTATATCCATGGCAACTCCTAATTGAAAAAAATTTAAAAAATAGAAAGAAAAATATGAATAAATTGATAAGATATATTTTTAAAAAAGAAAAATATGAACCGTATGAATGAGAGTAGATGCAAGGATTCTAATGATGATTGGTTATCCATGGAAATCTAGTTAGTTGTAGGAAACAGATATCAAGGAATTTACTGATGAGGTGGTAGATTCTGACACTTTCAGTATTTGTGTGCCACAATTTCTGTTTGAAAACCCTTGGACAGTAATGTATGTATAGTAGGTCACTAGGTATAATTTCTTTTATTATGAGAAATCTTAGTTTTGCCTAATTGATTTCACACTGAAACAAAGTACTGTTGACACTGTTGCCATCTTTTAAAACTTGTTATTTAAATGTCATCTGGTACAACACCCAAATATTGCCAATTGAAAACAAATTCTGAAGAGACTCTATCATTACTACCCTTTAAATCCCCTGCCCCAGAATTTATAACCTTATTCTAAATATGTGTAAGCATATAAAAGTGTAAATCTCATTCTCCAATAAAGAAATTATCCTTTGCAGCAGATATAGATTATTATGGAAATACACAACTGTTAAAAATGTAAAAAATAACATGTCAAATAGTCATGTATACATCTTTAATCAACACTTACACATTAGTCTCTATGAATATTAAGGAAGAATAGCAATAATATGGATGGGTGTAATATTTATTCTTGGTTGTCAAATTAGCTATATCCAAAATGAACTACAATCCAGAATTGGAGGGCTTGGTTTGAGGTGAGTGAATCTACTCATAGTCCAGATGTTTGATGTAGGAAGAGACACACACCTCTGATCTGGGGCTTGAGGTGGAAAGACATACCTTTATTTTAGGACATATGTTCTATGGGAAACTTGGAACATGGAAGAAGCAAGATATTGCTTTTTGACTGCTTGCCCTTGCCTAAATAGCAAATCCGTTCCTTCATGCACCAGAGTCGACTTCAATATCCCAGCATCTACTCAAGACTAGCTGAGACATCCAGTCTTCTGAACTGAGCAATACTGGATTCCTGGACATTTTGTTCACAGCCAGCCATTGTTGGGTTATCTGGACTGCAGCCTGTAAGTCAATCTTATAAATCCCATATATATAGAAAATAATTATTTTCTGAATTACATTACTTTAGAGAACCCTTCCAAAAGGACCAAGATTTCTCATGCAAGATAGTGTCTCCCATATACGATATAATAGTTATGCCTACGAACAAGACCTATAGAATATTGCACCATTGAGCATGACAAGAGAAGGCCCCATCTATAGAGGAATAACTGCAAATAATTAATGTCTGCTGGGAGTTGGATAGCCACTCTTCTCTAGGGATGATACTCCTGATAAATTATACAATCTCAAATGATTAGCTTTGAACACATATAAATGTAAATGTAAGTATCACTAAACTGACTTAAAGGAGTTTATATTTTCAGAGGGAGTAGAGGTTCCAGGGCTACTTGCTGAACAGGAAGAAATGGTTGGGATTGAAGTAAATAGGGTACTCATGTACAAAATGTTAAAAAGTGAAAGGAAAAAGAAGTCTGGGGATGGGTACATGTCTCATGATTTAATAGTATGAACTGTTCTTGCAGAGTACTGCAGTTCAATCACTAGCAGCAACATCAAGATGTTAGCAACTACTTGTTAGTATAGCTGCAGAGAATCAGTGCCCTTTTCTTGTGTCTCTGAGCACTGTACTTGTGTTACATGCCCACATACAGAAACACAAACATAAATACAATTAAAATAGTATGTTTGAGTTAAATTCAGAAATGGATAAAAGTTGTCAAGTAATATACTTGCTACACATATAATTTGTTAAATTTGTAAAAAATGACATTTGAATAATAACAATAATTATATATTGATAATATTGAGTAGCACAAGAATTTGCATTACTGAAATATCAGGGTAAGTCTTTCGCCAGCTTTTATTTATTTTATTTTTTAATTTTGACTTTTTTGACAAAGCATTTTTCTGTGTAACCTTCGCTTTTTTCAATTCACATTACAGACTGAGCTGGACTCAAACTCACAATGACCCCTCTGCATCTGCCTCCCAGAGTGCTGGGATTATAGGCATGCACCGCAGAGGCAGGCTTCACAAACTTTTAAAGGATGTTTCTTTTTTATAAACCCATTATAGAGACAGAAAAATGTATATACAAAGAATGTTATAAGACTGTAATAAAAACTTATTAGCGAAATTCAAGAGAATATCTGTTCAATGTTGGTTTGTCCTAGAATGGACTGAAATGCCATTATAAAATAGGAAACTCTGTTAATATTTTCTGTCTTAACAAATAGAGAGTTAAATATCATGTTGCACATGTCTTTAATATAATATAAAGCACATGAATTAATTTGCAATTAATTGTTTTTATTTATTTATTTTTATATATACATTTATATTATTACACATATATACAATAAACTACCTACAGCAAGAAGAACCATGAAACAGTAAGGAATTATAAAAATGTTACATTCGTAGTGTTTTGGCTATTTGTATTTGGCAACCTTGAAGAGACATGTGAGTGTAAAATTCTGAATGTAAATCAATATCTATCATATTTCAGCTTTATCAACTTAAAACATCTATCTAGACCTTAAAACACCTTAACCCCCAAACAACTAAGATTGATTATAAAACACTATATATGTATTTCTGCTATTATATGGAGTACTATACCATACTACCCAAATCGATTTTAATGAATCAGCAGCTGAAAATTTGATGGGAATTAAATTATATTTTCCCATTTTTTATTTTTATTTTTAATTTAGTAATTTTACATCCAGACTGCATCCCACTTCCTCATCTCTTCCAGGTCCCACCCTTCCTCCCTCACACTCCTTAGTCCCCTCTTCTAGTCCTCAGAAAGGGGAAGCCAATCTCCCCTATCATCAGATCTCAGACTATCAAGTCACATCTAGACTGCCTGCATCTTCTTTCTTTGAGGCCTGGAAAGGCTGCATGGCCAGGGAGAAGTAATCAATGAGTGGCCACCAGAGTCTATGTCAGAGGTATTCCCTACACCCCATATAGTAGGTCCCACAGGGAGATTGTGCTGCCAATAGACTACATCTGAACAGGGGGTCTAGGTCCTCACCGTGCATGGTCCTTGCTTGGTACATCGGTCTCTGTAGCTCCTCACCCCCTCCCCACGGCCCTGACTTGTTGGCTCCATTGGTCTCCTGGTGGAGCTCATGTCCCCTCCAGGCCCTTCTATCCCCTATCTCTTCCACAAGATTCTATAAGTGCTACCCCCAAAGTTTGCCTGTGATTGTCAGCATCTGTTTTGTTCTCCCCTGATTGGAGTCTTAGAGGACCTCTATGCTAGGCTCCTCTCCTGTTCCTTCTCTTCAACAGCTTCCAGTGGCTATACTATTTGCCCTTATGAATGAGAATTAAGAATCCTCACAAGGGACCTCCTAGTTTATTTAGCTTCTTTATCTGTGTATTGTAGTATGGGCATCCTGTATTATGTGGTTAATCTGCTTATAAGTGAGTACATGATTATATTTCTGGGTCTGGGTTACCTCACTCAGGATGGTATTTTTGAGTTCCATCCATTTGCCTGCATATTTCATGATTCCCTTGTTTTTCGTAGCTAAGTAGTATTCCACTGTGTAAATGTACCACATTTTCTTTATACATTGTTAAGTTGAGGGACATGTAGGTTGTTTCCAGATTCTAGCTATTGTGAACAAAGCTGCTAAGAATATAGTTGAACAAATGTCCTTTCTATATGGTGAAGAGTCTTTTGGATATATGCCTAGGAATAGTATTGTTGGGTCTTGAGGGTGAACTATTACCAGTTGTCTGAGAAAGTGCCAGATTGATTTCCATAGTGGTTGTACAAATTTGCATTCCCCGCAGCAGTGAAGGAGTGTATCTCTTACTCCACATCCCAGGCAGCGTTTTTTGTCACCTGAGTTTTTTATCTTAGCCATTCTGACAGCAATAATATGGAACATCAGAGTTTTTTGATTTGCAGTTCTCTGGTAACTAGGGGTGTTGAGCATTTCCTTACATGCTTCTTGGTTGTTAGATATTCCTCGGTTGAGAGTTCTCTCTTAGTTTGTATCCCATTTTTAAAATTAGATTATTTAATTTGGTGGTGTGTAATTTCTTGTATTATTTGTATATTTTGGGTATGAGCTGTCTGTCAGATGTAGGGTTGGTGAAAAATTTTTCCAAACCTCTAGGCTGTCATTTTGTTAAAAATAAATTCTACAAAATACCTAATAAGCTTCACACTTAATGCTTCACACTTAATGTACAATGTCAACAACACTCAAGAACATAATATTTATGGCCATAAATTCTTTTGAATTGAGACCCAAATCAATTCAGTGCTGTAAGAAGAAGAAGAACAAAACAAATGATTAAAAATAAGAATATTAAAATGTTAGCATGGGTACTCTTTTCAGATGCTTAAAGAAGAATTTTAATCCAGTATTAAGGTGGCTGTGGCCAAGGATCAACTTTGAAAGAATTTATAGTTCTGTGCAATCCCAGTAGATGACAATCTTTAATCCCTCTGCCTGGAATACTGACACACCATTAACACATACTTTTAATGACAAACAGTGAAGGTAATGCTAGTTTGTAGAAGGAAACACCCTAGTTTAAAAGTGATGTCTAATTGATGGGTAGACAAAGTGATAAATCAGAGATAGATTTGACTGAATGAATCAGAGATAGGATATGCCCAATTCTTGTGAAAACAGACAGGAAAGCGAGGCTACCTAAGAGCAGCACAGTAGAGTAGAGACCGGAGAGTAGGGTGCAGGAGAGAAAGAGTAGAAAAAAATAATTCAGGAATGTAGAGAATTCATTAGAGAAGACAGGGCAGTGAGAAAGGAGTTAATTAAAACTGAGTTAGAAATAATCTAAACATTATATATTTAGATTCTTTATTCTCTATTATGATGTAAATAATGGAAAGCCTAAAATAAAATTATGTCAATTGCCCAGTTGTGGGAACTCATGAGTAAAGTAGGAGTACTCAGGGAATGAGGCAAGTGGTTGCACATTTGACGCCAATTGGGTAATGTATCAAGTGTCAGCCAAGATCTTGTTTTAGAAGGAGAAAAACAAACAAAAAATATCACTCATGATAGATCTATATAGATGTATGTAGAATTACTACTTCATTATGAAGATGAGGAAAGACTTATTTTTCTATTTCTTGTTTTTGTCAAATTTTGTAATTGCTTCTATGTATGGGTGTCTATGTTTATGGCATGTGCATCTGAGTGTTGGTGTCCAGAAAGTCCAGAGATGTTGAATTTCCTGGATATAGCACTATAGCTATAGGCTATTAAATTCCTCATGATATGGGTACTGGAAAGAGAACCAGGGTTCTCTGGGAAAAAAAGAACCTGTTTTTTACTGTTGTACTGGCCTAAAATCATGGTATTTTTGAATATATGTTTTACTCTGTGAGTCTGAGGCCAGCCTCATCTACAAAGGGAGTCCAAGACATCCAAGGCAAAACAAAGAAACCTTGTCTCGAAAATTGTATCTGTGTTTGTGTGTGGTGTATGCACATGCACATATTAGCTAAGGCAGATATTGAGGTCCATAATATTCCTTAGTTGCTTTTCTTCTTTCCTGTTTGGAAGTCAAGTTTCTCAGTGAAACTCAGAATTCATAGAAAATTAACTTTGCTAGCCATCTTGCTCAAGGGTATGCTTAATCTCATTATAAAATGATACGATGGTCACCATAGCCTTCTGCCAGGTGCCAGAATACCAGGATCTAACTCCTGGTGTTCTTGTTTGCAAGGTATGATCTTAGTTATTGAGACATATACCAAGCCTAAAATTATTGCTTTTATATATGCATAATGCATATTACAGATAATACATTATAATATGACTAAAAAATTACTTTAAAATTCTAACTGTAATCCTTTTCAAATGAATGTTACAAGATGACTGTAAAGTTGAAGTTGAGATTAGCTTTTCTTTTGCACATGAAGCAAGTAACAAAGAAGGCTAAGTTTTCCAGTATGTTATGTATTTTGAGCAAAGTTCTAGAAATTAATGAATATGAAAGTCACAGAAACCTGTGCTAGACAGTGGGAAAACAAAGTCCCACTCCAGAATATCATAAGACTACTGTGAAAATTATCACAAGACATGGATCTGTATCA
This sequence comes from Acomys russatus, assembly GCF_903995435.1. NCBI lineage: Eukaryota > Metazoa > Chordata > Mammalia > Rodentia > Muridae > Acomys > Acomys russatus. Next base: position 105,142,656 of record NC_067137.1, on the reverse strand, counting down.
CTCAAAAGAGAAAAGGGAATCCTGCTCAGCTATTGGTGGCAGTGAAATTAGTTATCCAAGTAGAAATAAGTAAATCAGATCTTAATCACACACCATACCTATAGCTCAATCCAAGGACTTAAACACCCAAATCAAGCCTAATAAATAATAGATATTTGTCAGATATACTCACTGACTCAGGGTAGAGTTGAGAGTTTTAAATGAGAAACAACCAATGCAGACTGTAAAGAAAATGACTGATTACTTTAATTATATTAAAATTGAACACCTTTTATCAAAAGAAAAATTAGGAACACTAAAGAATGATAACTTCAAGGGGATGCACTATCATAATAAAATATATAAATAAGTGCAATATATTAGTTTTAAGTTTTATGTGATAATATATGTATATTACTAAATATATAAAGAAATGAAAGTAGGCAAATATTATAAAGTATCATTTTGGGGAAATGTTCTAAAATATTAATGTTCAGTTTATTAAGTTTGCAACTATTCTAGATATTTTTATTGTAGTGTTTAGAATAGCTTAAATATATTTACATATACAGAATTTTATTTAATTGTGTATATTAAAAATAAATATGGTATATATAGAATGAGACACAAAGATTATAAGCAAGAAATTCAAAGAATTTTGGCAATACATATATCCCATAATTTCTCAGTATTTATCATGTATCTTTCCAGGCAATCCATAACCCCAGAGGCAAGCAATGTTCTGATTTTCTTCCAAAAGTTAGTCATGGATTTCTAGAAGTTTCTATACATGCCATCATATGTATTCTATTTTATCATGCACTTTATGCTCAGCACAATATTTTTAAGTTCATATGCCAACAATTGGTTCCTTTAATTTCTGGGTAGTGATCTGCTGTATGAAATCTGAGCTTAGTTTATTCATTCTCCTATTAATAGAGAAATTGTTTCAATTGCAGAGCTAAAATGCTTTGAGTTGTTTCCACTTAGGGACCAGTACAATAACACTTCTATGAACATGTTTGTCTTTATAGGGAATTATCAGATTGACTTCCAAACTGGCTACAGATACACACACATATGTCACAAATATCAGGTATGAATGAAAGAATGAAATTAAATATCACTTCAAAGCTGTACTTCTTTGCAATGCACACTTTGCACATTTCCTCATTGGATGTGTCTGTGTCCTTTTTTGTTCTTACATAAGTACTATTATGTTTGAGGATATAACTTAGTGGTAGAGTGACTGCCTAGTATACACAAGGCCCAGAGGATAATCTCTCTCATCACCAACACAACTACTTATGGAAAGATGGGACTCATTTGAATCTACATTGTTTTTCTAGGCCATACTTAATTAAATGTGCTATGTCTGTTTCTCCATTTAAGGTCACCTGCATAGTTACCAGAAAATAAGAAATAGGCATGGGGGTTTTGTGGAGGTACTGTTATCATCCAGCCTGAGACACTGTATGAATGGTAAAAATTAAAAACTTCTTTAAGTGGGTATTTCCCAGGAATGTTCATTCTTTTCATTTAAAAAAAATATTTTCTCTCTTTATGCTGGGGCATGCTGTTGTTTGAACTTTGGTTGAAGGAAAGTTATGCTAGCCTAGAATATTTCCATATAACAAACTTGGTAATCAACACCTATTCCTCCTGCCTCCATCTGTCATTTGTTGGAATAATAAGCATGCATCACTACACCTAGATTTTCACTGTACATTTGCTATCAAGTCCCAGGAAATGGTCTGAAAACTGGAATATGACGTGAAAGGAATGCTTTCAAATGTAGTTTCCAAGGAGGCAGTGGTGGCTTTTATTGTGAGTAATAGTTTATATTCTAATTGTCATGTATTATTTCTCCTCTTAGCTCAACAAGCTTAATTAAATACGTTTTCAAATGGCATGGATAGCATCTTCTGCCTTCATTTTCTAAGGAAGAGACTCCCCGCCTCATTTTCAATCCTCTGCAGTACACACACACACACACACACACACACACACACACACACACACACACACACACACACACACACGCTTCATCAAAGTCATACATGGGCTTTGATATGAAAGGAAATAATGTGTTGAAATAATTATGTCAAATTTCTAATAATGCTTTACCCTTTCATCCTATCAGCACTCATGAGTCTGCCTAACAAAGGATGAGCCATCATGGTGTCTCTTTCATTAAACCTCCTTTGTCCCAAAACATATGGCTTAGTGAGGTCTGTTGCGTTATTTCCTCCTTTTTTAGAGCAGTTCTGTTTCATTTCAGCAAAAGATAATAGTGAGTTTTCTGTAACGTGCTGTTCCTGTTGTTAGGTAATTATTCTGTCTGAAAAAAATATAATAGATTTTTCGCAAAAGAGCTATTCAACCCACTGCATTTTACTATGGAAATCAAAAGTCTCAGAGAAATGGGAAAATTTTAGACAAAAATGAACATATTTCTGTCTATCTGTTTTCCTATGTATTACAGAAATCTGCCCATGAAATTAGCTAAGAAAAAATACACTGAAGTTTTATGATGGAAGGTTTTTTTTTCCCCTTTCTACAAATGGAGCAAAGAGAATGATGTCAAAATTATTCTTTAGAATATATCACTACTCCAATGTTGATCTAAGTTGAATATATTTACTTAATACAAATGTAAATATCCTTCACTGAAAAAAATAAGTAAAATATATAAATAGTGAAACAAACAAAATGCCTTCTATCCTTTCTATAGGTTATTACAGTTCACCTCAAATGCCAACTAAATTGTAATCATTTATTTGTTCTTCACTGATAAACTGTATGCTTAATTCATATGACTATTTTTAATTGTTTTAAATTGCTTGAAAACTTATTTATGTATTTGATTTTTTAAAAAATAAAATCAAACATTAGTGATCCCATGGTTTAAGTTCTTGTCTGTCTTAAGTCTATCATTATAAGAAATTTATAAAAATTTCCAGTGCAAGTCTTAAAAAAAAGTACTTCGAATTCAATTTTAATAAGCTTCAGAAAGTCTCACCTTTTCCATTCTTTTTTTTTTCTTTTTTTTTATTAATTTATTCTTGTTACATCTCAATGTTTATCCCATCCCTTGTATCCTCCCATTCCTCCCCCCCCCCATTTTCCAATTATTCCCCTCCCCTATGACTGTTCCTGAGGGGGATTACGTCCCCCTATATATTCTTATAGGGTATCAAGTCTCTTCTTGGCTACTTGCTGTCCTTCCTCTGAGTGCCACCAGGTCTCCCCCTCCAGGGGACATGGTCAAATGTGAGGCACCAGAGTACGTGAGAAAGTCATATCACACTCTCCACTCAACTGTGGAGAATGTTCTGACCATTGGCTAGATCTGGGAAGGGGTTTAAAGTTTACCTCCTGTATTGTCCTTGGCTGGTGCCTTAGTTTGAGCGGGACCCCTGGGCCCAAATCTGCCTATCATATTGTTCTACTTGTAGATTTCCTTTTCCATTCTTGATCTAGAGTCTTCACATTGCACAGCATATATTTCACAGTACACAGTAAAAGTAGGAAACAGACATTTGTAAGACATCATCGGTCATAAAACAGACTTTTTCCATATTCTGATTCTTTTACTACATCCTTCCTTCTAGTATATAAATTCTTACACCTAGAAAAAGATCTCAGTGGCTATCCCCCAATTAGAGTGTAATTGACTGTTTTCAGGTTTGGGCAACTACAACTACTACTGAAAAAAATCACTGGAAACCAAGTACTGTGTGAATATACATTTTCATTTTACTAATTGAAATATCACATTGTGATTAGTGAAAGGCAAGTTTTAATTCTTTCTTAATTTCTGTTGACTCCATAGAACTATGAAGCAGAAACTTGACATCATGTACAATACATATTGTTTAGGATTACTTTCCATGTATATTGTACATTTGAATCACATTAGAAAAAATACTAATGAAAGACATTAAACTCAGATAAGATAAATATCTTTATCAGCGTTAAGTTCTTAAACCATTATTTGATTGTATTATCCACAAGTCTTCCAAGAACCTTAAGAGAGATGGGGATCACTGGTGACCTTGCAGACTTTTTCTGAGGGCAACGCAGGCCAGAACTGATTATCACCAGCAATGGCCTCTACTGATAGTGTCTGATTGAGGGGCCAGAATTAAATTGCTGGGGGCTGGTGAGTGCTGATAGCTTCCTGGTGGGGCTTACAGCTACTATGTGAGTGGGCCAGAGGTGATCGTTCCTAGTAAGGGCTTTCCACTGAGAATGCAAAAGTGTTGGAAAAAGAAAGGGAAGGAAGGAGAGGAAAAAACCACACACACACACACACACACACACACACACACACACACACACACACACACACAGATGAAGTAAACCATACTCCAGCAGGTAGGTGCCAAGAAGTTTCTTCTGACTTTATTTTTTTCTCCCACAGTTTATATCCTCCACCAAAATCTTTCAAGCAGTACGAACATCACATTATGTTTATATTCTATATTTCTACAAATAAATGATTACAATGAACATACAAAAGAAAAACATGTTGCCCAAAATCTTCACATTATTATATGTTTTACATATTGTGGGTGAGAAACAAACATGAAAAGCAAGTTTTTTCCAAGAACCCACATATATATGTAACTAAGCAACTTATTATATATTAGCAGAGTATAGGCAAGCAAGGTACTTTCTCAGCCAGCTTTTCTTTACTGGCAGGCTGCAATTTGTGGTTAAAAAAAAAAAAAAAGGCAATTATCTTAAAAAGCAATCTTACGAAGATCTTTAAAGAATCACAAATTTAAACTTCTATATATCCTGTCTGTTGGCTGGACCTGGGTAGGAGTTTGAAGTTTATTGCACGTATTGTCCTTGGCTAGTGCCATAGTTTGAACAGGATGCCTGGGCTCAAATCTGCCTATCATAATGTTCTTCTTGTAGGTTTCTAGGACCCTCTGGATCCTTCCACTTTGTCATTCCTCCATGCTTCTCTCATCTAGAGTCCCAATAGGATGTCCTCCCCTCTGTCCCAGTTTCCTGATAAGTGCAGACTTACAGTTGAGTGGAGAGTGGGGTATGACTTTCACACAAACTCTGGTGCCCCGTATTTCACCACATTCCCTGAATGAGGAGACCTGGTGGCACTCAGAGAAAGGATAGCAGGCTACCAAGATGAGACTTGATACCCTATGAGCATATACGGGGGAAGAGGTCCCCCTCAGTCACAGTTATAGGGGAAGGGAGTAAGGGGAAAATGAGAGGGAGGGAAGAATGGGAGGACACAAGGGATGGGATAACCATTGAGATGTAATAAGAATAAATTAATAAAATAAACTTCTACATAAAAATAATCAGCCATATCTACTTTAAATCCTGAAGGTGCTCATCTGTTCATAAACATGTTTTATTATCAGATATCAGGAAGCAGAAGGCAATATATATATATATATATATATATATATATATATATATATATATTATGGGCCATTGCTCTTGATTTATCAACCTCAAAAAGGTCCCTAGCTTTACTATGTAGAATGTGCTTTTTATTTACTTCTAATAATTCCCTAAGATTTCCTGTATCAAAGCCAATAGCAAAAACATCTTTACCTTAATTTTCTAAACAATCTATTCTTCCCTAAGGTTTTCTGCATTGGAGCCACTAGCAAAAACATCTTTAGCTAACTTGCTGAACAATCTATTGTTCCAAATTCTTTTTAAGAGCAATGATCATTATTAGCAACCTATATCTGCAGGTTCTTTTTAAGGGTGGTGGTTGAATCATTAATCTTCTCCAGCAGCAATGCCTGAAAGAGATTAAGCATTGTTATTGTGTATGCTAATGATACTGCCAAGGAAGCCCCCTTTATAGGACTCACACAATTTATATAATAAGGTGATTATGAGGACCACAAAGGTAACAAGTAAAGCTGTGCTCCATAACAACCTGAATTCCCCAGGACACTATGTTCTTAGGGTTATGCCTCACCAAGACATGCCTATCCTGGGCACGTTAATGATTGTGCAGCATTTTGTGAGTTCTAGATCCTTTGCTGTTCCTCTTAGATACACTCTTGCAAAAGTGGGAAAACAAATCTATGTATTTTTATGTGAGCCATGTCTGGATTCACACATGCATGTGTGTATGTGTGTATAGAGGCCAGAATATACCACATAACATCAGTTATCAAATGTATCGCATACAGTCCACTTTTTATTAAAACAAAAACAGGAGCTTTCCAGAGGAACTTGCCAAATTTAGCCAAGCTTCATGGTCTCGGAGCCCTGTGTATTGATATACCTCAATTTCCCCTGCTCACCACCACACCTAGTTCTCTCTCTCTCTCTCTCTCTCTCTCTCTCTCTCTCTCTCTCTCTCTCTCTCTCCCTTTCTCTCTTTGTAATTGTGAGCTCAATATCTCATATTTACAAAGGAAGCACTTTAACATCTGAGCTATCCTCCATGCCAGTAACATTTTTTTTCATTTTCATTTTATTTTTTATTAAAGTAATTTTTTTGTATTTTTATTATAATTCTTTTTTACATATACACATAAATAAAATAAACTATATACATCAAGAAGAACTATAAAACAATCAGGAATTATATAAATGTTACATTGATAGTAATTTGGCTATTTGTATTTGGCGAACTTGAAGTAAACATCTTTCCTATCTTTCTGAGTCTAAAATTCTGAATGAAAATCAATATCTATCATATCTCATCTCTATTGACTTAAAAGATCTATCTAGACCTAAAAACGTTTTAACCCCTAAACAACTAAAGACAATCATCCTGAGTGAGGTAACCCAGACCCAGAAAAACACGTATGGCATTGTTTTTGATGTTTGACTGCTATGTGAACCTGGCTATTAAGGGCAAACAACTTTTAATTGCTTTTAACAATTAAAATATTTGAAACTTTTATTTAAAAGAAAATGGAAGCTCTTACAAAAATTTATTTTAATATACTGCACCATAGAATTAATTACATTGTGCTTCAATCCTGTTTAATTTACCCAATCATGCAACAGAGATGCATTGAGGGCTGAGTGAGCAATAGAAAAAGGTACCTTTAATGAAATGCAGCAAGAGCATTTTAATCCTCTAAAATAACCCAGTAGTAAGCTGTTTGCTGAAAATGTCAAATGCTATGAGATACTATTGTATTTAAAACAGGGACATCAGAAATATAAAGCAGAAGGTTATTATCAGAAACATTCAGAATGTATTTGATTACTGCAGGTCCTAATTACAGAAGCCGGGCATTTGAAGAGCAATCAATAGATCCAAAATGATGAAATCACCATGCTTATATTCACAGCAAGCCTCAAATGAGAACAAAATTCTCTTATTTTCTATGCAATCATTTGGTTTTTTTTAAGTAGAAAAATGTGTGGGGAAAAATAATAAATAATTGCATTGTTTATAGTTAATGAGGATTATTTGAATGTCATTTACAGACTTTCAGAAACAAAAAAGAAAACCTAGAGATGTTCTAAGTTTAACCAAGTGTTGAAACATTACTATATTTGTTACATTGCTGTTGCTGTGGTAAAGCATCATGACCAAAAGTGTTAAAAAACAAAGGATCTCGAGTTACTGTTTATGGTAGAAAGCATGGAAGCATGTGTAACAACTGGAAGAAGCTGAGAGATCACACCTCAAACACAAGCAGGCACTGTGAACTGGGTACGGGGCAAAGCTATACACTGTCAAAGTCTGACCCCAGTAACATGCCTACTCTAGAAAAGGTGACCTTCCTAAAACTTTCCTAAGAGAAGAAACATCTGGTAGTCTGCTAGCCTAATGATTAGATGCTGGTTCTATGGGGCGTGTTATCATTTAACTACGCACCATCATTATTTATAGATGATGAAAAGATGTGAATCATATTGGCTTGATGCCTGAGTCAAGAATTATAAACATTAGGGATTACGTTAAGTTTCCTAGGCTTCTGTTAAGGGATCTGAGAAAGGGTAATATCTGTGAAGCAGTGTCATTGTTGTTGTGAAGACTTTGTGGGTAAGTACGTGTGAAAGAATGAGAAAGTAACCAATAATAAGGGTCTATAACCTCTGATATTTCATTATAGCAATTCTTATACAACTGTCAATAAAAGTATGTAATCATTATTAATAGACACGAGACGGAAAATAAACACTAACATATGTGGTGGTAACAGGCTACACTTAAGAATTAATGGCTCATCATGTTGATCCATTTGCCTGAATATTGTCAGCATCATGAATGGCTTCCAGTCCATCTCTATCAAGATCATGGAAAAGTTTACAAATAACTGTGTTTTACAAAGAAATAAAATGGGTGGGGTTGTATGGAGAAATGGTTCAACCAACAGTGTTTCCACACAAAGATGAGAGCCTACATTTGATCCTTATCATCAACATTTAAAAAAAACTTGGTGGGATATGCTTATAATCAAAATGCTGGGGGATCAGAGACTGAGAGATTTCTGGATCTCCAATGCCAGCCAGTTTATTTTTTATCAAGGAGCTCCAGGCCACAGAAAGATCTTCAACAAAGTCAAAGGCTTCTAAAGAATGACACAAGAGTTGTCCACTGGCCTCCATACACAAGTGCAGACACAGTCACACTTCTGTAAACAAACACACATACACACACACACACCACAAAAAGAATCTGAAGACTAGAAAATATTTTACCATGTTTTGGTAACAAACAATGTTTCAGGAATAGTTTCTTTTTTAATTTTTCATTTGAATCATGTACTATGGTAAGGAGTACACTAAAGAGTGAGAAAAGAGACAAGAGTGGTGGTACATGCTTTTTTGTTTTGTTTTGTTTTGTTTTTTGTTTTTATTTTTTTTTCTGTTTTTTTACACTGTCTTTTTATTTTTTTATTTTTATTTTATCTTTTTTAATTTTTATTAATTTATTCTTGTTACATCTCAATGGTTATCCCATCCCTTGCATTCTCCCATTCTTCCCTGCCCCCCATTTTCCCATTATTCCCCTCCCCTATGACTGTTCCTGAGGGGGATTACCTCCCCCTGTATAGTACTCGCGAGGCAGAGGCAAGTGGATCTCTGTAAATTTGAGGCCAGACTGGTCTACATAGTGAGTCCTGAACAGCCAGTGCTACACAGAAAAACCCTGTCTCAAAACAAACAAGCAAACAGAAGAGTGAGAGAAGATAGAGAAATCTAGGGAGAAGTGGCTAGCAGGGCTGGTTGTCACCATATGCACAGACTGGAAGGTACTGTGAAGTTTTCTTTGAATGTCTTACTAATTCTTCAGCATCAGTCTTCATACAACAGAAGCAATATGAAAATTACATGCAAAGTTTTCTCAAAGCATAGGAACGGAAAATTATTTCATCTCTAAGAATATTGATTTCTCTAAAGGCAGCAGGTTTTGTGTGTCTAACAACTACAACAATAGAATAACTTTGTCCATGGAACCTCTGGTATGCATATTAACTTCCCTCCAAAGTACATGTGGCTGAGTGACCAAGGCAGTTCTATGAGAAGGTGGGATTCTACATAGTGATTTTGCAAAGGGTTCTACATATTATGTAACTGTGTCTAAGTATATGACTGAAAGATAGAGGTGGAACAGTTAGCTACTTTGAAACATATACACCACATGAATTAATGCAAATGATATAATAAAACAGCATCAAACCTCAAAATAGTGTATGCTATAATCTCAGGAGGCACATAGAGAGGAAGTTTTCCAAGTTCCAGGACCAGTTAATCTACGCATCAAGACATAACCTAGGAGAGTAAAAAATAAGCAAATAAATGAATGTTTTACTTCATATGCTGTATTGTGACTTCTAATTCATATATTCTCTGAGAAGTTTTTCAACATACTCCTTTGGTAAAATAGGCAGAATATGGACAAGGTTCATGACAAATAATAATGTGGACAAAGACAGTAAGTAGGATATGAGCTATTATGAAATATGACAGAAGAATTTCCCCTGAATATTAAGCCTCATAATTTAAATGTGTGAGACATCTGGTGCTCAGACCTGGCTACAAGAGTCAAACACATAAACTGTAGAAGATATACCCCATTTTCGTTTATTGCAGACTTACATTTGTATTTGATTAGCCATGCAACCATAGCATATTTTAGTTACTGCAACTCAATTCAATATTACACTATTATATAATCAGACTGACTTAGGTTTAGAATTTGCATATGGGCATCATTAAAACATACATAATCATTCTATACACAAAATTCCATATCCGTAAGAATAATGCAAGTAGAAATCACAAGGAAAGCCTAGATTGTCAACAACTATTAAAAGCAATGATCAGAGGAACAATTGTCCTGAAAGCTGTCAGAAGCAGGGTGAGACTGCTAACAGCATACTGTATGGTTTGCATATTACTGAAAAGTGGAATCATTTGTTTATGTCATTTTAAACATGTGCTTGTGGAATCTTGTATGACTGTGTATACTATCATCATGTGAAGGTAAAGTGTTCAAATACTGACCAGGTACGCACGTGCATAAAATGATAGAAATTAAAGCCATTTTTTTGGTGTCTAGAGAACAATAATGTACCTGGGCATGGAGGTCAGGGGAAAATTTTAGATGACTTTTCAGGGTCAGTTTTCCAGAACATTCTTAATGGAACCTCTCACTGACCCAGCCTCTTCCAGTTCCAGGCTAAATTTATTGGGAAAATGTTCTTAATATTAATGCTCCTTATGCTAAAATTACTTACATATTGCTACACATGGTTTGGGGTCTGTATTTTGTTCATTTGTCTGTCCATTTCTTTTTTACATACTTTGTAAGGATCAAACCCAAGGATTGCAAGCACTCTGATCACTGAGCCACACATGTAGCCTTTAATACAATTACTTGTTATTGTAACATTAAAGGTGACATTTATATATTTAACCACATATTTGCATTAATTATAATAATTTGAGGGAATAATTTATTTGGTAATTAAGAAAATATGATACATTATATAATGGAATATTACTCAGCTATTATAAACAATGACATCATTAAGTTTGCAGGTAAATGGATGTACCTGGAAAAGATCTTCCTGAGTGAAGTAACCCAGACTCAGAAAAACAAACACGGCATGCATTCACTATAAGTCGATATTACCCATAAAGTACAGGATGACCATTCTACAATCCATAGACTCAAAGAAGCTAAGTAACAAGATGGGGTAAAGGGAGGATGCCTGATTCTCGCTAAGAAGGGGAAATAGAATAGATATCTGGGGGGGGGGATGGACAAGTGGAATTGGATGGGAGAGGGGATGAAGATTGGAACAGGAGGGATCAAGTGTGAGGAGGACAGAGGAAGAAAAAGGAAAGAAAGAACTGGGATTAGTTCGGGAAGGACCTGGAAACAGGACAATGGAAACTCCCAGGAATCTATGAGGGTGACCCTAGCTAGGACTCCTAGCAACCGGGGATATGAAACTTGAAAACACCTCCTGTAACCACGAAATAATTTCAATGGGGGAATGTTAACCAAAAGCCACCTACAAATATTTTGACTCACAATATTCCTTCCCTTAAAATGTTCAGAGATAAATAGGGACCAGAAAATGAAGAAATGTCCAACCAATGACTGGCCCAATTTAAGAAGCATCCAGGAGAGTGTGCTTACACCTGACACTATTGATGATATTCTACTGTACTTGCAGACAGGATCCTAGCATAACTTTCCTATGAGAGGCTTCACCCAGCAGCTGATGGAAACAGATATGGAGACCCACAGCCAAACATTAGGTGGAGTCCTGGGAAACTTGTAGAAGGAGGAATTGAAGGGGCAAGAGAAGTCAAGGACACCACAAGATAACCTACTGAATCAACTTACAGGAGACTGCAGGGGCTTACAAGGACTGAACCACCAATCAAAAAGTATGCATGACCTATGCCCTCTACATATATGTAACGGATATGGAGCTTGGTCCTCATGTGGAACCCCTAACATCTGGAGCAAAGGCTGTCTCTGACTCTGTTACTTGGCTCTGGTTTCCTTTCTCTGGCTGTATTGCCATGTCTAACCTCAATAGAAGAAGGTGTGTGCTTAGTCTACTGCAAATTTATATGCCAAGGAGGGTTGATATGCATGGGTGGCTTCCTTTCTCTGATTACACAGGGAGGGGGCGTTGAAGGAGGGAGGTGTTAGGGAGGGACATTGAGAAGGGGAGGGAAGCTCCAGTATGGATGTAATGTAAACAAATAAAGTAATTAATGAAAAAAAGATATTTCACCTAGGAAAAACTAATTTAACACCACAGAGAAATTTTTACCTTTCAACTTTATGATTGTAATACACCTCCATAAATTAAAGTGAAGATAAATTATACTTTGATGACATTTAATGTATAAAAATATATACATTTACTCACAGGAACTCACACTTTGTGAGAGTACGAGAGAACCATAGTATTTGATGTTACCAAATTACCTCAGATGGGTGGTAAACATCTAGCTACAATTAAAGTTTTATCCTTGTGTGTGTTCTCATTGTGGAGAATGTTCTGAGACAGCAGGTGGCTTGCTTCCAGATGGCAGCTCAACTATCCAGATGTTCCATATTTGGCACTCCTATCTCTCTAGAGACATATCATTCTATTTCTCCACCCAAAATATGGAATATTACATGTTAGGAATTTAGAAGACCCATTTATTATTTTATGTTTTGACTGAAAAAAATTGTTTACAAAATCCTTCAATATTTTTCATGCAATTCATGCATTAGCAACACTTTTAAACTTACTGTTTTTTATATGATGATCAAATGTTTATCCATGTATAGAGTAATATTTTTTAATATAGACAAAGAATAGGAAGGTCTGATGATACGTTCACAATTCTCCCTATCTTATTTGCTTACTGTTAGGTGGACAAGTGATGAGAGTGATAGATAAATTGCTTAGTTATAGAATAAAAAAGAAAGCAAAATATCTTCGCAAGTACCTACAATCTTAACACTGAGAAAGCTGATGCATCAGGTTTATGCCTCCATGGCTAGTGTGACTCAAAGAAGAAAAACATTTAATGTGCAAAATACTTTTTAAAAAATACACAATAACTTTAAACAAATTATAATAGTTTATGATGGTAATGAGCATTACAGTGCAATATGTATGACTATTTCTACATAATTTTAGAGAATATATCATTCAAAAATCATACATCGTGGGTGTATGAAATTAGAATCATGAGATGAGAGGAATAAATTTAAAAGGATATTTAAAAGGATGAGGGAATGGGGGAATAGAGAAGATAGAAAGAAATGTGTAATGAAAGCAGGAGAGAGATGTCATTAGAGTAATGAATGATCTGCTAAAGGGTGATAGCTGTGACACTGGGAGGAAACTGGAGGAAAAAAACCAATGTATACTGGTATGTATGTATGTATGTATGTACATGTACATGTATATAACACACTGAAAACTTTCTAGTAACACAAATTATTATAGAAAACATTAATTCAATTTAAAATTATAGAAAAAGAATACATCTGGATATTCTATTTTCATATAAGATTTTTTGTGAAAGACAAAAATGAAGAGAAGCAAATATTTTTGTTGGTCAGAACTTTTAAGTGAAGGAAAATTTAATATGCTCGATTACTGATTAAAGATTAATTACATGTACCTGTTGTGTGGAAGGGCATTTTCTGGGTATATTCAAAGGAGTTGGATAGCTGGGTCTTGAGGAAGCCCTATTCTCATTTTTCTGAGAAAGCGCTAGATAGCTTTCCAAAGTGGTTGTACTAGTTTGCATTCCCACCAGCAATGAAGAAGTGTTCCTCTCTCTCCATATCCTCACCAACATGTGGTGTCATTTGAGTTTTTGATCTTAGCCATTCTGATGGGTGTAAGATGGAATCTCAGTGTCATTTTGATTTGCATTTCTCTGATGACTAACAAGGACGAGCATTTCTTTAAGGTAGATATGCTCAACCATGTTCGTAGCTGCTTTATACATAATAGCCAGAACATGGAAACAGCCTAAGTGTCCCTCAGTAGAAGAATGGACTAAGAAACTGTGGTACATTTACACTATGGAATACTACTCAGCTATTAAAAACAAGGGATTCCCGAAATTTGTGGACAAATGGATTGATCTAGAAATTATCCTAATGAGTGAGTTCACCCAGAAGCAAAAAGAGACAAATGGTATATACTCACTTATATCAAAACACTAGTCCAAGGGATACATACCATGGAAAACTTTACTTACCAAGAAAGTGGGTCAGAGGATAGGACATCCTATTGAGACTTTTGGCGAGAGTAGCATGGAAGAATGGGGAAAATAGTAGGACCCACAGGGTTCTTGAAACCTACAAGAAGAACTTTATGACAGGCAGAACTGGGTCCTGGGGTCCTCCTCAAACTAAGGCACCAGCCAAGGAGAATATAGACAGTAAGCTTCGAACCCCTACCAAGACCTAGCCGACGAACATGATATTCTCCACCGTTGAGTGGAGAGTGAGATCTGACTCTCACACGAACTCTGGTGCCCCTTTTCTGACCACGTCCCCTGGATGGGGAGGCCTGGCGGCACTCAGAGGAAGGGTAGCAAGTTACCAAGAAGAGACTCGATATTCTAAGAGCATATATAGGGGGAGGAGGTTTCCCTCAATCACAGACATAGGGGAGGGGAGAAGGGGGGAAGTGGGAGGGAGGGAAGAATGGGAGGAAGCAGGGGAAGGGATAACAATCGGGATGTAATATGAATAAATTAATAAAAAATGTAAAAAAAAAAAGATTAGTTTACATGATTCCATCACAGAATTCCTAGTTCTGGAAGATGTTAGCCAGTTAGTTGAACATAAAATGACCTTTTCATGCATCTAGAGCTGGTATGACTCCCATAAAAGAATGATGTCACTTATTTCTGCTGTAAAATTGCTTTTTGAATTCTGGTACAAAAAGCTTATAGCAAGTTAGGAGGATATAACACAAAGAGGAACATGGGCCTTAAAAGTCACTTTGACTGAGGGACATCTAGGTTGTTTCCAGGTTTTGGCTATTCCAAATAAGGCTTCTGTGAACATGGTTGAGCATATGCCCTTGTTGTGTGGTGTGGCATCTTTTGGGTATATTCCAAAGTTGGGACTCTAGGTGACAGAGGTAAAGAAGAATGGGGAAATAGAGGATCCATAGGGTCCTAGAAACCTACAATAAGACCTCAGGTTGAGAATAATTTTCTTTACCATTCTGTAAAAATTGTTTATATTAATGAACCATATTAGAAATTAAAGCAAAGAAACACATAAGAGAGGAGAGAATCAAAAACCATTCTCATGAAAAATATTTGGCAGCATCTTGACACCCTGCATTTTAAGGTTTGCTTTTGAGTTCATTTAAATGTTGGACCTAGTTGTCAACAGCAACTCTCAGTTTAGAAGTGAGTTGAAAGCATCACATTTGTACCCCATCTAATAATTTCATTCAGATAAATGGCTACGTGTTTTCGCTACAGCCACTGGGATATCCCTGTGGTAGGAGAGCTAGACCAAAAGAATTGCTTCAATGTAATAGGCAAAGTAATGACCTACTAATATTCAATTTATGTTAGATAATAACTACAGGGGTAATATAAAAGTTATGAATTTTTAGAAAAATTGTTTTTATATGAACATATAAAAGTATTGGATATTAACATCCTGGTAAAAGTGCATTCAGATTTATACAATTTAAGATCATTTATAAAGAGCAGAAATTAATTTTAGTTATGGTGATAGTATTGTGCATGTACTTTCATTTGGTCAAAATGTTGACATTATTATGCAGAATTTCTTCATTGACTAAAATTGATATTGATTAGGTCATGTATTGTCACTGGAACAAATACAACAGAATTATTAGAATGCTTTCTAGAAAAATAATACATAGATTTTGAAGTTAATTTTGCCACAAGGTACAAAATTATGGTCTTCTAATAGTAATGCCAAAGGAAGAGTTTTAATGCCAATGAAAAGTTATATATGGGGTAATATTCAGGTATACTTAGTCTGTCGTCCTTAGGAAATTAAAACTTCTATTGTGCAAAAGTCCAACAGTTTCTAGAACTTAAACAAGTTTTCTGTGATAGAATGTAATTAATGAAATAATTAATACGTAAGCACACTAGCATTTAATGACACTGAGTGAAGATTTATGATACTACTCTCTGGTCTCCAGGATTTCGCTATCACAAACCTTTGACTCTGATCAATTTAAATAAGCATTTGAAGCCATAAATGATCCATAAAGAACAGAATGTTTGTTTATGAGATGAGAAGGAAGGGAGAAAGGAAGGGGAAAGGAGACAGGGCAGAGGAGGAAATATGGGGAGGGAGGTGTAAAACTGAATGCCATTCGAGGATCTACCTATTATAGCAGAAGCTTCTTAAAAATATAACAGGTATGGAGTTGATCTAAATGAAATTGCAAAAAAAAAAAAAATGGAACAGACAGGATATCCACTGGGCACTTCTTGTTGCCAAATGAAGCTTCCACTATCATGAATGGGTTACATATAATCAACTTGTTAGCCAAAGAATCCCATGGGCTCCTCTGATGAACCCAGGCTATTGTGAAGACTAGCAATTGCTCTCTAAAAACTTGCAGTACAGCCCTATAGTTGAAGCCAGCACCTACACAATGCTATGAGAACTGGGAAGTCAAGAGCCTTCATGTCTGTGAACCATGAATATTCATGGTACTGTAAGGTAGCCTGGATACTAGCTGAGGAGAAAGGCTAACATAGACCCTGCTATAATTATGGTGACCAGCCTGTAAGGTACCAAATTCAATAGTGGTACCAAGAATGTGGGAGTAGCCAACTCACATCAGATTTTACTTAAAGCCCACTCAACAAGATGGAACATATCCCAAACTCTATTTGGATGGGGAAGAACCTGAAACTAGATAGGCCAGGGATTTAGAAACAAACCAGATAGTGCAGTTCTGAGAAAAATAAGCATAGCAATAAAATAACCCCTAAGGACATTCTGCTGTATTCATAGATCAGTACCTTACTCAGGCATTATCAAGCAAGTTTTATCCTGCAGAAGATGGGAACAAATACAGAGACCCACATCTGGACAATATACAGTGAGACACCTTACAACACTTGGTCCTAACCAAGATGTGTTCCTTAAATCCCTCCCTTCAGCAGAGATCAGAAAAATCTGACAGAAGAGGAACTGGAAAAATTGTAAGACCCAGAGGGAGTGGAAAGCACTAAGAAAATGTTTTCTAAATGTTGCATGACTGACACACCTATGAACTTACAGAGACTGTGGAAGCATGCACAGTTCCTTCACAGGTCTAAGCCAGATGTGGCCATAGAACTAGAGATGTGGACCCCATCCTTGAACCAAAAGCATGGTCCAACTGAAAAATAACTACAAATAAATATTTGGTTTTCTGCAAGGGAGTCTCACTGACACTGAGAAAGTAAATGCCTCTTTTTTTTTTTTAATTCACTTTACATCCCTATAGCAGCTTTGTCTTCCTGTCCTGCCCTCCCACTTCTCATGCCTTTCATCTCTCCTCTTCTCCTCAGTAAAGGAGAGCCCCCCAACCTTCTCCTGCACATCAAGTTGCATGCTGACTAAGCACATCCTCTTCCCCTGAGGCTCAAAAAGTCAGCTCAACTAGGGAAAAGTGATTGAAAAGCAGGCAACAGAATTCATGTCACAGATAGTCCCTGATTCACTTGCTAGGGGACCCACATGAAGACCAAGCTACTCATCAGCCACATGTGTGTAGGGGTGTTATGTCCAGTCTATGCATGCTTTTTGGTTGGTGCTTTAGACTCTGCGAACTCCCACAGTACTTGATTCATTGACTCTGTTGGTCTTCTTGTAAAGTTCTACTCTTCCTGGTTTCTCTACCCTACCCCAAGTCTTCCATAAGACTTCCCAAGCTTTGCCTAATGTTTGGCTTCGAGTCTCTGCATCTGTTTCGATCCACTGTCCACTGGAGTCTCTCAGAGGAGAGTTATACTAGTTTTCTGTTTGTAAGCACGGCAGAGTATTGTTAATAGAGACAAATAGCTCTTAAGTGTAGATCACAAGCACACAAAAAAAGGTGATCAGTAGATACCAATACATCACTAAGTCAAAGACTTCATTGGTGGTACTTCGTTCACAATATTTTGTCTGGACTTTTTTAAATCTTACAGGTCCTTTGCACATATATTATGGCTTCTGATTTTGTGTTTTTATGAGAGTCCCCTGTTTGTGAGTATGTTTGTATCTATAAGTGTTTCTACTGTTTTCCTTCATCTCCTTTTATTATGTTTGTTTTGTCCTGTTTTGATTTAATTTTTGTTTTATCTATTTTATTTATTATTATTTTCCCATGATTGTTTGCTTTCTAAGGAGAGACAGAAAGGTGTGCATAAGGATAGGAGGGAAGGGTGGAAAGAATGGGAGGAGATGAATGAGGGGAAACTGAAATCAGAATATAGTGTGAGAAAAAAAAACTACTTTAAAGAAAGAAAAAATGTTTCATATGCAGAAAAAACTGAGAAGCTCAATAATAAAGGAACAAAATATGAATATTTGTTCAAATTTTTAACATAGAATCCATTTACAACCCAATGAAAGATAATTTCAGTTAGAAAAGTCTCAATTTCCAGAATAGATACTATTTATCTGAATTGAAGGGATAGTATGAAAATAAAATTGAAAAATATAAAGGAAAACTTTGTGGAAAAGGGAAAGTAATGCAGAGAAATAGTAGAAATAGCAATCTATAAAATGTAGTTTTACAATAACTTTCTTAAAGATTTCTCATTTGCGCCCTAGTATTTTTTTCAATTTGTCTTAATGTGCCCCCAATACTCACAAACTTATGGATATGTCTTTTCAAATGGAAGTGTGACCAGACATCTGCCCTAGAGTAACCAAGTCATTCAATATTCTTGGTAGCAGGAAATCTTCAAGGGTGAGAAACGCTTTGTCATCTAGTAAAGTAAAATTTTCTTTTCCCACATAAGTTTTTAAGAATTCAATCATTCCCTCCACAAAATTCAACTCACAAAATGCAACTCTTAATAGATCAAAGGCCTCAATACAAAACCAGATACACTGGACCTGATAGAATTGGGACAGAAGACAACTTGCAGAACAGAACACCACTAGTGAAAACACTAAGGTCAATAATTAATAAATGCATATCTTGTATTATATGGTTAATAGCCTCTTATAAGTGAGTATATACCATGCTTGTCCTTCTGGGCCTGGGTTACCTCACTCAGGATGGCCTTTTCCCCAGATGCATCCATTTGCCTGCAAATCTCATGATGTCCTTGTTTTTGATAACTCAGTAGTATTTTATGGTGGAGCTCTACCACAGTTTTTATATCAAGTCTTCCATTGAGGGACATCTGGTTTGATTCCAGTTTCTTGCTATTACAAATAAAGGTACTATGAACATAGTTGAGCAAATCCCCTTGTTTCATTGTGGAGCATCGTTTGGGGATATGCCCAGGAGCGATATACCTGGGTCTTGAGATAAAGCTGTTCCCAATATTCTGAGAAAGCACCAGATTGATTTCCAGGTGATTGTACAAATTTACACTCCCACCAGCAGTGGAGGAATGTTTTCTTTTGCCACATCCTTGCCAGAGTGTGCTGTCACTAGAGTTTTTGATATTAGCCATTCAGATAAGTTTAAGGTGGAATCACAGCATCATTTATATTTTTATTTCCTTGATGATTAAGGATGTTGAGGATTTCTCTAATTGCTTCTGGGCCATTTGATGTACTTTTGTTGAGAATTCTTTGTTTAACTCTGTTTCCTACTACAATCCACAGACTTAAAGAAGCTAATTAACAAGGAGGACCCCAAGGAGATTGCTTAATTCTCAATCAGAAGGACAAATAGAATAGATGCTGGAAGTATTTGAAAAGAAGAAACAGGAAAGGAGCCCTCAACAGATGTCCTCTGAGAGATTAGCCCATAAGGGAATTGAAGCAGATGCTGAGACTACCAGAAAAATTTTGGCATAGCACAAGTTGTCTTATGGAAGAGTTGGGGAAATGGTAGGACCTGTGGTGAACAGGAGCTCCACATGAAGACCAACAGAGCCAACACATCAGTGCCCAGGGTGAACTTGCCAAGACTGATGCTCCAAACAAGTACCATGCATGGAGAGGAACCAGTCCTCTTGCTCAGATGTTGTCAATAGGTATCTCAGTATCCATATGGGTCCCCTAGTCAGGGGAGCAGGGGCTGTCTCTGACATGGACTCTGTTGTGTACTTTTTGATCACTTCTCTCTGGCCTGTCATTCTTGCCAGGCTACAGACTAAAAAGATACAGGCAATCCTCATGAGAGTTGATGAGCTTGAGACAGTTAGTAGGGGAAGGAGCTCCCTGCCATCTGAGGGAGCTGGGACATAGTGGGGAGAGGGAGAGAAGGTTGGAAAAGGAAGTGATGATGGAGCGGGCTAGAGTAGGATATAAAGTGAATAAATTTTTTAATTAAGTTTAAAAATTAACAAATGAGACTTTGTGACACCGAAAAGCTTTTGTAACACAAATGATACCATCATTTGGACAAAATAGCAGCCTATAGAGTGGAAAACATTTTTTTTACCAGCTCCACATTTGATAGAAGATTGATATTCATATCCATAATATACAAAGGAATCAAGAAACTAGATATCAAAACATTAAATAATCAAATTAAATAGTGGAGTAAAGATATAAACAGAGAATTCTCAATAAAGGAAAATCAAATGGCTGAAAAACACTTAAAGAAATGTTCAACATCCTTAGCCATCAGGGATATGCAAATCAAAACTATTCTGAGATGTCATCTTAAAATTGTCAGACTAGGTAGGATCAATAGCACAAGTGACATCTTATGCTGGGGCAGATGTGAAATAAAGGAAAGACCATTCATCCATTGTTGGTGGGAGTGCAAACTTGTACAGCCACTATTGAAATCAATGTGGTGGTTCTTCATAAAATGGGAATCATTCTATCCAAAGAACCAGCTATACCACTCTTTGATATATAGTCAATGATGGTTTACCATACCACAAGACGCTTGTTCAACCATATTCATTACTTATCTTTTCAGATTAATTAGAAACTGGAAACAATTTAAACATCCCTTAACAGAAGAATGGATAATACATATCTTTTACATTTACCCAATGAGTTATTTCTCTCCTGTTAAAATGTCATCATGAAATTTGAAGACAAATGGAAGGAAGAAGAAAAAATTCATCCTGAGAGTGGTAGCTTAGATGCAGAAAATAAACTCTCTTATACTTGGATATTATTCATTAAATAAATGATACTCAAGCTATAATCAAAAAGAGACAGAAAGCATAGGTATAAACAAAGTGACTATCTGGGACACATGGGTCATCTTATGATAGGGAAATAGATTTTATGGATGTGCTATTACCAGGGGGAAAGTGGGAATGCTATGATCAGGTGGAGAGGGGGAGGAAATGTAGAGACAGACAGCTAAAATTGTGTGACATTTAAATGGTAGTATAGAAACCTAATACAGTGGAAAATTCCTAAAATATATAAAGATGATCCCAGGGAAATCCTCAAATAATGGGGGGATAGAGTCCCAACTGGCCATCTCTTGTCAACAAATAAAGTTTCCCATACTGATTCTGTACTACTTTCAATTGAGCTGTTGGCCAAAGATGTTCAATAGAAATCCTAAAAAATATCTCACGGTGTTGTCTACTCAATATGTCACTCTCCATAAACTGACAGCATGGACATCTTGTTGAATATAATACCCACAGAAGCCACTTAACACAGGAAGATTTAGTTTGTGCCTACATAGTACCCTCAC
Organism: Acomys russatus; assembly: GCF_903995435.1. Taxonomy (NCBI): domain Eukaryota; kingdom Metazoa; phylum Chordata; class Mammalia; order Rodentia; family Muridae; genus Acomys; species Acomys russatus. The sequence continues at coordinate 105,120,871 of NC_067137.1, read as the reverse complement.
CTCTATGTCCTAGTGTCTTTGGTACCAGAAGGTACTCTGCAGGCTTCCAAAAGGGAAATGTATACACCAACATAGACACATAATTTTTCATCTACAGTGCTGTCCTTTCTGCAAGATATGCTGCAGAATTGATGTCATGAGCATTGTGGGAGTAATCAAATGAATTAAGGTCAATATTACAAGATGGCACCCATACCTGGCACTGTGTGAGTGACCAAGAACCAAAGAATAGATATCAAAGAGACATAGGGTAATATTATGGTCTTTAAAGATAATTATAAAATAATTCACAATGATATTATACTGTACTCCTATGAGTGCCTTGTCATATTCAATCATCTTTCTCCAGGGAGTTCTGTATCATTCCAATATTACCTGCATTTAATTTTACTAAAAATTATGATGCAATATTCAAATTGTAAAAGTATGTTTTGATGGTACGGAGGCAACATAGATGATAGTCTATTGAAATATGTTACTTTCTTAGATAAACTCATAAAATACATATTCTCCTTAAAATTATGACTATAACTGTCAATTGATCACAAACATAATCGCAAAACCAAAATGCTACAAATAATAACAGTACATTAACTTAGTAACTAGCTTATTTTGGCTATAGTTTGAACTTAAATGTATAACTTCAGATATGGCTTGAAAATACTAACGATGTTCCATAAATCAGCAGATTTCACAACTAAAACTTCAGAGCATTCATATGAATCTTTTGTTATAATTCTCATTATGTTAACCAAGTCTCAATGTGACTTAATACCTACTATTTCCAAGGTGATCATAGCTTGAAATACTAGAATCGATATGTATTTTCTTTGGACCCAAATGTTTTACTGTGTTCTGTGATTTTGAGATTGCAGTGAACTATTTATAACATGTCTCTGCTTATAGACATATATGTCTTTGGATTGAGATATGAGAACAGACATTTAGTCCTTGCTGCCAAAAAGTGACAGGGAGTTTTGGACATTCCACATGCCTGAATGATGGCTTCATCCCACAGCACATCTGCTTTTTGTAATGTTCTTGTAGGCTTATAGTACCCTGCAGAAACTTTATAGAAGAGAGCAAATTCTGCTAAAAATGGAACTATTAGTAATTCTGATGAAACTACATTTAAGACACCAAACATTCCTCATACCAATCACCAAGAGCTTAGCTGCTTATGTGGTGGTAATAATCGCAGGACAATGGTGGCATTTTACAGGAAGTCAGATCATCACAAGTATGTGTAACAAATATACATCATTTCCATATTGTGGCATCAAAAAGAGAATTTGAAAAAATAATTTATGGAAAAATAATAAATTACAAAAGAAGATACACACTAAAAATCTCATAGGAATTCATGGAATGTGTCTTTGGCATCATCTTGTTTAACTGTTTTTGGTTGAAGGAACATTAATTTTTCTAAGATAACATTGTGTTAATTACTGAAGTACACAGTTCATAGCTGAAACTTTTTATTAGACTAAAATTCCTTGAAATTCTCTTAGTTGTCATTTTTTAAAGTGTTGTTGTTGTCGTTGTTGTTGTTGAGGCTTAAATTCTGGGCAGATTATCTCATCTCATGTTGATCCCTGGTCCAATCGTCAGTGGTTTTGTTAGGATGACACCATCTTATTCCAAAATGCTCTGGACACAGCCAACATCTATTATGCAATGCTGAAAAAAAATAGTTTGATAAGCATGGGATATTGATGAACAGATACTATAGAGATGGTTTATCCTGGTCTTAGCTGTTAGGTAGTTTTAATTTCCATGTTATGATTTTCATTAGTGTGCACCAAGAAGACACAGTCTGCAAGAGTTTGAGAAAGAACAGAGGGCTTCATGACAGTGGGACAAAAATTCCTAACCCAATACACTTGCAGATTACAGAGACTTCCTAAATTTTGCCTCTAGTTGTTTAGGAGCGATATTGTTAACTGAAAAAGAAGTAGGGTAGTAGGGAGAATGATGGGGAAAAACCCACAATATTTTAGCTGGGAGCAGTGGCACATGCTTGTAATCCCAGCATTCAGGGAGGCAGAGGCAGACATATCTCTGTGAAAACAAGGCCAGCCTGATCTATAAAGGGAGTCCCAGATAGCCATGGCTATACCAAGAAACATTGTGTCAAAAACAAGCAAACAAACAAAGACATTTTAAGGGTCTAATAAAATGCATCCCTGAAGTAGAAGTGAGTGGAGAAACTGGAGGAAGCTGCATCAAGCATATAAGAATACAGAAAACAAGGGAGCTGCAACAGAAAGTAACATCTATGTCTGTGTCCATGGAAGGGAGGATCCATAACAGCATTTGCAAAATACTTGATATAATTTATTATCCAGATTCATGAGGCACTTGTACAACATATTGAAATTGCTTACTTGAAAGTGTGTGTGTGTGTGTGTGTGTGTGTGTGTGTGTGTGTGTGTGTATGAGTTTGTGTGTGTCTGTATGTAAGTTTATATGAAAACATAAGAGTTAATGAAGTAATTGCTTTGGTAAATGAAATAATGCTTATTATGTATGATTCAGTAGAAATTAGTGTTTTCTGACATTGGTTGGTTTAAACAAACATCACATAATCATTTACTCTATATATTTGGCTATTTTCCTGAGAAGATAATGCCACAGGTTTCTTGTAAAGTACATTCAAGCTTAGGGTTGTTTGTATGAAGGAAGATAAAAATGAAGGTAGGTTTTTGGTGAACCCTTTGGATGTGAACAAAATTAGTAACCCTCGAGCTTTTTTTCTGCGGGGTTTATTAGCCTATCAAGCTTCTAGCAAGTGAGCACCATCTACAGTGAGTATATTTAAAGGGTTGTAAGGTTTATTTTTGATGTACTATTGCTAAGGTGCATTCTTCTCTATCCACTCTCTAAAATCAATCAGGAAACATGCAATAGCAAAGGAACACTGGAAGAGAGACATGCATGATTTAGTGTGAACTATTTTAATGCAATATATCTGCTATGTGTGACACAGGGTTTACTATGTACAGTTTGCAAAGTTGCTTATTGTTGTTATTAGTTAGTCCAATCTATGGACAGTCCACTATTGATATTTCCTACATTTCTTTCACTAAACATGCTTAGGTATTCAACATTGATACCCCTCAAGTCATAAGAATTAAAGAATGAACATTTAGACACTTGGTTGGGACACTGATGTGAGGAAGAAATATGAGAGAAAGGTGAAGAAAGAATACAGGCAGCCAGTGTACCTGAATGGTGCTATCTGCATAAGTCCCTTTGCTATTCTCAGAAAGACCTTAACATTGTGTCCAAGATCAAGATGACAAACATTAAACACAACTAAAGTCAGGAACATAAAATAAACACCAAGCAGGAACTCCCTTGGGCCTTTCAAAACTCTGAGTTATTTCTTTATCTCTATTCTTTCATCATTTCATCATCTTTCATCATAAAAAACATATTCATATATACATATATAAATTCATCTTCCATATATAGTAGGCAATATATATTATATATAATGCATACATTCCACTTACACACACACACACACATGTAATGTGTAAATTATATCATGTCTGCAAAACTGGAAAGATTCAGATTCATAATTAACATTCTTAACTAGGAATCATGTTTATCCAAGAATGCTCCAACACATAAATTGTGTGTGGGCATGCATGCATGAATGCATGCATATGTGTGTATGCGTGTATGGTTGTGTGCATTTGGGGGTGTTTTGTAAGCAGACTATAAGAAATATCAACAGTTCAGTGAGTTAAAGAAAATTTTGGAGGATATGGCATTTCAGAGAATATATAAAAATAATTAACTTTATATACACTAAGTTTTTGCACTCTTTTGGCAAAGTGTGGGCTGTGATCTTTGAACAAATATGTGTATTCATAATTTTGATATCTTATATGCAATAATTTATTAAATTCATTCTTTGATTTTTTTTTTTTAGTTTTGAAAAAAGGAAAAGAGTAAGATGAGCAACATGTTTAAGAGAAATGTTTTGTTGTAAATCATCTAGCAAGACACTTGGCTTTTAAAATACACCGAGGAGTGCTTGACTAACAATGACACTAAGAGCCACTTAAGAGAAAAGAGGTCCTACATGCAGATGTTACTTGGCTGAGAAAAAAAATCCTAGATCTGAGAACAGCATCATCCATTATAGGTGCTTTAACTAAGATGACTATTTGCAATTTTTATGTAGTTTTTGAATTATCAAATCCAGGGAAAACGGGTCACAAAGCATTTAGTTTTACAAAAATATTTGAAATGAGAAATACTGTTAATAGAATATGTAGAGCATTTATCAACTTATATTTAGTTTTTCTCCCACATCTATTTTGGACTGATGTCTTAGCCTTTGGTGCTTTCAATAAGCATAGATAAGTGCTCTTGAAAATTTCTGAGTGATTTTGATATTAAGGACTTATCCAAAAGATAAATAGCATTTCCATCAGGGAGCTCAGATACTTAATTGATAAATAATCTAGGAATATGTAGATACACCTGGGAACCCTAAAGCATTTGCCAAGTTAACAGAGATAGAGAGTGCTTCAGTCAACAAGAGGCTTTAAAGGACGAGGTTATTAAAACATATTTTCAGAGATAAACAATAGCTTCTATCATGTAATTTACATGTATTCCAGAAAAGAAAAATCTTCACAAAAGTGTATGTGGTTCTATTTGTAAACCATCTGTAAAAGCAAAAAATGATAGACTAGCCCAATCCAATCTTTGAAGAACAATAACAAATTTTCACTATGGGAAATTTTACATCTGAAGGCAAAGTAGCATAAGATTGGCCTCCGAAGCGAAACACTCAAGGATTAGATTAAGATTTGGGATGTGAAGGGACAGCTGAAAGAAATTTGTTCTCTCTCTCTCTCTCTCTCTCTCTCTCTCTCTCTCTCTCCTCTCTCTCTCTCTCTCCTATCTCTCCTCTCTCCTCTCTCCCTCCTCCTCTCTCCCCTCTCTCTCTCTCCTCTCCTCTCTCTCCTCTCTCTCCTCTCTCTCTCTCCTCTCTCCTCGCTCTCTCTCTCTCTTCTCTCTCTCCTCTCTCGCTCTCTCTCTCCCGCTCTCTCTCTCTCCTCCTCTCTCTCTCTCTCTCTCTCTCTCTCTCTCTCTCTCTCTCTCTCTTCCCCCTTTTTCCCTTTCTGTGAAAATAATGAGTTATTTTTGTTTTAAAAGTATCTGGCCCATCTGGATAGCACATGATGATTAATACATTATAATTCAGATTTCATAGTTTATGCTAAGTCAGTGTTAATGTTTCTCTGAAAAAGGAGTCCTCCATTTTCAGATATTTAAAGTTCCTGACTTTGAAAACTCAACACTGGATCCAGGTGGAGCTTCATTCCTCTCACGACTGGTAGATTAGCTGGCCTCTCTCTTGTTGAAAGATCCGCATACTAACAAAATGCCACTATGCCATTCACAGCACCCTTGTGTGGGAGCTTTCTGACTTCCTGCCTTCTCTTGTGCTCCCACTTGCCCTTAGGTAGCATTTATTCCGAGTACATCATCACAGGTCAAAAATACAAAGTCATGAAAGTCTTGAACTTTGGCTTCCCTGAAATATAAGCTTAAGTGAACCTCCTCTATTATCAAGTCTCTGTTATTTTGTTATGAATAACGAGGGACTATGTATCTACTAAAATAAATTATAGATATTAATTGTTGGAGTCTAAATCCTAGAAACTCCCTTTGATTAATTCTTCCTAACAAAACATTTGAACATTTCTTGTCAATTCTGTACAAAAATATTTCCAAATCTATTCATAACTCTCCATCCCCAAAACCATCTGCAACATTTGTCACTTGCTTCTTAATATTCTCCTCACTGTGATGATATCTCACAATTTTTTTCTCATAAAAGAAGGAATGTAGTGGTTAACAATGTGAGTCAGCTCTAGCTACCATCAGATATTCTCAAGTAAAATCCACATCCAAAGGAAGGCAGATGACTGAGGCAGGCTCTTTTTTGCATCTCTATGAACTTGGCACTGACGTTTGCACACTAGGCTTCAAGCCAGCTAAGGAGTTTTTCCATTTTAGAAATGGTTTTGGCTGGAGAAATGACTGACCAGTTAAGACTACTTGCTGCTCTTTCAGATGACCTGGATTTCAGTTCCTAGTACCCACATGGAAGTTAAAACCATGTACAATTCCAGTTCCAAAGCAACTGTTACTATTCTCTGTGCTGCACATTTGGGAAGGCAAATATTACACATAGAAAAAAATGTAAATCTCATGTCTTTTCAATCATTTTTTTCTTTTCTTTCTTTTGTGGGGGGTTGAACATTTATTTTTAGCAATGAAACCTTTTATCTGCTCCTCAAAACTAACATAAAAGGAATGATAAACTGTAGTTTTATCATTCCACCACTGTGTAACAAGCCCTTGTTACAACATCTATCTCCTGTCTACAAAAATACCCAATAGATCAAGTAAGGAAGCCAATAGCCAGTCAACTTTTTCCTTTTTGTTTTCCAACTTATATAAAGAAAGTTGTTGTTTTTTTCTACTCAGAAATTGTAGACCTTTTTTTCTTTTTATTTATTTCTGTACCTAACTATACGTTTCAGTAAAGATGCTGGGGTATCTTTCTCAGTTAGCTGATGTAGAGTAATCCTTAAGCATGGTTTGGAATTCACCACATGTTACTTTTTTTCATAACATAAGCTACAGCTTCATAGCTGATCTTTTTTTCTGTGATTTTTAAGGATATTCTAGGACATACCCACGAATGTTTTCTCTGTTAAAGAAAGAATACAATGGGAAAATATTGAATGAGCTTATAAAAATTTGTTCAAGAAATCGAGGTGGTGCAAATACAGAAAATATAAACTTGTGGGATTTTGGAAGATCTCTCATTGTGTGAGGGTATTTGTTACCAAGCTTAAGAACCTGAGTTCTATCTTGAGGGTATTTGTTACCAAGCTTAAGAACCTGAGTTCTATCTTGAAGGGTATTTGTTACCAAGCTTAAGAACCTGAGTTCTATCTTGAGGGTATTTGTTACCAAGCTTAAGAACCTGAGTTCTATCTTGAGGGTATTTGTTACCAAGCTTAAGAACCTGAGTTCTATCTTGAGGGTATTTGTTACCAAGCTTAAGAACCTGAGTTCTAGCTCTGCAACTGGTATGATGTAAAGAAAAATATTTACTTCTACAAGTTGTTTCTAAATTCAGCATGCATGCCTTAACAAGACTATGTTATCTTCCCATCTTTATTCTTTTCCCCTCCCCATCAAAAAGAGTGTGTGGGGGAACATAGTCCAGTTCTTCTGTCTCAAAGGCCTGGTCCTTTGGGTGTTTACATTTATCTGCAGGACTCAAAATAATTTCTGATAAAGCTAGAAATCAAGGGATATTTCAGGTTTCCAACTGCTGTGTCAGGATACATTTGGTATAGTAAATTGTGTGTTCAACAGTGTCATCCCTTAAGAGACTGAAATTGAACTCAATAGAGCTTTTTGCAATTTCTTTTTTTGTATTATACACTGTTGTTTCTATACTAAGAATGGGGTTTATGATGGTTGACAAAGTTCAAATAGCCACAGAAGTGTGTGTGAGTTGAAGCCTACACATGTATGTACACACTTTCCCAATAATTGAGGGAGTTAAAAAAAAATCTCTTCTTGTTTCTGGAAGAAAATAGAGTAATACTTTCTCTAAACCACATCCTGATAGACTCAATTTACATAAATGATCATTTCACATAAACATGTGAATTTTCCCTCTGAGACTTAAAATTTGACGGTCTTATTTAGTATTTATTGAAATTAAATGCAGATGGGGAAAGGAAAACCGCTGAATTTAATTGAGTTCTTTAAGCAAATTATTTGGCATTATGTCCACAAAAATATTCACAAATTGTTCAAAATACATGCTACATTTTTAATGATCTAACATCTGACCAGATAAATTATGTCCCAAGGTTCTTGGAAAAATCCTTTAAGTAGATGTCATTGACACCCAGCTCTCATTTGTACATTGTGTCTACACAGCAAGAGTTGAGAGTAGAATTTAGCCAGAAAACAGGAAGAAATACTCTCAGTGTCCCATGCTTGTGACTGAGATAAAAAAGGAATCGCAACCCAGCATCTACCTTAGACACAGTCTGTTCAAACTTTGTTTTTCTCTGTGTTCTACCAAGCTACAGTTCTTAATGAAATTATCCCTTCCCTTTGCATTTCTGTTTCTCTTCTTTACTTGCTCTTTGAGAGGCTGTATCAACTACGAGGTTGTTCACTGTGTGGTTTCCTGACTACAGCAGATGAGAGCCTCGCAAGTGCAACTGTGTGTCTCCGTGTGTTTAGTCACTGCAATTGTGACTGTGTAGAGCAGTCCTTTGTCTACAGTCTCACTCTGTTAGAGTTAACCCAGGGCACACAGTTTAAAAAGACATGCTGGTGTAACAGATGCAATGAACAGCTTTGCACTGAAGAACTGATATTTTATTGAACTAAATTCAGTAATGAAAAGTAAGGACAGACACAAGTGCCTATGCCAGAGGTGAAAGTTCTGTCTTCACAATGTCAAAGCACACAAGCAAAAATGCTTGTCTGCCTTTCCTGTCTGCTTGCCTTCTTTTTCTTAGAATCATTTCAGAACATTGTTTACACTGATTCAAGCCACATAAAATTCCATTTGTTTCTAGAAAAGAGAAATAGACTTCTACCTTTAAAGTGCTGAGATATTAGGTCTTCCCACCTATAGAGATACATAGTGTTTTTTCACATAAAATGACACATATCTGTTAACTATCAAATAATTTTCTTCAAGTTACAGTGTGTTTCTTATCCATAGTCCAGAGTGACAAGGGTATTTGAAAATTCTATAAAATAATTTATGTAGTAACTCTGTCTTTATCTCGGAACATCATTAAATAATTAAACTGCATTCTTTAGAAATTAAAAAAAGGATAAAAATTCACTGGAATTCAAAATAAACATACATTTGCTCCATATTTATGCAGTATATTTATGTAGTTTTGATGACTTGTTTCTTGTGTCCATTGACCTTTGAGTTTTCATTTATATTTCAGGGAGGGAAAAAATCTGCTCTAATTATTCAAAACCTCCACCTATGTCTGCTTGAGACCTGTGAAGAATGAAAACAAAAATGTCTTGTGTTATCAATCTGAAGAGAGACCACACCACCAATATGAAAATGTTGGGACATAAGAGATAAAATTAATGTTTAATTAATTTGTCTTTGCACCAAATCCTCATCAGGTTATTCTGTTTTATAAATGTTTTATATGAAACATTTTAAGTTAATAGAGATGAGATATGATAGATATCAATATTCATTAATAAATTTAGACCCAACAAGATAAGAAAGATATTTACTTCAATTTTGCCAAATACAAATAGCCCAGATCACTGTGAAGGTAACATTTATATAATTCCTGACTGTCTCATGTTTCTTCCTGCTACATGTAGTTTATTTTACTCATGTGTAATAATATAAATATATAAATATATATATATAAACATATATATAAATATATATGTTGAAAACATAATAAAATATTATCAGTGTATAATATATACAATTAAGATGTTATCTATATGTATTTTTCCTTTTATTAAACAAACGTACTAAAAAAGATGAATAATATATATATATAAAACAATGCCTGCCACAGAGATGGTGCTGTGCCCTAGTGATCAACTGTGACCCGTTAAAGCCAGGATTAGATGGAAAAAAAAGAGAAAAATCTAAGATACATTAACTTGTAGAGGTGAGTCTCTGAAAAGGCAGAGAGTGACCTTTACATCCTCCACATGGAGGCTCCTTTGGCCTGGTCTTTTGGTCCCCTCCATTGTTTTTCAGACTGAGGTTCCAGAACATATTTTGAGATTTCTTATTTTCCACACCATCAGTAATTTTTCAGATATTTCCAGCTTTCATTAAGAGAGTGAAGACAAATATGGCTTACATGAAGAAGATGTAATAGTGAGTAGATATTCAGAACAGTATCTGCTTGGCTCCTATTTTGGGAGGTGAATGAATTTCAATAATTCATTTCTTCTCAACCATGTTTCTCTGAATATATTTCCTGGGATGGATTAAATTGACCAGAAACTAATGTAAGCAGAGTGAAGAATTAACTAGGTCTTAAAATCACTTTATTTATTAGTAGTGAGTAGTAAATTCCAAAGTCAATTTTTCATCCATAAATCGGGAGAGAGGGTTATATTTCTTCTCTCATGAATGTGTCATAGGATAGGTACAAATTAACATATTCACTAAAGATGTACCTACATTAAGTTTCTATCAGACTACTTCTGATGATAGTTCATTTATTTGACATATATTAATAGTTATGCCAAACTATAAAACACACTGAAGTAGAATTTCAGCAATAACTTTAATAGATAAAAGTATAGCTAAAGAAAAACTTTGACTTAATAGATGTGCATGTATCTATGTGCACACCTCCATGCACATGCATGTTGGAATTAAATGAGTTCCATTGCTAAAAGATAAGACCCTGAAACACAAGATTGTAAGTGCTTATATTTTATGATAAATCAAAAACTTTCATATTCCTCTGGAGAAGGGGATTTTTTTTTTTTGCAAATGATGGTGAGATATGAAAGGAAGAAAAATATCCTTCAGCAAATTAGAATACCTTTTTGATCACAGAATCCGTACAAAAGAATGAGCTTTGTGTATATCACTATTACCCAATGTCAAGCAGAAGCATCTACACTTGGCTCAGAGTCGGTCATGTGCATGAGCTATTCTCTCAACTGTAGTAAACAAACTGCCTTGTTATGAAAACCACAGTTTGCCTTTCTCAGGATTTGCTGTGCTAACAACCGGAAGTTCTGGACCTATGCTGGCTAAAGTTGTGCTTCAAACTCTTTGACTATGTGATTGTGAAGTCTGACCCAAAGAACGCACGGCACTATATTTCGTAATTCTCTCTAGTGCTACAGACATTTTTAGTTTTGGAGACATCACTTTTACTAGGTAAACTTTCTATATATAGAAGATAAAGATGATTGGACTCAAAAATGGAGTCTCCCATATTGTTGTCTGAAATAATGAAATTAAGGTAAAAGATAAGGAAAAAAGAGAGACTATATATATATATATATACACACACACACACACACACATATATATATATATATACACATATATGTGTGTGTGTGCGTGTGCGCATGCATGGGATATATATATGTATATATATGTGTATCTATCTATCTATATATATATATATATAGATAGATAGATAGATAGATAGATAGATAGATAGATATCAGCAGAACGTGAAAAGCCAAGGTTTACAAATGCCTGATGGAAATCTAATCTAAATCTATTATGCACGCACATAATTAAGAAAATTATAGCATCTATTAAAAGTTTATAAAAGTGACTGCATTTTGAATTTCAAGAATGTATTTATTCATCCAAGTGTTTCTAATAATCATTTTCAAGTGAAACATATATTCTTTTATAGGCTCTGTACTGTATATTTACTCTTTATTCAATTTGGTCAGTTTTATTTGTTTACTAGATACATGTAAGTGATAGACAGGTGAAGGTAAATGCAAAACCTCGAGCTGACTTACATACAGTGATCGGTTTGGCTCTTTCATGTCTCAGAACTTCAGTCTTGAGTTGGAGAAGAGATAGTCAATTCAAAGGCTAGGAGATAGCTCCTAGCTCTGTACTCTTAACCTTATATGTGAACTTTTCAAATTGAGTCAGCTCCTGAGAGAAGAACAAATACGTATTTCTGAGGATTGAAACGGTGTTGTAGTTAAAGACACATAGAGAGTATGAAGACAAGTGTGCAGCTGCCGAATTTGTCCTCCTTCTCTCAACCTGCATTCAGCGTCTCCCACATCTGCTGGGACTCCAGACACATTTCTCCATGCCCGAATGTTTCTGTGGTGTCGATGCATTTCCCTCACTCACGATCCAGCTTTTCCAGACAGAACATTGGTGCTCTATGGGTGCTGACATTTAGTTTTGAATATATGATTCACAGGGAAGGTGATAAAAAAAACTCCAGCTTCTCTGGGATTATTTTCTCTTCTTCAAAGTTCCTTCATTCTCATACATGTTGTGGTTTAGAAGATATACACTATATTTATTAAATGAAAGATGGAGCAAAGAGTTCCAGGATACCTAAAGAATCCCATGCCTTACATGACACAAAGAGTACAAATGCTTCCGCGTAGTCAGCACAGATAACAGGAATGGATTAAAAGCCTTAATTCATTAATAAAAATTCCATCAGAAGAAGAAACCAGGATACCTGCTTGCTGCCTTCCTTGATTCATAGCAAATGAGTATATTTTTCTTTTCCTTCTGCTTCATGCACTTCAGTTCCAATATATGTGAATAACCAATTTTCTGTCACCATTAAGAAATTTGAGTTAAGACCATTAAGCATCCTGGATATGCTGCCTGTATTTAGAAACTTAAAAGTATTAGCACATCCATTTGCTCTGGATTTACCTGATTTAAAACATGCATAGTTGCAAGAGCACAGCCATTATCTGATTTACTGACATTGGCACATTCTAGTCTTTAAAAAAAAATAAAGATAATTATTACTACCTCTCCACTAACCATAATATGTTGTGAGTATTAGGGCAAAATTCAAGTTTACAATTTACATTGATTGCTATCAGAGCTTTATAAATAAAAAATAATGTAAGTATAAATTTATAGTGTGTAAAGACTGAACTATGTGATAAAACAACACAAACTCACATACAGGCACACACACAACACACACACACACAAATTCCATAAACACAGACACATGTCTGCACACACAGACACAGACACACACACAGACACACACACACACAGACACAGACACACACACAGACACACACACACACAGACAAGACAGGTAGACACAGACACATATACCAGGACACATGGACACACACACAGGACAGTGGCATACAGACAGAGACAGGCATACACAATCACAATGAGAACAAAACACCCTATCTGTCTAAGAAGTGTCTTTTTATAGAAGAACACAAACAGCCTACATCAGGGAAATTTACAAGAGTGTGGGAATGGATCAGAATTACCTAATGCATTTAAATGTGTATATAAAATATGAAATGTATTGTATTGATTTTCATGCAGTGATGTAGCACTTGGGATAGCTTCCCCTTTCTTTCCAAGAAAGCATAAGCAAGATGAGTTTATTTTGTGATATATACATAATGACCACATGAGTCAAGATGACTGGAATTTTATTATATTCATTTACCTTTGTTGGTAAAATAAACAATAAAGAAAAATAAAAATGTTCCCATTCTTTATGAAGTGAAACAAGTATATATTTTATAAAAAGAGAATCATGATGAAATGATGTTACATAGATTATGAGACTAAGTTTTTTTTTATCTTTTAAAGGTTATATCTTCTCTTTGATATTTGTTAAAGTCAGTACTTAGATGTTCAAAATATTGAAAATATTGACTGAATCAGAGTCAATGGCATTTCAAAACCCTATTCCTTTGTCCAAGTTTTAAGAAAATGCATGCATCATAATCCTGATGTTCAACAAAGTAATTTTAGTGTGTATGTACAGGAAATCAATTTAAATGAATTTATATAATATTTTATTAAACATGGATCTCTAGATGCTACTGATAGTAGGTATGATTCTAGTAATACATTTGTTAATTTTATTTATGCACCAAAGCTTTCATATTGAGATTTTCACTATACATATGTATCAGAAAAATACTGGGAAGAATATATGCCTGGTTATGATACTCATTCGGTGGGCAAGTAACTGCCCTGCCAACAGCAGAACCTAAATTCATATCACCAAAGCTCACATAAAAATGCAAACTGTGCTTAGGATCATAACATTGTAATCCCAGCATTGGTGAGCAATGACAGGATGTTTCCAGAGTTCAATTGCCAGACAACTTACCTTAATTGATATGTTCAAGCTTTATTGAGATAATCTGACACGGACGTTTCTGAGTATTTTTTTTTTTAAACACTAGTTTGTCACATGTCGTTTTTCTGGAAGATGTCTTGTGAGATGCATTTGATGTTTGGCTGGAAGCAGACCCATGAGAGGGCACATGATGTTTGGAAGGAGAATAAGTACAACCCCACAGACAATGGGATGATGGTGTTCGCGTGCTACACTGGTACACCATGCGACTCTTTGCCGGCCTTGGCTGATCTTCCTTAGTTTTTGCTGGTCTTCCATTTACACAGAGAAATATTACACAGAACTTCTCCTGGTACTTCAGCTGACTCTAGCTGCCTCTGCTGAGTCATACTGATTTGGTGGAGCCTTGCTATTTCTGCTGGATCACACCACTGCTGCAGACTCTTATTCCCCTTCCGTGTTGGCTATTGGACTGGATTGCTGGTATCCTAACAATGCAGAGTGTGATTGGCCCAAGGAATTGTGTCTAAAGAGGTCCACAACTCCTTTTTCCTATAAATATTATTTCTCCTCTTCCTCTGGTCGGTGGATAAGAAGTGAGGTTGAAGTGTTTAAGAACCCTAAGTGGAAAGCCGGGCGTGGTGGCGCATGCCTTTAATCCCAGCACTCGGGAGGCAGAGGCAGGCGGATCGCTGTAAGTTCGAGGCCAGCCTGGTCTACAAAGTGAGTCCAGGATGGCCAAGGCTACACAGAGAAACCCTGTCTCGAAAAACCAAAAAAAAAAAAAAAAAAAAAAAAAAGAACCCTAAGTGGATTGAACTAGAAATAATCATAATGAGTGAGTTCACCCAGAAGCAGAAGAGTCAAATGGTATATACTCACTTATATATGGACACTAGCCCAAGGGGCATGTCCCATGAAAGTCTTCACTTACCAGGAAAGTGGCACAGAGGGGAAGACATCCTATTGGGACTCTAGGTGAGAGAAGCATGGAAGAATGGAGAAATAGAAAGATCCAGAGGGTCCTAGAAAGCCACAAGAACATTTTGATGGGTGGATCTGGGCCCAGGGGTCCTGCTCAAACTATGGCACCAGCCAAAGACGATACATGCAGTAAACATCGAACTCCTACCCAGGTCTAGCCAATGGATAGGACATTCTCCACAGTCAAGCGGAGAGAGGGATCTGACTTTCACACATACTCTGGTGCCCCATATTTAACCATGTGTCCTGAATGGGGAGGCCTGGCGGCACTCAGAGGAAGAATAGCAGGCTACCAAGAAGAGACTTGATACCCTATGAGCATATACAGGGGGAGGAGGTCCCCCTCAGTCACAGTCATAGGGGAGGGGAGTAAGGGGAAAATGGGAGGGAGGGAGGATAGGAAGGATGGGATAACAATTGAGATGTAATATGAATAAATTGATAAAATATATTTTAAAAAAAAGAAACTCCAAGCTTACAGCATCTAGTCTCACAAATTTAGATAGAGAAATATTGAGAAAAATATCTGGCAATGACAACTACATGAGCATGCATACATGTATAAGCCTATTGCCATACACACAAACATGCATACATATAAAGCACATATGCACTGCAAATGTCTAGATAACAATACAGGCTTGTTGGGTAGATTGGAAATTATTTAAAGATAAGTAGGTTTACTCTTATATCAGCTTCTATTAAATTATTATTTAAATTTCAGTAGGTTTTTCCAATAATGTATATAAACATGTGTGTGTGTGTGTGTGTGTGTGTGTGTGTGTGTGTGAAAATAGATTCTTCTCTCATACAATACATTCCCTGAACAGTTTCCCATTCCTCCACTATTTCTACCTACCTTCATATCCTCTCTACCTAAAAGCCACTTCTGTTCCATTTTCTCTTCAGAAGATATCAGGCTCCTGAAAGATGACATCTAAACATACAATAAGGTGAAATAAATGTCCTCCTAATAGCTGCTGGACAAAACAACACAATAGAAGGAAAAGAGTCTTTTTAGTAGAAAAAAAAAAGAGTCAGTGATACATTCACTCCCATTGTTAGAAGTCCTATAAAAACACCAGGTTAACAGCCAAAACATATGCACCGAGGACCTGGTGCATGCATATGCAGACCCTATGATATCTGTTTCTGTCTCTGTGAGACCATTTGAGTCCTGCTTAGTTGATTTAATTGGCCTATGATCTTCCAGTGTCTTCCATTCCCTCTGACTCTTACAGTCTTTCCTCCCCTTCTACAGATCTCCAAGGACAGGGATTTAATGGATAGGGATGGAAGAGAGACCTCCCATTTTAGCCTCTTCCACTACAAAGTGTCTGGCTATGGGTCTCTGCATCCTCTCTTAATTGCTGCTGAAAAAAAACCTTTCTGATGATGACAGGAAAAGGCATTGGTCTATGAATTTAGCAGAATATCATTAGGAATCATTTTACTAATTTTTTAAAAATAAAAACAGAACCATCCTGTTTGATTCGACCTAATCACGCTGTCATTTTTTTCTTTAACAACCGAGTTATTCCATTGTGTAAATGTAACATTTTCTTTATCTGTTCTTCAACTGAGACATATCTAAGTTATTTCTAGTTTCCAGGTATTATACATAGTGTGAAAATGATTATACTTGAGGAAGTGTCCTTATGGTGGGATGACCATCCTACACAGACAAGAATTTGCCAACAACTGGAGCCTTGATAGCCTAGAGACCTAGCAAATAACCAAACATGACTTGGAAAAAAATCAACAATATGATTCCTAATGGTATTCTGCTATACTTATAGATCCATGTCTTGTCCAGTTGCTTCCTCTGGCAGCAGAAGAGAGAAGGTTCACAGACCCATAACCAGCCATTACATGGAGTTCAGGGAATGCTGTGGAAGAGGGAGAGTAAAGATTGTAGTATTCAGAATGGATGGAGGACACTGGCAGACCATGGACAACATAATAAACTAAGTAGGGTTCTCATTGATTCACAAAGATTGAAACAATAAGTATCTGGCCTTTGTGGGTCCGCACCAGGTACTCTGCATTTATATGTTATGATTGTTTGCTTGGTGTTTTTGTGAGACTCCTTAAAGTAAGAGCATATATATATATATATGTGACTCTTTTGCCTTCTCTTGCCAACCTTTTCCTCCCATTGAGTTGTCCAGCCTCCCTTTGAGCGCTTTTGCTTTGTTTCATTGTATCTTGTTTTGTCGTGTTTGGTTATTGTCTCTTGGAAGAAAATGAAGAGGGAATGGGTCTATATGCAGGGGAGATGGGGGAAGACGGAAAGATACAGAATCTGTGGTCGTAATGTATTGTCAGAGAGATGAGTCTGTTTTCAATAAAATTGATTTTTAAAAACCAAACCTATGAGTAATAGAAATGGCAGGGGGAGAGCATGAAACCCATGTCAGTCCACCGAAATAGTTTTTACCCAAGTCATATTCTAATTATATATTATGCATCTAAGTAGATGCCTACTTGGATAGAGTACTTTGTCTAAACCAAGTTAAGCTACCAAGTAAAATCTCTTGTGCCAGAAATGAATTGTATCTTGTTTCATTATTGTCTAAAGAGGTCCCGTTGTGCTCCTCCAACTATCAAAAGCTATTGAATACACTGAGCAGCTAATAGTGATGCTGAATATATTTCACATGAAGAGTTTGAGCTGATATCACAATAGAAGCATCACATTTATTGAAAGGTGGTCTTGGTAATAGATGGTTCTTCGCATACTATCAAAGGAGAAAAGTAATCAACAAAATCACACAACTACAAACCCCATGACGTACAATAGAGTCCTGCCTACAATCTATAATAGTTATTAGTAACACAAACATTATGGGACTAATTACCCAAATTTGATTGGATTTAAGGCTCACTCTATGAAAGAAACCCATACTTGATGTTTCTAAATGGCCAAAATCCTAGAAAATAGATAGGTCATGGGCCTGCGGGTGTAAACGTAACTTTTATTCACCAGGTGTAATTGGCATCTCAGAGGACTACTGCTTCCATCTGGTAACCTAGGCCTAGTCCTGGAAGACTCTAGTCTCTGAACAACTTAATCTAATCCTAGAATATTTTCTGACTCTAAGACTGCTGAATAAGATCTCCCTTTCTTGTTCTTTCTGAAATTTGAGTGAATGTTTCAACTTGGCTGTCCAGCTGAAAGTTCCTTGCAAAGGTGACTGAATTGCTCAAACTGGCTTCTCTGAGCTCCTGACTGGATTGTTCTGCCTTGCTTCATAATATCTTTGCCAATGTGTTCTAATCTTCTAGTTCCTGCTCACTGACTGACTCATTCTGTCTTCACCTGTGTCTGTCTTGTTCCTTCTTCGATCTGGCTCTGTACAATTTTCCTGGTTAAACTTCCTCCTCCCTTTCCCTCTGTCTGCCTTTCTGTCAAGTAGCCAATCTTTTGTCTCCGTTCTCATGAGAGTTGAGCTTATTCTATACTCTCATGTCTTTCTCTGATTAATCTCTTTGCCTGCCACACAATTAATCATCACTTTCAAGTCAGAGTAAGTCCTTCTACAAACTAACTCTACCTTCATTGGTTGGGATTAAAGGTGTATGCTAAGGGCATGTCTGAATTCCAGCCATATCACACAGACCTAGAAGGTCTTTAGATATAATCCGAGAAGCCATGTTGCTGGATTAAAATTCTTTTACATAAGGGGAAATTCTATTCTGCTATTGACACATGGCAACAAAATGACACTATGTCATTTTGTACTTGAGAATCAAAGCATCATTCAACTCTCTTCAGAGAAGCTTCTTTTTGTAACACATGGTATTTAATAAAGAGATCAACAGCTAGAAAATATACAGAGAGTGAGAGGATTTATAGCAATCAAAACTATATAAGATGTCTTTGTCAAACCCAAATGTACCAAGATTCAGGGATCTCCTTGCATCCGTTTATATGGTGTTGCCTGAGCTATGAGAGAAGGGATTACATAGGCTCATCTCCCACATAGGACTGAGTGTTTCAAGAACTTGAACTGTCTGCTTAATGTCTGGCTATGGTCTAAATATCTGAAAGAAGAAGCTCTTCTGATGATTGATGACCTAGGCACTTAACTAAGCATATAGCAGAATATCATTAGAAGGTAGACCAGTACTATTTGCTTTTACCCCAGGTCCCTGGGCTATCTAGACTCAGGTCGTTGGTCATCCAAGCAGTGTTGACTATGTCTTTGAATAATTTCCAACACAAAGTGCAACCCATTTGATGTGTACTTTTAGGTTTTTAAAAAATGTTTTGTCATTGATTTTCTTTTCTATTATAATTTAGCTAATCTGTTTTGATTTTTCCTTTTCTTTAAATATGTTTTGGTTTTAGATGTTTTTATTTAGATGTTCTTATTTTTATTTATTTTTTTGAAAAACATATAAAGTCTGTTGACAGAAATCTTGGAGAGGTTCAAGAAAAGCAAAGAATATAATCAAAATCTATCATGTGAAATTATAATAATAAAACACCAAGAGTAAGTAAATTTTCCTCCATTATGTTTTTTTTCATTAGCTATTGTTCATTTATTCTGAAGTGTACAAAAGTTTATAAGTCAAGGTCAAAAAGTCAATATTACACGTTTATTTGTTATAAAATAAAATCATCTTAAGTTTAAATAATATATGAATAAATAGAAAGCACTAACTTCTTATAAAAATGTTGTGGCCCTTGTATTTTTTATATACAATGGTGTTTTGAATACATGTAAGTCTGCGTGAGGGTGTCAGAACCCCTGGAACAGGAACTACAGACACTTGTGAGCTGTCATGTTGTTGCTGGGAATTAAACCAGTGTCCTCTAGAAGGGCAGCCAGTACTCTCAACTGCTAAGCAATCTCTCCAGCCTTCAAAACTTTTACTTTTATCAGAATGTTTTTGGATACATTCTTAAACACAACAATCCCACATATAGCAAATATCAGTATCCTTTCCTTACATTGTATTTATGTATATCTGTGTGCCCTTGTTAAAAATGTTTTCTTGTTGTGCTAATTATTTTATTTTACTTGTTTTAAATTAGCCCATATTATGTGCATTTATTCACCTCTGAGTTACTTGACTTTATTTATTATGCTTATGATTAATTAATATATTCATTATTTATATGAAGAGAATATACTATTTACAAATTTGGGATACTTTTATCACTTTTTATTTTATTTTACTTTTTAAGTTTTTTTTTTACATCCCAATTGTAGCCACTCCCTCATTGCCTCCTAGCCCCACCTTCTATCTCTCACACCCCTCCCTACCTCCCTCCCTTAGTCCTGAGCAAGGGGAGCCCTGCTCCCCTAACATCTGACCTCAGCCTATCAAGTCTCATCTGCACTGCCTGTATTCTCTTTTTCTGTGGCCAAGAAAGGCAGCCCTGCAAGGGGTAAGTGATCAACTTTTGGGGACCTAAGTCCATATCAGAAGTAATTACTACTCCCCATATTATGGGACTCACAAAGAGACTACGCTGCCTATTTCTTACATCTGAACAGAGGATCTAGATCCCCAAAGCACAGATATACATCACACACACACACACACACACACACACACACACACACACACACACACACACATTGAAAAGACATTGTTTTGCAAATCTTTAGCAAATAGATACCTACACGTGTGTGAATGTGAGTGTGTGTGTGCGTGTGTGTGTGCATGTGCGTGTGCGCGCGCGTGTGTGTGTGTGTGTGTGTAAAATGTCTCTGGGGCTCAGGATATATAGACCCAAACAAACTTTATGGATTCCAGAGATGTTTTAGGTAACAAAACATAATTTATAAGCATCAGAGCCTGGAAAGTGTGGTGATAGATACCCATGATCAGTAACTCCAGCACCCCTGCTGCATCAGAAATATCCCAAGGTTAAAGTTAACTTTCCCAGACAGAGTAACACTATATTGCAAAATGCACACCTTTAGAGAAGTACACTTAATGTATTACTGAACTTTGTATTCTGTAATATGGTTTAATCATTAAAATATTTATAAAATATGTGTCGTCATCCAAGTTATCCCATTATGAAAATGTAACTTTGAACTGTATTGCTGATTTGTAAACAATTAGGACAATGAACAAAATCCTTTCTCTGATTATAGTTTGTGAATTGTCGTGTCACAGACATAAATGTGTGACCTGAAGATCTTGTAAAACAAATTCCCTTTTCAACTAATTGAACTAGTAAAATAAACACTATTTGTACCATATTCTAAACCACTGTTGGACCACTTGCCATCGGGGAGAAGAGTGCCTTCTGTCAGAGTTTTAGGGGAAGAGAAAAGGGCAGAAGAAAGAGGGAGGGTGGGAGTGGGAGGATATAAGAAGAGAGGGGAGAACAATTGGAATGCAGTATGAATAAATTATAATAAAAAATTGAAAAAGCATGAATGTGTGCCAACACCGTGAAAATGAGTTGAACGGTAATGTTTGGAAGACAATAATAACCTAGGAAAACTGGATCAAAGCCATAAGTGATGGAGCATTGCCCTGGATATAACAGGTTACTTTTCCTATAATTAAAATCTTGCAGTTTACAGGTATCCCTAATACATATACAAAAAAGAAAAGAAAAGAAAAGAAACCATATTTATGGCAGTGGGAAGCACAGTTACCTTTCTCCAAAATTGTTGTCCTATAGACCCATCAACTATGGGGAAAAATAACAACAACATAGCTTTTCATATCATACTCACTTTCACATACTGCAAAGGCCAGATTTCAGCTCTCTTGTCATTTTTTTTTTTTAGAAATGTAAATTCTAACTCTTTTAAATTATGTGAGGGTAGACAGTGTATATTTTCTACTTTAAAAGCAATTTAAGGTGGAGATCTCTGGCACAAAGACAACTCAAAAATAGCTGAAGCTTAAGAGTTGGAACTTCTCCTTGCCTAGTATATACAAAAAGAATTATTCACAGTCAGAAATGTTTTAAAATACTCAGTAAAAAGCATAGTAGTGACTGATTTTTCAAAATGTGGACAAAAACTTGTCATGTCCTGAGCCATTTGGAAATAGTTTAGTTCTTTCCATCCTTTCAAAGAGGTAGAGAGGTTAAAGAAAATTAAACATAAAAACAATAAACATCTTGATGTTTCTTGTTCAATGTCGTCATAGATAATATACATGAAATTTGCTGAAGTCCAAAATTTGGTGTAACAGTAATTTTAGTAGATTATTAAATTACAAGAGAAGAATAATCTTGATCTTGAAAGATGGTTAAAATTTTTTAGTAACACTTTTTAATGTATGGAATTTTCTTTAAATCAGTAGGCCTGAGTGTTTTCATACATAACATACCATATCTACCATTAACCACATGCTCTTATGCTGTCAGCCTATCTTTATTGTCAATATTCCTGACTAAATTCTTCTAAGTTTTTCAGACCATAAAATGTGTTCAATATTAAAGTGAAACTCATTAGGAAAAACCACAGATGTTACAGCTGTGATACATTTAATATGTGAGCTCTAAAAATTATAATAAATTAGACACCAAATTTCAATATAAGTGTTACACAGTGATGCTTCTAAATTTGACTTACTGAAGAATTAAAAAAAATGCTTATGCCCATTGTACCAAGATAAGTCTCAGACCTCAGCCTTGTGTGTTTCACTGTACACATCTTTAAGATCCAGTAAGCTCTTAAGGTACAAGACAAAATTACTCTATGCAAATGTCAAGGTGGCTGTATCCTGATAGATGGTATAAGAAGAAAACTTTAACATTTAAAGTTCAGATCATTTTCAACAGAGGAAAGCCTTTAAGAATATGCTGTGTCACCCTGGTAAATGTTGAAGTCATATGCAATAAGACAGAAAATGTGAAGGCCAGTCTGCATGTAAAGAACACATACGCCTATGTGAAGGCAAATGGGCAGCTATTTAGAAAATGACTATATATTTAAATGGTAGAAATAAGGAGATAACATAGCACTTCAATCAGAGATGGTTCCAGAATGTTTTTCGATCTAGAACATGTCCTGTGATGATATGCCTAATGTAACTATACTTCTGATTTGAATAAAACATATAAAACTCAAGTCCATGTGCTGGATTGGTTGTCAAAACATGATTTTTTTTTTGAGAATTTGAGTCTTATAACATAATCAATTGCTTAACGCTATGATGATTTCATTATATGGTTGTCTTATTAAGAGTTGGCAAGATGTAGGGAGTAATGCTTGTAGGGAATAGATAATGGTTAGTATGTCCTAGAAAACTGTACCTTGTCTGTTACATCTGCTTTCTGCTTCCTGTTAACTTTTATGTGAACAGCTTTAAAACACAACATGATTCTGCTGCCATAGTACTGTGTCTCATCTCAGACCAGCAGCAAAAAGAGTCAGGTAACTATGGGCTGAAACTTCCAGTACCATGGGATATAATAAATGTTTCCTTTCCCAAAACTGTTTTTTTTTTTTTTCTGCTGTATTTGTCACAGTCTTAGAAAAATTGACTAGCTCCATTAAATTATTATAAGGAAAAGTAGATCAAATAATTTGAATGAAAATTCACCAATCACTTTGTGTTTATGTATGTGTGTGTACATGATTACATATATACATTTGTGTGTGTGTGTGCTTGTGCCTTTGCACATGTCTGCATGTCTGTTTGCTAGAAATACTAGGGTTCAAGCCTGGGGCCTTATATATTAGGTAAGTGCTATGTAACTCAGAATCATCCAATCTTCTTTCAGCTTTATATCATAGATTGGTGATAGTCACTGGTGTTTCTACCTTTGCTGTGCAAACCCTAACTTCCATGCAATAGAAACTGATGATACTCATGAGAACCACTTTCAGGTCAGACCGGAAGAAACTAACATTCTCAATCCTCATGTCCTGCCCATGTCAAGAATATGTGAGTATATTAACAATAACTGGAATGCTGGGATTACAGGCATGAGCCACTGATTATGAAATTTGCAGGCAAATAGTTGGAACTAGAGAAAATCATCCTGAGTGAGGTAACTCAGACCCAGAAATACACTCATGGTATATACTCACATATAAGCGGATATTATTAGCCCAACATAGATGTCATCTGAGAGAAACTATCCAGTGGGGCATCTGGAAATCTGCTGGAACTTTGAGTGGGACTCTAGGCTGAGCACTGAGAGGCCTATGGAAAACTGGGAGATGGAAGGACACAGAGGAGCCAGGAGCTCCAAAAGGAGACCCTCAAGGCATTTGGATCTTGACCAGGGGTCCTGTACAAACTGATGCACGAACCAAGGTTAATGCAGAGAGCCTAGACCCCTGTTTAAATGTGGCCTATAGACTTCTCATTCTCCACGTGGAGGTAAGAGGGTGGGGAGCGGAGCAGGAATTGTTTCTGACATGAACTATGATGCTGAGAATTTGATCACCTCCCCTCACAGGGGTGCCTTGATGCCACACAAAGGAAGGGATGAAGGCCATCCTGATGAGACCTGAGTGGCTGTGGTCAGATGGTGGGAAGGAAAGATATCACTGGTCAGAGGAATAGGGGAAGCCAAGAGTGCAGAAGAGGGAAGGAGGTGGGGAACTGGAAGATATGAGCAAGGCGGTAACAAACCAGCTTACAATGTGAATAAATTATTAAAAATAAAACACAAAATAAAATAAAAAACAATTGGCTGAAGAAAACTGATGCCTGGTTGTAAGAGACGGGAAGACTTTAGAGACGAGCCATAAATTACTACAGATTGTTACTTTAAGGAAAGACGCTGACCAGCTGTAATCAATTTTACAGTGATAAACCTTGCACATGAATATACGCCATTTTAACTCAGTTTATATTTTGATTTGTTTATTGCTTTATATCCACTTTTCCCCCTAAGCTTCACAGATATCCTTTTGTAAGCAATTCCTTGTTTCCAGATATAAAAAAGTTTCTGTAGATTTTTTTTATATTTTTCTAGTGAAATTTCTGTTTCTGTCTGGAGTTTCCACTTACAATCATGCAAGGTCTCATGTTTTGTACATTTAAAAGTGGTTGTTAGACTTGTGTCCATTTTAGATGATTTCTTTGGCCTGATACCGTGTTCATTGACCTTATACTCTACAAAATTCACAGTATCTATCTAGTTCCTCTATTTTCCTCGAGTATGTTGCTGTTGTGTATTTCCTAATTCTCAGATTGCTGTATTTTAAATATGATTTTAACTGAAATAGAATTACACTACTTTATTGGGCCGTTTTCCTCATTCCAATCTTTCCCAGCAACCCTCCTACCCCCCTCGTCCTTCTTCACTCCAAAGTGGATAACTCTATGTCCTTGCTCATTATTTTATATATTATATATATAAATGCACAAACAAACACACACATACAAGTTGATGAATACATTTGTGTTGTTGTGTGCATGTGCATTCAAGGTTGACTATTCTGCATTGGACAAGCAATAAGGGGACTCATCACTGGGAGGATATTTTTTTTATCTCTCAGTCATCATTAGTTCTTTGTTCATGGATATGACTCCATGAAATATTATCTCTGCCACACTAATATGTCCAGCTAAATTGCCATAGCTCTAGCCAGTTCCAGGAGAGCCAGTTTCAGAGACTTCCTGGTGTTTTGGTGCTTACAGTCTTTTTGTCTCTCTTCCAGAACATTCTCTGAGCCTTGGATGTCAAATCTAATTCTTAAAAACTTTAAAGAACTTATGATTAATGTTTCTTAAATTCTTAAGAAGGAGATAAGAAGAAAGAAAATGAAAGGAATGAAGGAAGAAAAAAGAAGAAATATAGAAAATAAACAGAATTATTCCAGTTTTATCAATGAAGCCAGTATTATTCTAACACCAAAACCAGGAAGACACCCATCACCAAAGTAAAAAAAAACAAACAACCTAAAACCAGACACCATTACTCCTGATGAATATTGATTAATGCAAAAGTCCCCAATAGAATACTAGCATACTGAATACACTAATATATCAAGAAGATTACCCACCACAATCAAGTTGGAATTGTCCTGTAAATACAGTATTGATTCTGCATACGGGAGTCAATAAATATAATAGCCAGTATAAATTGATTTAAGAACAAAATGATTTGATTATCTCAATAAATAAATGAAAACATTATTTCATGTTAAAAGTCCAAGATGGATAAATAAAACTGGAAGGTATATATTTCAGCATAATAAGAGTTACATATACCAAACGCTCAGCCAATATTAGTCTAAATGTAGAAAATCTCAAAGCAATCTAATTAAAATCAGAAATGAGTAGGGTTGACCAATAGTGCTGGAGGCACAGGCTAGAGCAAAAAGGCAACTGGAGGGGCCCAGGGGTCCCGTTCAAACTAAGGCACCAGCCAAGGACAATACAGGAGGTAAACTTTAAACCCCTTCCCAGATCTAGCCAATGGTCAGAATATTCTCCACAGCTGAGTGGAGAGTGTGATATGACTTTCTCACGTACTATGGTGCCTCACATTTGACCATGTCCCCTGGAGGGGGAGACCTGGTGGCACTCAGAGGAAGGACAGCAGGTAGCCAAGAAGAGACTTGATACCCTATGAGAATATATAGGGGGAGGTAATCCCCCTCAGGAACAGTCATAGGGGAGGGGAATAATGGGAAAATGGGGGGGGGGGAGGAATGGGAGGATACAAGGGATGGGATAAACATTGAGATGTAACAAGAATAAATTAATAAAAAAAAAAGAAAATAGGAAAGAAAAGGTCACACCATTCATATTTGTAGATGATATGCTACTGTACATAAGAGATACCAAATTATTTGCCAAAACTTTCTATAAACCACCAAAAAATTCAGCACAGTGACATATTACAAAATCCACTTGCAGAAACCAGTAGCCAAACCGAAAGATTTCACAGGAACACTCTATGAGCATATACAGGGGGAGGAGGTCCCCCTCAGTCACAGTCATAGGGGAGGGGAGTAAGAGAAAAATGGGAGGGAAGGAGGGAGGAATGGAGGATACAAGGGATGGATAGCCATTGAGATGTCATATGAATAAATTAATAAAAAAATGAAAAAATAGTCATTCACAAATACTCATCAATAAAATAAAATAAAATAGCGCCAAAGAATAAAATACCTTCTAATAAATCTAAACAAGGAAGTAAAAAGCTCTCTGCAATGAAAATTCCAAATCTCTGAAGAGATGGGGGAAAGATTCCCATTACTTCTGAAGTCATTGTTTTCAATTTAAGTGTTTTAATGGAACAGCAGTAACTAAAGGCCCAGCTTATTTGTCTTGCTGAGTCTTTTCTTAAATAGCACAAGCTTTTTCCTGTTGCCTGTCAATAAGTTTGACAAGCCAACCATTAAGATTCCTCCTTAAGTAGAGTCAACCTCATACAGTAATAAGACTTTCATTAGATTGATTTGAAATGAGATTAGTGCTGTGCATGACCTCCCTGCCCACGGGCACCTTTTTAGACTGTTGGTATGTGAATGAGGGCTATGTGACTACAGTTGCACATAGTTTGGCTTCAATTTTCCATTTAACTCCTGCAATTTTCCTAAATCCAGGTGCCTCCCAATGTGCAAGAATGAATGTATTCCATTTCACTGCTGCTTCCTCAGTGTGTTTCATTACAAAGAGTGAAATGTCTGCCTGTGCAATTTATGTCTGTGTTCCTGCCTTCTTCTTATTCTAATTTGTCATGCTAACTCGCACTGTCAGCTAAGACTTAGTTGGGTTCTCCCATTCATGCAGTGTTTAAAAAATTTTTTTGGTTTGCATTCTCTGGCTTCTCCCTCCAGTATTCATTCTCAGGCAGAACAAGTTTTCAGCACAAAACACGTTGCAGTTCCTTGCCCTGTGGAATAGAGT
The DNA here is from genome assembly GCF_903995435.1 of Acomys russatus. NCBI lineage: Eukaryota > Metazoa > Chordata > Mammalia > Rodentia > Muridae > Acomys > Acomys russatus. Next base: position 105,093,173 of record NC_067137.1, on the reverse strand, counting down.
CTAACATACTTCACCAGTGGTGTGTATGTGTGTGTGTGTGTGTGTGTGTGTGTGTGTGTGTGTGTGTGTGTACACTCATTCCTTACTGCTATGAGGGGATAGAAAACTTTCTCCAATGTTAATATCAAATTAGAACTATACATTCTAACATACATTTCTAATAAGGCTTTAAATTTTTTGTATTTGTTCCTGTGTAAACAGGTGTTAAAATGCATATGAAATTTGTGTGCAGATGAATGCTAGAAATCCATATGAGCTGTCACTGTCTACTGCTTTCCAACTTAGTTTTGAGACAGGAACTCACTCTGATCTTGAAGCTCATTGAATGACGACTAGTATTGTCAGCCAGCAAGCTCAAGGGAGCATCTCATCTTTTTTAACATTTATTTACTTATTACGTATACAGTGCTCTGCCTGCATGTACACCTGCACACGTGAAGAGGGCACCAGATCTCATTATAGACGGCTGTGAGCCACCACGTGGTTGCTGGGAATTGAACTCAGGACCTTTGGAAGAGCACACAGTGCTCTTAACCTCTGAACCATCTTTTCAGCCCATTTTCTTAAAGATTTATTTATTATTATATATACAGTGTTCTGCAGGCTGGAAGTGGGTATCAGATCACATTACAGATGGTTGTGAGCTACCATTTGGTTGCAGGGAATTGAACTCAGGACCTCCAGAAAAGCAGTTAGTGCACTTAGCCTCTAAGCCATCTCTCCAGGCCCCTAGCCAGGATTCTTATTTTTTACCAACTAAGCTATATGTTCAGCCACTAAAATATGTACATTTTTTTATTTTGCCTCAAAATGTGATGAATTTGTTTTCAATGTCTAAGAATGATATTAAAACCACAATAGCCTTAATCAACATATATTACAAATTATGGGTCCTTTCTACATCACACTGGAGAAACTTAAATAACACTTTTATTCATTTTGAAACTATAGAAATACACACAATGTGAATGTTGTTTAAAAAAAAATAGCAAAGTAATTTGCAGAATGGCAAAACAACATTTTTAGATGGAATGTCTTCAATGCCCAGTTTATAGTATTTCTCTAAAGAGGGATGCTTAAATTTGTTACTTGAAAGTCAATAGAAATGTTAAAAATCAAGAGTCTAAACCAATTGTAGAACCGAAGCAATATAAAGAGATTTTGCCTGTAATATTCAGTGTGGAATATAATATAGAACATAGTAACTGTGCATGCACTTGGATGCCAGAGGAGCTTGAAGTACATCGCATAAATGCTGAATCAGTTTGCCTTCTATGGCAATTTTGTTGGCTATGGTGTAGTTTGACACTGGTATCAGGTAACTGCATTCATCATTTATTTTCTTCACTTGGCTTCACTCATCTGGAACATCTTATGTGCAGTTCTCAGACTCATTCTAAGGGTTGCAGGAGAGACAGGAGAGGAGAGGGGAATAAAGGCAGAGAAATAAAGACAAAAAAGTTCATTCAAACCAAGAATATCATAGAAAAACTAGTAAGCATAGATCGTTGTGGAATTAATCTTCAACAGGAAAATGGCTGAGGTGAACTCTATATTATTTCATTTTTATCTAAAATATGAAATTACTAGAAATTTAAGCTTATAAGTGATATTGAGTACAGTTACCTTTAATGAACCTAGATAAAGATTATGATTTGAAGGATAAATGTCCACATGGTAGAATGATACACTGTATTGGAAATTATTTACTGAAAATTTAAACACATTAATCATTTTAAATCGTATTTTATTTAATTCCTTGGGAATTTCAACCATTGCTTGTTTGTGATATTAATTTCCCCTCATCTCCTCTAAGATCCACCACCCCCATTCCACACTGACGTAATGTTGGTCATCATATTTTTAAACCATCAATTCTCTTTAGTGATGCTCATATATGTGTGCCTATCCATGGTGTTAGAGCTATCAGGGCCACACACCTAAAGAAACCTTATTTTCCTTCCCCTGGAAGCCATAAATTACTAATACTTCCTCATAAGAGATGGTAGCCAATGGACAGGACATTCTCCACAGTTGAGTGGAGAGTGGGGTCTGACTTTCACACGAACTCTGGTGCCTCATATTTGACCACGTTCACTGGATGGGGAGGCCTGGTGGCACTCAGAGGAAGGATAGCAGGCTACCAAGAAGAGACTTGATACCCTATGAGCATATACAGGGGGAGGAAGTCCCCCTCAGTCACAGTCATAGGGGAGGGGAGTAAGAAGAAAATGGGAGGGAGGGATAATGGGAAGATACAAGAGAGGGGATAATCATTGAGATGTAATATGAATAAATTAATTTTAAAAAGAGATGGTACTTCATTCTATCTTCCATTTCCATTTTGGGATATTGTGTACCCTGAACATGTGTATACTATCAAAACTTCTTGGAGTTCATATGTGAAACAGTCTTTATGTATCCAGAAAGCATAGCAACCTTTACTTCTGCTGACTTTTACAGTCCTTCTCTTCTCTCTTGCACAGTGAGCCTTGGGTGGAAGCGGGTGTGATATGGATGTTTATTTTCAGTTAAAGCATTCCCCAATCACATATTCTGTACCCCTGACCAGCTGGGATTTCTGTACTGTGGAAAGAAACTTTTCATTTGCTGAGTTTTGAGAGATGTACTAATTTATGTTTATATAATAAGAAAACGTTAGGAGTAGGGTTAATATTAAGATCAATTAGCAGATTAGTAGGTTCTTTCCTATTGTTTACGAACTTACTAGAAAAATTCTGTAAGACTGTGCCAATTCCTCCGTGTGCTGAAGGTAAATCCAAATAGTAAATCTTGTTACTCTCAAGACATAAGTGCCACTATTGCACCAGTATGCCTAGCTTGTCATGCAGGTCATTAGTGTAGCTCATGGTGTTCACAGATTAGACTGATCATTACTTTTCTCCTATAGTAGCATGTATGGTGTCTTCTAGGGCCATGAGAGCTATCTAGTGCTGAAGCTTCTAGGTCAGTCTCAGCTTGTTTTTCCAGTAAAGTTGAATTCCTTTATTTTTTTTTTCAACAAAACAGGTGCACAATTTAATATGACAAGTATATATTCAACTTCCTCAAAAATTTTCAAGATTATTTAAAAAGCTAATATAGATTTAGGAAAGGGAGAAGAAATGACAACATAAATTTTCAGCATTGTTAAGTATCTCTTTAATGATTAATTCTCATTTTAAGCTTGACTATATTTAGAATCACATAGGAAACACACCCATGAATGGATCCGACAGAATATACCCAGTGAGGTTTAACTAGCTAGGAAGACACATCTTAAATGTACACAGCACCATTCCTTGGTGTCACTTATGTATTCTATCATATCATTCATGGTACATTTACACAACAGAACACTACTCAGCTATTAAAAACAAGGAAATCTTGAAATTTATGGGCAAATGGATGGAATAAGAAAAGATCATCCTTAGTGAGTTAACAAAAACCAGAAAGACATGGGTTTAATATAAGTGAAAATTAGCCATATAATACAGGTAACCACACTACAATACACAGACCTAAAGATGCTAAATAACAAAGAGGACCCTAGGGAGGATGCTTAATTCTCATTAAAAAGGGCAAACAGAATAGACACTGGAAGCAGTTGAAGAGAAGGAGCAGGACGGGAGTCTACCATAGAGGTCTAAAAGACTCTAGCAAGCAGGGGGGTCCAAACAGATTCTGAAACCAAGCCTCATTTTGGTATGGAGTTCTGGGACCCTTATGGAAGAGTTGAGGGATAGCATGGCCTCGAGGGAGCAGAAGCTTCACAAGGAGACATGGGTAAACAACAAATCTGGGCTCGGGGACAGGGCTGCAGAGACTAATGCACGAACAAATGACCATGCATAGTGAGGCCCTAACCTCCTTCTTAGATGTGGTCTATAGGCAACCCTAACCTCCTTCTTAGATGTGGTCTATTGGCAACACAGTCTCCTTGTGGTCCCCATTATATGGAGAATAGGGACTACCTCTTACATGGACTCTGAAGCTCACTCTTTGATCACTCTCTCATGGCAGGACAGCCTTGCTACACCACAGAGAAAGAGGACACAGGAAGTCCAGATGAGACTGAAAATACTGGGGTCAGATGATAGGGGAGGAGTGTTCTCTCTTTTTAAAGAGGAGCGGGAGGATGGAATCAGAAAGAGAAGATGGAACCAGGGAGAGACAAAGAAGGGACTAGAATTGGGATGTAAAGTGAATACATTTATTTTTTAATTATTATTTTTATTAATTTTTTAATAAATCCATTCATATTATATCTCAATTGTTATGCCATCCATTGTATCCTCCCATTCTTTTCTCCCTCCCACTTTCACCCTATTCCCCTCCCCTATGACTGTGACTGAGGGGGACCTGCTCCCCCTGTATATGATCATAGGGTATCAAGTCTCTTCACCTCCCCATCAAGGGGACATGGTCAAATATAGGGCACCAGAGTTTGTGTGAAAGTCAGTCCCCATTCTCCAATCAACTCTGGAGAATGTCCTATCCATTGGCTAGATCTGGGTAGAGGTTCAATGTTTACTGCAATTATTGTCCTTGCAGTCATCTTGTTGGTGTCATAGTTTGAACAGACCCCTGGGCCCAGATCTGCCCATCAAAATGTTCTTCTTGTAGGTTTCTATGTTCCTCTGGACCCATCTATTTCCCCATTCTCCCATACTTCTCTTATCTAGATTCCCAATAGGATGTGCTCTCATCTATCTCACTTTCCTGGTAAATGAAGACTTTCATGGGACATGCCCCTTGGGCTAGTGTCCACTGTGAAGTGAATATATACCATTTGAGTCTTTCTGCTTCTGGATTAACTCACTCATTATGATCATCTCCAGTTCCATCCATTTGTCCACAAATTTTGGGAATTCCTTGTTTTTAATGGCAGAAGAGTATTCCATAGTGTAAATGTACCACAGTTTCTTTATCCATTCTTCTACTGAGGGACACTTAGGCTGTTTCCTTGTTCTGGCTATTATGAATAAGGCTTTTATGAACATGGTTAAGTATATGTCCCTGTTGTGTGGTGGAGCATTTGTTTGGTACATTCCAAGGAGTGGAATAGCTGGGTCTTGTGGAATCCCTATTCCCAGTTTTCTGAAAGAGCGCCAGACAGATTTCCAAAGTGGTTGTGTGAGTTTGCATTCTCACCAGCAATGAAGAAGTGTTCCCATTTGTCCACATCCTTACCAGAATATGGCATTGCTTGAATTTTTTATCTTAGCCATTCTGATGGGTGTAAGATGGAATCTCAGCATTGTTTTGATTTCTATTTCTCTGATGGCTAAAGATGTTGAGCATTTCTTTAAGTGTTTCTTAGCCATAAATTTAAAAAAAAAGGGCTTGTAGTGGATTTTAAAATATTTAGTTTTAATAAAGTGTATAAAATATTCATAAATCTGTTCTGTTTAAATAAAAGCTTTTAGCAGACAGTGAGAGGTGAGGAAGTAACTGGAGACAGTAGGATTAGATAGGTGACATCATCCGCCCTGGGGTATTCATGCAGTATCTCTCCAACTGGGAGTCTCTATTTATGAACACTCCATTGCCAGTGAAAATGGACAGATTAATGTTTAAGACATGAGTCCAAAGTTAACACCATCCTTTTTTGCAACTCTTTCCAAAATAAATATCCTTGGATAAACAGATATAAGGTATCTCATTTCATGCGACAAACAGGCATTTTTTGGTTTCGGGATAATCTGAAGGAAATGAATGTCAGGTAGAAATAAAACTTTGAAATTCCGGTTTCCTGAGCTCAAAAGCTGGCAACACAATATCTTCTCACAACACTAGGATGCTGCAATAATCCACATCTACCAGACAGTCATGTGTCTATCTATAAGATATAACCCATACAATACAGTGCACTGTTTTGTCATGTTATGTTGTTAAACAGGCTTTCTTACTTAAATACATTTCAACTTACAATGTTTTCAATTTTTCATTACCTCCCTGTAAGCCAAAAACCATATATACCTTTCTTCCCTTGATATTTTTATGGAATGAAGCATTAGTTGCAGATGAAGACCCCTGCGCTAAAATATAGCATATTTGGCAAGAAATGGCTTAACAATATTTTAGCCAAGAAGTGATTGTGCAAGTAAAATATTTTAAAATCAACAGTACTAAATGTTTACTTTTCACTATGAGCATTAAATGATAGCATAATAAGTGATCTGTCAAAATCTACCTGATTAAAACACAAGTGGTACAATAGCACTCATGTAATTCTCTCACAGAAGTTAGTAGGACCCACTCATACTGGTAATATTAAATAAATTCAGTCACACACACACACACACACACACACACACACACACACACACAGAGAGAGAGAGAGAGAGAGAGAGAGAGAGAGAGAGAGAGAGAGAGAGAGAGAGAGAGAGAGAGAGAATAATGTGGAGATTTTGATAAACGAGAAACAGGGGTGGGTGGTCTCTGAAGTTGTGAAAGAATTAATGCATTTAATAAAGAGAAAAAAAGCCAGCATTGGTCTTTGAGGATTTTTTAAACGACTAAATTGGGCTTGACTTTTCTGGATTATATAAAAAGGTACTATTAGGGTTAGCTATAAAAAATAATGAGGGCGACTTCCTCCTCCTTTATATGCTCATAGGGTATCAAGTCTCTTCTTGGTAGCCTGCTATCGTTCCTCTGAGTGCCAACAGGTCTCCCTCTCCAGGGGACTTGGTCAAATATGAGGCACCAGAGTAAGTGTGAAAGTCATACCCCACTCTCCACTCAACTATGGAGAATGTACTGTCCATTGGCTAGATCTGGGTAGGGGTTTGAAGTTTACAGCCTGTATTGTCCTTGGCTGGTGCCATAGTTTGAGCGAGACCCCTGAGCCCAAATCTGCCTTTCATAATGTTCTTCTTGTAAGTTTGCACAGTCATAGCGGAGGGGAGTAAGGGGAAAATGGGAGGGAGGGAAGAATGGGAGGATACAAGAGATGGGATAACCATTGAAATGTAACAAGAATAAATTAATTATAATAAAGAAAGAAAGAAAGAAAGAAATGAAAATAATGAGGGCTAGAAGTTTAGTGGACTGAGTAGCATTTGTGTGTATGGTTAGAGAAAGAATCTCCTCTTGCGTAGGTGCATTCCTTGTCTAACAATTACATCCATGTAAGAAAACCTCTGTCATCACATGGCCTCGAATGAAATATGCTTTTTTTCTTAGTGGAAACGGTATTTTGAGTTAGGATAGTTAATCAACATAAATTAATCACCAATTTATTAAATTGGTGGAGTATAAAGTCTTCTTCGTAGTTCACAATGCATTCCAAACAACTAATGAGTATTCTCTACAAATAAAGATGATGAAAATAATAAATCTAAGAAAATATGGGGAAATGGCAGGGATTTGGGGGTTTAATGATATTTGGTTTAATAAGATGTAAATCTTTAAACACAGTGAACAGCAAGCTGTAATTACAAAGGATGTTATCATATATATGCATAGTAATTATGTCTAGCTATATATGTCTATATATCACTTCTCATATTGCAAAGAATAAATATTCTGAAATGAGTATTTTGTTTGAAAGTGCAAGACGTTGGGCTATTGACTTTTGTTATTATCAAAATGAGAATAATAGGATTTTTAATCCAAATATGCAAACTAAAAAATCATTTTAGGAAAGGAAGAAGTGAGTAAATGAATATAATAGTTCTACAATTTTAATGTGTTTATTAAATATTTTATATAAACATTTATATGCTTATACATATGTACAATAAACTACCTACAGCAAGAAGAATTATGAAACAGTCAGGAGTTATATATAGGTTACATTCATATAGTTTTGGCTATTTGTATTTGGAGGACTTGAAGAAAACATCTTTCAAATCTTGGTGAGTTTAAAATTCTGAATGTAAATCAATGTCTATCAAATCTCATCTTTATCAACTGAAAACATCTATCTAGACCTAAAAGCATCTTATCTGCTAAACAATTAAGCTTAAGGCCTTCAAACTCATCAGAGACTTAAGAAGGAATAAAATTAATTACCTGAGTATACAGGGAGTTCAGGTTAGCAGCTTCCCAAATGAGTAGATGACAGAGATGGTTTGCTGCCTGAACAGTCACCCAAAATTCTCTATAACTTTGGGGCATCATCTTCAGCCTTCTGACTCAATATATCTGACAGATATATTTTTTAGGCAGAATCTATTGAGGACTTGGCTACCCTGTCTTGGCAGAGTTTGGTCATCAACTGCCTACTTCCAAGCTTGCCCATTTTTGTGCAGAATTCTGTCTGTGACAGAAATGAGGACATTTTTTACCCTGGCTTGTGTGTCATATTTGAAGCCATCTCCATAAGGAGGTTATTTGATGCTTATTTTCTTCGAGGTATGCTGAGTATTGCCCGGAATTAACCTGTTTCATTGTAAATGTGTCTTTGAAATAATAAAACCATCTTTAGATGCCATATTCTGTATGTCTCTGAAGTTTTTGAAGACTTTATCTAACTATTCAACCTTACCTTTCTATAGAATCATATTTATCTGTTACACCTAAGATGTGTATTCTTGGCATAAAAATAGACTAGTAATTGATATGACCATGATTTGATCAACTAACAATTAACTTGTATAACTTACTTATCCTAAACAGTCTATAATAGGGATGAAAGGACACAAAGTAGATTAATGAATCTACTTTGCAACTTAATGGCTTAATTGTTGCTCACAATGTTATTTTTAATTCACTGTATAGAATTTTGTATATAGATGCAAAATAGGTTTAATTTTAGGTACATTGGTGCAGAATTCAAATTTAAGTTTATTCTTTACACACATTTTAGTATTTCTACTCTAATATGTGGTATTGTAAACACACAACTCAATTATAAGTATAAAATTTAAAGGTCATTTTGGAGCCAAGATCATAATCTGGGAAAAAAAGGAAAACTAAATTTATTTATTTATTTATTTTTTTTTTTTTTGATTCACATTTTCTTTTTTTTTTTTTTTTTTTATTAATTTATTCTTGTTACATCTCAATGTTTATCCCATCCCTTGTATCCTCCCATTCCTCCCCCCCCCCATTTTCCCATTATTCCCCTCCCCTATGACTGTTCCTGAGGGGGATTACGTCCCCCTATATATTCTCATAGGGTATCAAGTCTCTTCTTGGCTACTTGCTGTCCTTCCTCTGAGTGCCACCAGGTCTCCCCCTCCAGGGGACATGGTCAAATGTGAGGCACCAGAGTATGTGAGAAAGTCGTATCACACTCTCCACTCAACTGTGGAGAATATTCTGACCATTGGCTAGATCTGGGAAGGGGTTTAAAGTTTACCTCCTGTATTGTCCTTGGCTGGTGCCTTAGTTTGAGCGGGACCCCTGGGCCCAAATCTGCCTATCATATTGTTCTACTTGTAGATTTCTAGGACCCTCTGGATCCTTTTATTTTGCTGTTCTCCCATGCGTCTCTTTTAAATCAATTAAAATATAAAGCAAGAAACTGGCATTTTATGGTAATTAAAAAGGTATCTTAGAAACTTAAAGCCTAACAGTTAGCTAAACAGAAAAATTTCATGTCCATACGTTAACTAATACGGACTAAGAGGCTGCGGTTATAATTGAGTCATATAAATAGTGCTTTTTAGATACACATGAGGGCCTAATTTCAATCCCCAGACATCCATTATCACACCCTTAGCAACATAACACAAGAGTTGGCATGATAGCATAGTTGAGAAACTAAACTACAGGTTGCACAGGGTGAAGGCCTTAGTTTCATTCCTAGAACTCACATTAAAACACTGAACATGGTGGTAGGTCATTTTTATTCTTAATTTATTGAAGAAAGCACAATGGTAGTTGGTCATTTACAACTTCAGAAAGTAAGTCTATGACCAACATGGTTGGGATCCTGGTGGTACATAGGTAAGCATGAAACTGAAGCAATAACTGGACTCTTGAGTATTATCTACCAGTTGGAGGCAGAGAGGGAAACAGGGTCTGGAGTGGAACTGAAAATCATCAAAGCCCACCAAGTATGACAAACCTTCTCCAAAACAGCCACATCCCCTAATCCTTTCTAAACAGTTCCACACACTTGGAACAAAAATTTCATATACATAAACCAATTGGGGCCATTATTATTCAAAACACCACAGTGGATATTATGTACTTTTAATCCCAGTTCTGAGGCAATGAGATATTGTAGTTCCCATGGGATAGTTGTTAAATCCAGTGTTTGTGTTTGTATGCATGTCTGTGTATGTCTGTGTGTATTACCAAACAAATATCAAAGCAACATACATTTTAATTTATAGTTTCTAAAGCACGTCATGCCATTTTTATAGATAACTCAATTACTAGTGTTGAGTTGATAATGTTCACCCATAAATACCACAGTATCTAATCGAACTGATTGGAAAAGGAATATAATAATATATATTCACATCCATACTTAGAGTTAAATAAAATGAATGCAAAAAATACAAGTTAATTTACAACCACTAGAGTTTTGACACCATATTCTGAAATATGAAATATGCTACAATCAAGAGTCACTTTAAATTTTTACAATTTTAGTTAACACGGTAACTTGCCAATCAGGATTAAATGTCTTTATCTATTTCTTACTTGCCTGCTAATTTTGAACCTTTATCTCATCAAAGTATTTCATTTTACCTAAAAACATGTGTGTGAATATATACATAACTGAAAAGTTGGTATAAGTAGCACAGTGGGTCCCTGACAGTTAATTGATTTCATTGACAAACGTAGAGAACAATAGTGTAACAAATGTGATGCCAATGATAAGCTGCATTTAATTTTATCTTTCATTTTAAAAGGCAAAATAGTATATGTAAAGCAAAACTGCTGGGCAAATGAATGGAGTCAACGTGAAAATTAAAACTTCTCCAAAATGCTAAGTGTGGATGAAATTGGAATCATCCAGGGAAATGTCAACGTAAACTGTTCAGCAAAGATCTCAGTTTTCAACATCTAGACTTGTATATCTCTTTGGTTTTCTTCAAAAACTGTTAATATGCAGTGCTCTACCCTGATAACTGCTGCCAGTGACTGAATGAGCTCTGAAGTGAATGTCAGATACATGTTTGGTGGTACCTTCCAACAGGTAACAAGCCCCCTGAGAGCTTGCCTCCTTCATTTTCAATATGTTGCTGCATAAGTCCTTTAATTATGATTATTTCTTAGCATACCCACTGTTTCCTTTCATTGTTGTTCAACTCTCTCAGAGCTGCAACTCAGTGTCATTAGAAGGGGGCATGGTAACACATACTGGTATTCCACGAAAAGATTACGCTTAAGAGTCTTCTGTTAGTGATGTGTTTTATATAATTATTGACTTGAAATTGTCAGTCAACCTGTCGTAAGTGAGAGGAGATTGTAGTTTACCTATTCTCTGTCATAAAAAGACTTCTATACTGTAGAAACATTATCCCATTGTATGGAAGTAACATTGCTCAAAGAGCAGCATGGTTAGGGAGGGTAGTTCATGCCTATTAATTACAGGATTGGGGGAGGGTTGGAGATAAGAAGAGTCAAGATTAGAAGATAGCATGGGTTATAGAATGAGTTCTAAGTACCCCGATGAAATCTTTGTTTGACATGGCAATTAAAACAAAAATAAAAACAAACCATAAAACCTATAGTATTAACACAGGAGAAGTGAGGATATGTGATAGTGTATTCTTGCTCATTTGTTTCATTTGATGTTTGATAGCATTATTATCATATGCTGTGTTCATTTTCAGAGTATTCAGTTGTAAAGATAAAAGAGAATATTAAGGGTAAAAACTGAAGAACAGAATTAAAATGGGTCACATCCTTACCAATACCCTCATAAAAGAGAACCACAAAACACAATGTTTAATTGGAATGAGTTCCACATGGAACAAGGGGTACACAAAAGCCAAGCTGTAATTATGGAATCCTAATATCCCATTGTCTCAGTCAATGTTCCCAGGCATTGATGAACAAGATTAATCCATGTCTATCACCAATTGTGCATGATGCCAACACTTGAGCTTGTCCTTACATGGACTTACATATATCCAGATGTTTGGAGTTATTCAGGGACATCAGTGATCTTTTTTTTTTTTTAAACAAAATAATGCAGACATGTTGGTAATATTGACCTTGCAGTCAACACAAAGTCTGTGCTTCATCCCTTAATATGATTCAGATGTGGCCAAGGGTTAACACACTCACTGGGTTACACTCACATGGTTAATGAAAATATTATGATCCTATAAATACAGAAACTCAAACTCACACCTCAGTCTAGTCCTCTTTGGAGATAGATCCCTAACCTTTTTGACTGAAGTAGTCATCTAGTTGAGTATTAGCCACACATGGCTTAGCATGCAACACTTGGTTTAATGGTCCCCAGCCTGAACACATTTCTTGATTTGGATTTCTATGTGTAGTATAAAAAGTCCCTTTGTTGTACCCTAGTTTTTCTTGGCTTTCAGTAGCACAGCATGAGAGAGAACATTTGGCACTATGTATCTAAGCTGTCACTTGGATATTTCAGATTTGGATTCTCTTCCCAGAATTTTGACTTCTTAATTCAAACCATACTATTGCCTGAGTATGAGAATACTACCCCATTCTCCTGCAGAGAATAAAAAAGTTACATCCAAATGTCACCTGACTCATCATATCATTCAATGTATTTGAGGCTCAGATTTGGGATTTTAATGACAGAAAATTCAATTTTAGATTAAATTGTCTAATCAGCTCTTTTGTTTAAAGTATTTTCACATCAGTTATTTATTTAGACATTTTGACCTCTCATTGGCTATCACATTTCTATTGTATGCATGGACTGTTCATTTAAAAAAAATGTTAATAATATTTTGAATGGACTTTTTCTTCACTAAATATGCAGGTAAATTAAAGAGCATTTACACAAAGCCAATAACTTCTATATGGAACCTTTGGTATTAATACCCATAACAAGTAATCAAAGATGTATCATAAATTCATTAAGAAATGTATTCACTTCTGAATTTTTATTGTAAGGGACATCTTTTCTTTCAGTAGGATAATTTCATGAAAGTCTATAAGTACATGCTCCACATATTTTATTTTTTCTTTCTTCATTTAACAGAGAGAATACTCACAGAAAAACAGACACACCACAAATTTACAGTATAGCTACTTCATTTTAAAGTGAACCTCTCTATAAAGCCACAAGGAAAGAATGAATACATTTAAAAATAAAGAAGAATTTTATCATACATATTGAAGCAGTATGTTTCCAAATGAAATCATGATCATTATTTTTAACATCCTAGAAGAGTTGTCAGCTATCTTTGACTTGATAATTACACACTTGCTCACTATATTCTTTTGTTGAGCATGAAATATTGATACACATGTTTGTGACCTCACAGTGCTCATAACATTTCTATAGAATATTTTCTTAAATAATCATAGCATGTTTCAATTACTTACTCAGTTGCTGGTTAATGGTGTGTTTATCCTTTTATGAATTTATGGATGTGATACTGATGCTCCCTTGAAAAAACGTATTTTAAACATGTATGTTGTTGCATACCTGTTTCCCATGGGTAAGATATGATGACTGGTACCTTAAATCACATCAGCCACAGTCACCTGCAGGGTACCTTCAGGGGTTTGTCCTACTAATACACCTGCCTAGAAAGAAGGGAGATGCTCGTGGCACTCAAGAGTCATCACTATACCATTCTGCAGCTTATTCTTTCTCAAGTACTAGATGAATTGAACAACTGACTAGGGTGTAACTCTTCAGTTCTGCAGCTAGCTTTGGGACTTTTTTGTGTGGCAGCTTTTTTTTTGAGGCCTTCACAAGCTGTTAGTAGGATGATTCTGTATAGAAGCCCATAAGCATTCAAAGAAATTCCTGGTTGTGCAGTTACAATGGATTTATCTGCAATCCTGTAAGTAACCTTAAATAATTTCACTAATTCACTAATATGGACGAGGATGGAATCATTTCTTTGGTCTGGAAGTTACCTGTCTATCTGGACTGATAGCTGTTCCTTTTAGGTTCCCCAGAAAAAGTCATATGACACATTTAAAAGTGGTAGAAGTTTAGGGATATACAAAAGTATCCTCAGTACATAGTACAAATGATTTTGAAAATTATTTCCACTGAAGAACTTGATTACTTTTCTATGTTTCAGAACTCCATTGGAAATGCTCATTGGGAAAGAGTTTAATTTAGCATAGCAAGAGAATAAATATTTCATACATATCTTCTTTCTATATACTTGTACCTCCTCCTGCCTACCAGCAACCATATAATGTCATTCATGCTCTAGAGAGGTATCATGCAGAAGAGCTTCAAGCCTCAAGAAATCCTTTGTCTGTGATCTCTTCATCTACTTTATACCCCTCAACTCTAGAGATCAGTAAACTTTTGTTTTGTTTTGGTTTGGTTTTGCTTTTTGAGACAAGCTTTCTCTGTGTCACCTTGGCAGACCTGTACTTGCTTTGTAGACCAGACTGGCCTCAAACTCCCAGAGATCTTCCTGCTTCTGCTTCCCCTAGTGCTGAGATTACAGGTGTGTACCAACATGTCTGGCAAGATCAATGACTTTTAAGTTACCTATATATTTAAATTATATGCTTATATAGTATGCACATCTGAGAATATTTATGTATTCAGGGGCCTTCAGGATACTCCCCCAAAATAAATTTTAAAAAGATGCCAAAATCCTTGGTTCTGAAATTACAGGGGGGTTTGAGAACTCAGCTCTACTCTAAGATTAGGGCATAGCCGTAACAACTAAGCAGTCTCTCTATCACCAAGGTCATTGTTGTAGGCTTGTTTTTTTCTATTGTCTCCAAAATCATACAATACATAGCCTTTGTAGATTGGCTTTTTTCATATAGCAAATATTTGAGTGTCTTCTTTGTCTTCTCCTGGCTTTGCAGCTCACATATTAATGTCTTACATCACAGTGCTTATCTACCTCTGTTTATTCATCCATGTGCTTACTGGGGAAAATCTTGCTTTTTTTTTTTTTTTTTTTTTTTTTTTTTTTTTAGCTCTTTCACTGATGGATAAGTCTCTGATGATTACCCATTTGCATGAATTTCATTGGGTAAAAGAACATTGAGTTTTAAAAGAAGCTGACAAATTGTGCTTAAAAGATATGTATTTTTAAAATATCAATAGCATTTTAGTACCATTTTAAACTTCTTTTTGGTTTATTTTGTCATGACTGTGTGTACTCAAATAGTAAATTATGGTTCACACTACAATATAATTATCATGATCTTTTTTATATACTGTTTATATGTATTCCTTGGTAAGATAAGTTCAAGTTTTGTGATTTTTGAACCACTTATCCTGTTACTGCTGTATTTCATATTCTTTTACATATTGGGTAAAAGTTCTTCATCAGATATGTATTTGTAAATATTACATTCCATGTCCAGGCTTTTATTCACATATAATTTCATTTTCATGCTCCTGACTACATCAGTTTATTTACAAAGTAGAAGTTTGCATTTTAATAAAGTCTAGCTAGTTAATTATATTAAGAAAGACTGAGATATTAATGCTGTTTTTAAAATGTCATCATCTTGAGATATTATACACTTTACTCTATTAGCAAGGATTTTATACATTTACATTTCAATATGTGTTTCATTCTGTGGTTTTTATTTTTGAGACTAGTATAACGTGTGTGGCAAGATTAACTGATTTAATGTATTCTTTCTTCTTTTATCTTTTCATGGAATATATATTTTTTAAATTGAGAATGTTCTATGTTGCATTGTGTCCCTTTCCTCATATCTCCAGGACCTTGAAGTGCATTTAAATAGTTATATTTCTACATCTCCATTACTGTTTGCTTATGACTGTAGCTGAATAGTATATCTTGGACACTGGTAGTATTAGTCTATTAACTGTTACTTTTCTTCACTAGTGTGCTTTTTAGGTCATTTTCTTTTATAGAAACTTAAATACAACAAATAGTAATAGGTTCAGTTTGTTAAAATAACAACATTCTGTCAAACTGTCTGATTTTTTGAATCCATATATTAAGTGATGAAGTATAAACACAGTGATCATAATTCACCAATAAAACATAAAATGTCTTAAACATTATGTTTAAGTAAACACATTTAAGCATGAACATGCACTATTTCTCCTTCTTTACTTCTTTCATTTTTTTTCATGAGGAGTTATTACTTGTTCCATGTCACCTTTGTAGAAGCTTCCAAGTAGAAGATCTCATCTTCCGCAAATATATATAACTTGGCTTTTTACTTGTAGCCAATAATATATGAATTGCATAGTTTCAGGGGTGAAAGAGTGGGTATCTTTGATTTTTATGTTACTGTGTTATGATAATTTGGAGGATCTATACTGCTATACATTTTTATGTTCCTTGTGTTGCTTCATTATGTTGTGCATATCTGTTAGTTTGCATATTTATGCATTTTACTTGGCAATATTTTTTGGAGTTTACTACTCCTAATGGCTCTTAGGAATTCTCAGAGAGGAGAAAACAACCTACAGTGTAAGAAAAACATCAAAGTAAACAAGATACAAATACACTGCAAATTTCCAAAACAGACAAACAAACAAACACACACACAAACAAACAAAAAGGTCTCAAATATATAGAATATGCTACAAAATTAAAATGACTTAATGTAATATTGTAGCTCTAAAAGGATAGGGTTAAATAAAGGATCTAGAAACTAGATAAAATAGAGTCAAAGAAAATAAAATAGGTGAATAGAAAAATGAGGAAAATGTTTGTGGATAGAACCAAAAGAGTAAAAGGTAAAAAATAAATGTAAATTGCAAAGAAAAATGAAACAAAAATATTTTCTAATAATGAAAATTCTGTCACCAAAACTAGATAAGTGCAGGAACATGAATAAAAACACAAACTTTAAAGATTAAATATATAAGAAATTTAAAAACTTCTCAAATCTCAGTAGAAAAAAATATGACAGAAAACAGAAGGCATTAAAAAAGAAAATTAAAATGAATGAAATTATTTAGTAATGAAAAGAAACATAAAACTCATATAAATAAATGAAGATATATAAAATGAAACAAATGTTTAAAATATTTATGAACTTTATTGGTAAATTAAAGTACAACTGGGGGCATACATACTTTAAATGTGAGAACAGAAGAAACTGAAAAAGAAAGAAAAAGATGTCTCAGAATGGCTACCTTTGAGATCATTGAATGTTAGAGTCAGCCAGTTAAATTCTGAGGTTTCTCAGTTGACATTGTAAACAGTTGCCTTTAATGCATGTTGATGCTGGGCCTGCTTTGGGCATGTCTCTGTTGTCTATCCTAGCTACCTTCAATTGACTGGCTTTCCTTTTTTTCTAACCCAGTATCCTTCGTGGCCTATACTGAATAGATTATTCAGCCCCTAAGAATCTCCAGTCCATAACGTTTGTGAGACTGATGGATAGAAAGAAGCAACATCATTACCAAGATCTCCATAGTTGGACAATTCATTGTGCTTTCCTGAGAATTACCTACTGAGTCAGAAAGCAGTAGTTTTAGATGTAAACTGTCTGCTGGAATTTCTGAATTTAGAGACCATACAGCAGTGAGCCTTACAGAAGTTATGTAGATGCAGAAGTTGATTTATTCTTTGTCTTGATGAGTGATGCTCATAAATTCTAGTTATCTTCAGTTGATGCCATGTTCTCCAGGAAATACTACACATGTCACTGTTGAGCAGAGACTTGTGTCACTTCAACTTTTTGCATTCTCATATAAGCCCTCCTACTGCTCCCAATAGTCTCTTACAGCTCTATCTTCTAACGGGGCAAATTAAGCCAAATTCAGGTTCCCTGATTGTTCCCTGTAAGCATATTACCAGGTTAGCTCAATTTTAAACAAAATTGTATGATTGCGTCCAAGTAGAGTTCTCAATCAGCTCAACATTCCTATTGCCAGACGTGGTTGCACTCGCCTTTAATCCCATTATGCACTCCAGAGGCAGAGGCAGGCAGATCACTGTGAGTTTGAAGCCAACCTGGCCTACAAAACAAGTCTAGGATAGCCAAGGCTACACAGGGAAACCCTGTCTCAAAAAAAGCTGTCACACCAGAATAGCCACTCTGACACTAGATTTGAGGTTTAGCAGGGTTAAGCATTGTCAAGCAGCAGGACTACCCCTCCTTTTCACTGGAGCTCTCAGGCTTACAGTCTGGAAGAGTGTTCTCTTTCCCCTCCTTGCCTATGAAGAACATGTATCTGGAGCTGTGGGGGGAGGGGGGAATTCTTTCTTATTTGTAGTCCATACACTGTTTCTCCCACTCTTAAGTAAGCTCTTTTATCTGAAGCTTTTCCTCTCTCTTTTGAATGGGATTTTATGGATTTGGTTTCTGCTTCTGTTTTTTGCTTCTTTTCTTTCTTTCTTTCTTTCTTCTTTCTTTCTTTCTCTCTTCCTTTCTTTCTTCTTTCCTTCCCTCCTTCCTTCCTTCCTTTCATTTTTATGTGTTAACTGTGTGTGCACTTATGTGTTTATATGAATCTGTGCACGTGTGTGGCAACGACAGTGGCCTCTTAGGTGACATCTTTTCTCATTCTCTACCTTTTATTTAGAAAGAAGGTCTTAATATGTCTTGTTGGTTAGATTGGGGAAATAAACTTTGTTATCTCCTTTAGATTATTTTACATATTTATATTTATTTTTGGTAGGGGTTAATTTTTTTCAATATATCTGGATGTATTTCTTCACATGCCTTTAGACTACTATGAATCACAAGATTGATATATTTCATTAGTTGTGTTATATTTCCTAATTCCTTCTTTCTCATTTGTCATCTTTTTCTGAAGTTTCAATAATATGATGTCTAAATTTTCTCATACCCTATGTATCCACCATGCTTTTTTTCTTTCTGTGTATTAATTATTGGCTTTAATCTGCTTATTATTTATTGACCTATATATTCTTAACTCATCAAAAAATTCTTTATGCTTTTGATCTGTTATTGTGAGCTTTAAAAACTACTTCTTTCTTTGTAGATTTTAATTGTTATGGTATTACATAATTTTATTATTTTTATTACGTTATCATGTTGTTTCTATAAAATCAAATTCTAGAACACTGTCCATGTGATTAAATTTTTTTTTGTATTTTCTTATCCTTACTAGCTAATAAGCCCAGTATTAAACTGGTTTTCATTTTATACATTCTTCTTGTTTCTGAAGGTCTTCCTCTCTTTTTCTCTTCTTTTCCCCTTCTTTCCACAGTCTGCCCTTAGTCTTTCCATTTCAGACAGTATTTTTCTTCAATTTGATTCACTCAGAGAGAAAACTGTAGATACTCTGGTACTGCAGGTGGTCTACATTTCTACATGAAGTTTAACCTATCCTCTGTGAGGCAGATAGCTTGTAGCTGCTTGTTTGCTATTAGAGGCTGCAAGCTGTCAGGGATGAAATGTGAACTGAACCAGATTATTTGCTCTGAATTTTACTCCTTAGAGTTTTGAGAACGAGACTAGAACTCCTCCTTGATTCTTGAAAATCAAATTTTGTCTCCTTGATATCTCAATACTTTAAATTATACTTCTTATAAGTATGATTTGTTGGCTTTTGAGCTTTAAACTCTGAAGATTCCAAAGCACATACTCCCTTTTTGAAGGTGTGTCAGATGTTTTGCCTCAAATTTGGAGGCTTTAAAACCAGAACACAGGCCTCTAGCAGTCTAGATGTTTTCCTTTATCGTTGCCAGGCAAAGCAAACTCAGTTAGCAAGCCCTCCCAAGCATGTCCAAGGTCAATCAGGCAATGTAAATAGAAAAGAAAGTTGCTAGATTTCCAGATTATCTGTCAAGAACAAGACAATCCTAGATACTCAAATTCAAAATCTAAGCCACAGCAAGTATGTGGATTGTCTATCTCAAATATATTTGCTTTTTTTTTTTTTTTTATAGAACGCTGAATTTATTGAAAACAGCTGGCACTAGTGTGGTACTTTGTTGTACTTAGGAATATTATCTACTTTAAAAACTTACTTTGTGAAGAACAATTGAGGAACATACAAACCTATTATGTCCCAGTTACTTAGCACCAAAAATTATTAGTCGTGGGTTTCTTTATCTTAATCATTATCTTTATAGTCTATACTGCTTGAGCTACATTTCTTTTACACTGGCTTCTCTCTCCTTTCTTTTTTGCTTTTTTTTTTAACTTCATAATCTCACTTTTTGTCCCAGTGTCAACAGCCTCATTCTCGTGCTCACAAACTTCAAGAAGCCTGTCTGTTGCTATTTTCTAACACAAATTTATTCAGTTTACAGATTGTACCCACGCTCCCTCAACCCCTTCTCCTCAGAATGAGAGAGCCCTCCTTCACTAACATCTGACTTCAGCCTATCGCTTCTCATCTGAACTGCCTGTGTCTGCTTCTTCTGTGGCCTGCCAAGATTGTCTTGCCAGGGGTAAGTTATCAAAGAGTGGGCACCAGAGTCCATGGCAGAAGTAGTCCCTACTCCCCACATCATGGCAGCCTCATGGAGGCTGAGATGCTTGTCTACTATACTTGAGCAGAAGATCTAGAACTTCACCATGTATGGTCCTTGGTTGGTACATCAGTCTTTTTGATCGTAGAGACTGAGTTGTTGGCTCTCAGTCTAGAAAGTTGTCTCCTGTGTCACTCTTCTTTTTCTAAGAGATTTAGTGTGTCAGGCTTTATATTGAGATCTTTATTCCACTTGGATTTTAGTTTTGTACAGGGGGATAAATAAGAGTCTATTTGCATTTTTCTCATGTAGCTATTCAGTTAGACCAGCACATTTGTTGATGATGTTACCTGTTTTCCATTGTATAGTTTCAGTTTTCTTACAAAACCTTGTATCACTTTATAAAATTTTTGGATTTAATTCTTGTTAGCGTGTTTTCAAAGAATGAAAATAATAACGGGAAAATAAAGAAAACTGAGTAGTTAAACTAAGTCATTCTGTTGGGTCAAAAAAAACAAAAACAAAAACTGGTGGGCTTGAGAGATGTATCAATCATTAAAGGCCAGACTCACAACAACAACAAAAGAGATATTGATGACAAAAATCAAATACTTGATGTTTCAATGTGGACAGTTTGCAGATAAACTGATTAATGTACATTTTATTTAAATAATATGTTATGTGAAATATTAAATATGCCATAATTTGCCTCATTGTGGCTCAAATAATACTCTTAACACCGTTTTTGATATATGAAGAACACATAATATAAAATTATGAAATAGAAATCAGAAATAATGGATCTTTAAGTACATTCCTTGCAATGAACAAAGAGTGAATAGAAACAAGGAGACCTCTAGGGGATATATATATATATATATATTATAAATATATTTATATATAACATACCTTATATAAACAGTAGATTTTATTATATATTAATTTATATGTGATATGACATATATATATATATATATATATATATATATATATATATATATATATATATATAATATTAGGTTCAGGAAGTGTTAAAAACTTGGTAACATTTGTTTTTACCCAAATGAAGGATTTGTCATGACAAGGAACTCTAATATTCATAAAAAAGATGAAGAAGAGAAGATTTTGTAATGCAATACAAAAGAAATATTTCAAAATTCTGAAAGAAGACTATGAAATTAAAATATTGAGACAACTTTAATTTCTAGATAATTCTCATTTAAAGATTCATTTTAAGTTTCTTCCATTGGTATATATTCAATTAATCAGACATATCATTTAATTACTCATTTTCACTGTACATATATAACACATTTTAATAATATATGAGACATCATAGGTTTGTTCTAATTCAGCAGACTCCCGGGTATATGTATTGTGCTGCTAGTTACCAGTAATATACAGCCAAAAACACATACAAAATTAGTGTCTGTTGGATACTAGTAGTGAGTGTTGTTGAGATGTGGATAGATGTGGCTTAAAAAGTGAATAATGAAAAGTATACTGTTTATGCTTTGAGTTTTCTGAAATAAAGTAAAATAGGACAAGAGTTTAAAAGATTTAAAGTGTCAGAAAATAGGTGTTATTGCATGTTCTGCTTGCTAAAGCAAAATTCAATACCCAGAGTGATTATAAACAATAGGAGTTTATTTTGCATTGGTCTGGCAGCTGGAACATCAAAGATCAAAGTGCCAATGAATTCAATATGCATGCTTCCAAGCACCCAAGCAGGTGATTGTGTCATGATATGACAGAAATAGAAAGACTTTTTGTGGGTCCTTATAAGGGTCAAAACTCCAAATACTGTCAACTTCATTTGATAGATGAACCTTGACAATCTATACAGCCTTAAGACTAGAGCATAAATGCTGTAATGTGACATTATAGCTTTCATAGGCCAACTAGGAAGTCAAGATGAAAAAGTTTGGAAATAACAACTGAGACTCTCATAGATATAAGCACCCCAAGGCAGAAGGCAGAGTGTGCCTGATGCTGCATGTTAGGAGGACATGAAACAAAGACATGAACATGGTATCATCAGAGAAGAGTAAAGCAAAGTATTTGATGGGAGAGGCTAAGGTCATAACTTGTCTCATGTTAGTGTTTTCTTAACATGTGTTGAATAGTACACTATGAAACTTTTGAACTGAGCATACAAATCTGAATTAGTACCTAAAGGAATATCTTTAGCTTTTGGATATGAAAACACTACTGGCAGTGGATGATGTTAAGCAAATAATGGTCCAGGAAAAGTCGGAAGGGAATGGAGTCTGGCTAATGAAAGCACATTGCTGTAAGTAAACTGAATGAGAAGACTGGAAGAAGGAGACAGCATTTAAAGGTAACACAGTAGGTTATTTGTAAACTTGACATTGAATGAAAAAGGAACTAAGAAGTTTTGGACCATGTGTCTTGAAGAAAAGAAACGCATAGGCTGGATTCAGAAGATTGATCTTGGCTAAAAGTAAGAACTGAGAAGTCCGCAACGGAGGTATTTAGAGGCATCGTGTCGAAAGAAATAACCAAAGTAATAAAAGGTGAGTCCACAGTAAAAACTAGAAAGTATAAAACCAAAAGAAAAGAGCAGCTTTCTTTTTTAATCAAGCTAATATCAAAGATTTATTTGCAGGAACTTTTTGGTTTTTCAAGTGAGGGTTTTTCTGTGTATCTTTCATTGCCTGGGACTTCTGGAACTCACTCTGTGGTACAGGTGGGCCTGGAATTCACAAAGATACACTTACCTTTGCCTCTGGGATACAGAATAAAGTGAGTGCCACCAGTACCCCAGTACACATTGTTTATTTAACCATTTGAAACTTTCTTTAGTTTATTTTTATACATACATTTATATTATCACACACACACACATATATAGTAAATTATCTACAGCAAGAAGAACCACAAACTATCATAAATTTTGCAAATGTTACAATCATAGTGTTTAGGCTATTTGTATTTGGCAACCTTGAAGAGAACACTTTTCCTATCTTGGTGAGTCTAAATTTCTGATTGAAATAATGTCTATCAAATCTTATCTTTACCAACTTAAAGCATCTATCTAGACCTAAAAACATCTAGACCCCAATTCAACAAAACTTAATGTAAAACTATCTGGTCTTTGACCCCATCAGAGACTTGAGAAGGAATAAAATTAATTGTCTGAGTAGACAGGAAGTACATGTAAGCAGCTTCCACAGTGAGAAAATGCCTGAATAATCATCCAAATATCTCTATAACATTGGAGCATCACCTTTAGCCTTCTGACCCAATATATCTGACAAACATATCTGTGACGCAGGATCCATTGAGGACTTGCTTACCCTGTCTTGGCAGAGTTTGGCCATTGACTCTGCCTGCATCCAACCTTTTCCAGTTTTAGGCAGAATTCTGTCTGTGGCATTTGACAAAATTTGACACCCATTCTTTTTAAAGTCTTGAAGAGAGTAGGGATACCAGAAAAATATTTCAACATAATAAAGGCAATACACAGCAAGCCTATAGCAAACATGAAACAAAATGGAGAGAATCAATATCAATTCCACTGAAATCAGGGACAGGACAAGGTTGTCTACTCTCTCTATTCCTCTTCAATATAGTACTTGAAGCCCCAGCTAAAGGAATAAGGCAACTAAAGGAGATCAAGGGGCTACAAATTGGAAGTGAAGAAGTCAAACTATCACTATTCATGGATGACATGATAGTATATATAAATGACCCTAAAAATTCTAGCAAGGAACTTATGCAAGTGATAAATACCTTCAGCAAAGTGGGTGGATACACAATTAACTAAAAAAAAAAAAAAGAGAGAAACCAGTAGCCTTTCTTTATACAAATGAAAAAACAGCTGAGAGTCAGACCCCACTCTCCACTCAACTGTGGAGAATGTCCTGTCCATTGGCTAGGTTTGGGTAGAGGTTTGAAGTTTACAGCCTGTATTGTCCTTGGCTGGTGCCATAGTTTGAGCGGTTCCCCTGGACCCAAATCTGCCTATCATAAGGTTCTTCTTGTAGGCTTCTAGGGGTCTGACTTTCACACATACTCTGGTGCCTCATATTTGACCATGTCCCCTGGAGGGGGAGACCTGTTGGCACTCAGAGGAAGGATAGCAGGTTACCAAGAAGAGACTTGATACGCTATGAGCATATACAAGGGGAGGAAGTCCCCCTCAGTCACAGTCATAGGGGAGTGAAGTAAGGGGAAAATGGGAGGGAGGGAGGAATGGGAGGATACAAAGGAGAGGATAACCATTGAGATGTAATATGATTAAATTAATAAAATAAAATTTAAAAAACAGCTGAGAAAGAAATTAGGGAAACTACATCCTGCATAATAGCCACAAATATTATAAAGTATCTTGGTGTAACTCTCACAAAGCAAGTGAAAGACTTGTATGAAAAGAGTTCAAATCTCTAAAGAAAGAAATTGAAAAATACATCTGAAGATGGAAAGATCTCCCATGCTTGTGGATAGAGAGAATCACATAGTAAAAATGGCCATCTTACAAAAAGCACTTTACAGATTCAATGCAATTGCCATCAAAATTCCAACACAATTCTTACAGACCTTGGAAGATCAATTCTCAACTTCATATAGAAAAATAAAAAACCAGAATAGCTAAAACAATCTGATACAATAAAAGATTCTGGAGGAATCGCCATTCCAGATCTCATGTTGGACTATACATCAACAGTAATAAAAACAGCATGGTATTTGCATGGAAATAGCCTACAAGACCAATGGAATTGAATAGAAGTCTCAAAAATAAACCCCCACACACCTATTGGCACTTAATTTTTGACAAAGGAAACATATCCATACAATGGAAGAAGATAGTATCTTCAACAAATGTTGCTGGCCTAACTGCATGGCGACATGTAGAGAAATGCAAATAGACCCATATTTATCATCATGCATAAAACTAAGTCCAAGTCGATTAAAGACCTCAACTTAAAACCATACACCTAAATATATTAAGAAAAAGTGGGGAGGAACCATGAATTCATTGGCATAGGAGACAACTTTCTGAACAGAACACCAACAGTTCATGATCTAAGATCAACAATTACTTTTTCTTTTTCTTTTTCTTTTTATTTATTTATTTTTTATTTTTATTTTATTTTTATTTTTTTAAGATCAACAATTACTAAATGAGACCTCATGCAACTGAAAATCTTCTGTAGGCAAAGAAAAAAGTAAACAGAACAAAATGAAAGACTGGGAGAAGATCTTCACCAAACCTACATCTGACAAAGGACTAAAATCAAAAATATATAAAGAACTCAATAAATTAAATACCACCAAACTAAATTACCTAATAAAAAATGGGATACAGAACTAAATAGGGTATTCTCATCAGAACTATCAAATGGCATAGAAACTCTTAACTAAGCATCTTATTGTTATAAAGATTATTGTGTAGCCCGTGAGACAGAATATCATGTGTGTATGTGTGTATGATTTTTAGTTTTTCAATCTAACAGTGCTTCATTCTCTGATTTTATGGCTGTATCCAAGCCCTACGCCACTTCTCACACCAAGAACTGGATTGAAGAACAAACACCTCACTCCCATTCTTTTCTAACTCCTCCTTAATATCACCCTGTAAACTGAACTTAACTCTTTCTTTATTTTCAGATTAATCAGTTTTCTCCAACCCCAGTCTAGACAAAGCCATAATAATCTTTTATTCAGGTCCTAAACAAACTTCTGAATTTCCAGATATTGAGTTTTTTGTAATGTATTTTTTTTTTTTTTTTTGTATTACTATTATTGTGGGTTTGGGGGAATATAGGTTTCGTGAAGTATCTCACCCAAAACATGCATTTTTTGCTACTTGTTTGAGAAAAAAAACCAAATTGACATTACTGACAATAATTAATGAAATTTTGATACCCAGGAGTGAAGATCAGTTTCAGAAGATAGAAAATCAGTATTAGAAATTTAGCTGTAAAAATGTGAAAATATGTATCTAAGTAGTACGTTACAACAAAGATACTGGCCAGGCATGGTGGCACATGCCTTTAATCCCAGCATTCCGGAGGCAGAGACTGACAAATCGCTGTGAGGTTGAGGCCAGCCTGGTCTACAAAGTGAGTCCAGGTTAGCCAAGACTACACAGAGAAACCCTGTCTCAAAAACCAACCAACCAAACAAACAAACAAATAAAAACCAACAAAGATGCTGAATGACGTTTTTGCTCCCTCAGATTGTCCCAAGTAGGAGAAACAAGATGACAGGAATACATTAAGTGCATGAGCACTACAGAAGAAGAAAGATTTAAGAACTCATAAAACTATGTAGAATTGCTCACCAAATAATAGACAAGTTTTCCAACTTGTTATGAGAAACCATAACACTAGATTACTCTTCTGAAACACATCTGAAAACAGTTAAAAATGCTCTGGTTTGTAAGATATCTACTTTTATAAAAATAAATCTTACAAAATCAAAATAAATAGGACATTTATCTTGTGTGGGTTTTTCCTCTATAAGTTTTTTATGAATTACCTCATCTACAGAAATTAAGAATTGAGAATCACCTTAAATTTTATGTGTGAATTTACTGTCGTTTTCAAATCAGTATCTCATAGTGAAAATAAGAAATCCTAATAATATGTAAAGCATGAGAAATCTTTTCAAATTCTGATATATTCCTCAATTTCTTTCTTTTTTCTTTTTTTTTTTTTTTTTAATGTATTCACTCTACATCCTGACCATTGTTCCTCCCTCCTTTCTCCTGGTCCCAACTTCCCTGGCTCTTGTACCTTACCCCTTTCCTCCAGCGATCAGAAAGTGAGAAACCAACCCACCCATATGACCCTAGCCTCACCAGGATTGCTGACATCCTTGTCCTCTGTGGCGTGGGAAGGGTGCCTCACCAAGGGGAAATAATCAAAGAGCAGGCAGCAGAGTCCATGGCAGAAACAGCCCCTTTTCCAATATTGAGGACGCTCATGGAGACTGAATTTCCCATTGACCACATCTGAGCAGGGGATCTAGGTCCTCTCCATGCATGATCCTTGTTTGATGCATGGTCCTTGTTTGATGAATCAGTCTATGCAGGCACTCCTGGGTCCATATTTGTTGCTCTGTTGGTATCCTTATGGCTATCCTGTACCCTCTAGATACTTCTATCCCTGCAACTCTTCAATAAGACTCCATTTGCTCTGCCCAAAGTTTGACTGTGTGTCTCAGCATCTGCTTCAAACCCCTGTTGGATGGACTCTTTCAGAGGACATCTAAGGTAGGGTCCTGCCTGTTCCCTTTCTTCAACTGCTTCTAATGTATGTTCTATTTATTCTTCTGAGTGAGAATTAAGCATCTTCCTTAAGTTCTTACTTGTTCTTTAGCTTCTTTAAGTCTGTAGACTATAGTATGGTTATCCTGTATTATATGTATAATATACACTTATAAGTGAGTATATATATGAGACTTTCTGGGTCTGTATTAACTTCCTTAGGATAATATTTTGATTTGCATTTTCCTGATGACTAAAGATATTGAACATCTTTAAGTATTTATTGGACATTTGGTATTCCTCTGTACCTCATTTTTAATTACATTATTTGGTAGGTGAGTGTTTAATTTCTTGAGTTCTTTATTAATATTTTGGATATTAGCTCTCTATTGGATGTAGGGCTCGTGAAGATCTTTTCCTAGTTTATAGACTATTGTTTTGATCTGTTGACGGTGTTCTTTGTTTTACAGTAGCTTTTCAATTTCATGAGATCCTGTTTCTTAATTGTTGATCTTAGAGCCTGATCTGCTGGTGTTCTCTTCAGGAAGTTGTCTCCTCTGCCAATGAGTTCAAGGCTCTTTCCCACATTTTCTTCTAACGAATTTAGTATACCTAGATTTATGTTGATATCTTAATCCACTTGGACATTAGTTTTGTGCAAAGTGCTACATATAGATCTATTTGCATTTTTCTACATGTAGAAATTCAGTTAGACCAGCATCACTTGTTGAAGATGCTATTTTTTTCTATTGTATGGTTTTGGCTTTGTCAAAAATCAAGTATCTATAGGTGTGTGGGTTTATTTCTAGGTCTTTAATTTGATTCTATTGATCAACCGACTGTTTCTATGCCAGGACAATGCAGTTTTTATTATTATTGCTCTATAGTACAGCTTGAGATGAGATATGGAGATTTCTCCAGATCTTTTATTGTCCAAGATTGTTTTAGCTATTCTGGTGTGTTTGTGTGTGTGTGTGTGTGTGTGTGTGTGTGTGTGTGTGTGTGTGTGTGTGTGTGTGTGTGTGTGTGTGTGTGTGTGTGTGTGTGTGTGTGTGTGTGTGTGTGTGTTTCATATTCAGTTGTGAATTGTTCTTTCAAGGCCTGTAAAGAATTGTGTTGGTACTTTGATCGGAATTTCATTGAATCTGTAGATTGCTTTTGGTAAGATGTCAATTTTTACTATCTTAATCCGACTGATTTATGAGCATCGGAGATCTTTCCACCTTCAGATTCATTTTTCAATTTTTTTACTCAGAAACTTGAAGGTTATTTTCAGAAAATATTTCACTTGCTTGGTTAGAGTTATAACAAGATACTGTATTTTTTGTGGCTATACTTGAATATAATTTGTATCCAGCTACTTCGCTAAATGTGGTTATCATCGGTAGGAGTTCCTTGGTATAATTTTGGGGGTCACTTATGTATACTATTATATCATCTGTGAATAGTAATATTTTGAATTCTTCCTTTCCAACTTGTATCCTCTTGATCTTCTTTTGTTATCTTATTGCTTTAGCTAGTACTTCAAGCACTATATTGAAGAGATATGAAGAAGGTAAACAGCTTTCTCTTTTCCCTGGTTTCAATGGATTGATTTATGTTTCTTCCCATTTGGTTTGATGTTGGCTATAGGCTTGCTGTATACTGTCTTTCCTATGTTTATGTACGGGCCTTGTATCCCTGGTCCCTTTTAACATGAAAGTATGCTTTTTTGACATCTAAGGAAATGATCATGTGTTTTATTTTTTCCTTTAATTTTGCTTATATGACAGATTACACTGATGAATTTTGATTTATTGATTGACCCTTGAGTGCCTGAGAAGAAGCCTACTTGGTCATGGTGGATATATTTTTATGTATTCTTGGATTCAGTTTGTAAGTATTTTATTCAGTATTTTAGCATCAATATTTACAGAGAGATTGGTGTGAAATTCTTTCTTTGTTGGATCTTCATTTAATTTAGATATCAAGGTGACTGTGGCCTCATAGATTGAATTGGGTAATGTTTCTTCTTTTTGTATTTTGTGGAATAGTTTGAAGAAGGAATTAGCCTTCTTTGAAGGTCTGATAGAATCCTGCTCTGAAACCTGGGATTTGTTGTTGTTGCTGTTGTTGGGAAACTTTTGATGCCTGCTTCTCTTTCCTTAGGGAGATATCAGACTATTTAATTCAACTTTAGTAAGTGGGCTCTTTCACGAAAATTGTCCATTTCACTAGATTTATTACTTTTTTGGCATATAGTCTTTTGATGTAAGTACTAACGATTCTTTGGATTTCCTTGGTATCTGCTGTTATCTCTCCCTTTTCATTTCTGATTTTGTTGAGTTGAGTACTCTGATTCTGCCTTTTAGCTAGTTTGGCTAAGGGTTTAATGGTTTATATATCTTGCTGATTTTTCTTAAAGAACTAGCTCTTGGTTATGGTGATTCTTTGAATTGTTCTTTGTTTCTAATTTATTGATTTCAGCCTTGAGTTTGATTATTTCAAGCAGACTACTCCATTTGGGTGTGCCTACTTCTTTCCTCCCCCATAGCATTCTTATGTGCCATTAATTTGCTTTTACTAGATGATTCTAATTTCTTTATGAAGGTACTTAATGCTGTGAATATTCCTCTTGCCATTGTCTCTCATAGGATTGGGTGTGTTGTTTCTTCATTTTCATTGAATTCTAGGAAGTCTTTAACTTTTTATTTATTTCTCTCCTGACACAATTGTTTTCCATTAGAGAACTGTTCTGTTTCCATGTGTGTTTGTAAGTCTTTTATTATTTCTTTTGTTGTTGTGGTCTGATAAAGTGCAAGGCATTATTTAAATCTTCTAGTATCTTTTGAGTCTTTCTTGGTGAACATCTATATGGTAAATTTTATAGAAGGTCCCTGAGGTGCTGAGAAGAAGTTGTATTCTTTTGTATCTATATGAAAAGCTCTGTAGATGTCTGTTAGGTCCATTTGATTTATCTGTTAGTGTCATAATTTCTCTGTTTTCTAGACCAGTCATTTGGTGAGTGTGGGTTGTTAAATAGCCCACTATTAATGTGTGGGGTTCAATGTGTAGCTTAAGCATTATTAATGTTTCTTTTACAAAGGTTGTAGCCCTTGCATTTGGGGGCATATATGTTCAGAACTGAGATGTCATTTCTCTTTGACATGTATGAAGTGTCCTTCATCTCTTTTGATTAATTTTGGTGGAAAGTCTATTTTATTAAATATTATGTACTACAATGGCTATTCCAACTCACTTCTTGGGTTATTTGGCTTAGAACATATTTTTTCTATGCATTACTCTCAGTTAATGTCTGTATTTGTGACTGCGATGTGTTTCTTATATGCAGCAGAATGATGGATCCTGTTTATAAGTCCATTCTGTTCTTTGATGTCTTTTATTGGAGACTTGAATCCATTGATGTTGAGAGATATTAGTGACCAGTGACAATTAGACTCTTTTATTTTGATGTTGACTGTGGAAGTGTGTTTGTTTGCTTGTCTACTTTTAATTTTGCTGTAGTGAAATTATTTATATCCTGTGTGGTTTTTGTTTTTTGTATTTTTCTTCTGTTCTTTTTTTTTCTGTAGTTAACCTCAAGTGGGAGTGTTTATTTTTTAGTATCTTCTGTAGTTCTAGGTTTGTACACACATACACATACACACACAAATATATATATATATATATATATATATATATATATATATATATATATATATATATATATATATATAAAATTTGGTTCTGCCATGGATTATCTTGTTTCTCCATCTATGTTTATTGAAAATTTTGTTTGGTATAGTAGTCTGGACTGGGATTTGTGTTCTTTTAGGGTTTTCAAAAATATCTGCTTAGGTACTTCTGGCTTTTATGATCTCTGCTGAGAATTCAGGTATGGTTTCGATAGGTTTGCCATTACATGTTACTTGGTCTTTTTCTCTTGTAGCTTTTAATATTTTTTCTCTGTATTGTCCATTTAGTGTTTTGATTATTATATGCTAGCAGGATTTTCTTTTCTGGTCTAATCACTTTGGTGTTCAATAGTCATCTCTTTCTTAAGGTTGTGGACATTTTCTTCTATTTTTTTTTAACCAATTGATACATTTACTGCAATAAGAAAAAGGCCAAACAGAACATCAAAGCTACAAATTCATCAAGCACCGCAATAAGTTTAAAGGCAGTAGAGTATAATGAACTTACACTGGAAATCATGGAAAATATGAGTCTAAAAATTGTTGGATCACACCTTAATTTTCTGTTTTTAATTTTTGTACATATATTTATATTATTACATATATATCTTCTGTGATTTTTAAAAAATATTTTCAGGTCCTTAGAGTCTCCTATTTCTATTATTCATTCTTAGGTGTCCTTGATTTCTTGGATTTTTTTGTGCCAGTAATTTCTTTTATATTTAACACTTTCTTTGAGGGATACATAACTTCTTCTACTGTGTCTTCTATACCTGAGATTCTTTCATCTTTTATAATCTCTTAGAATGCTTACCTCTGCAGCTCCTGTTTTCTTTCCTAAGTTCTCTGTCTCCAGGTTTTCTTCAGTTTGTGCTTTCTTTATTGTGTTAATTTTAATCCTCTGATTTTAAGCTATTATATTGATTTCCTTCACCTGTTTATATTTTTCTCTAATTCTTAGAGTGATTTATTTTTTTCTCTCTAAAAGCCTCAAACTGTTTGCCTGTACCTTCTAGTATTTTAAAGAAGGATTTTATTAGTTTCTTCCACTATCATTTTCATAAGCATAGTTTCACTGTCATTTTTATTGTTTCAGTTGTGTTAGGCGATCCAGGAATGCTTGCCGTAGGAAAAGTGGGTTTGGAAGATGCCATATTGCCCTGGCTTTTGTTGATTGTGTTTTTACACTGGCCTTTAGTCAGCTAGTTGTCCTTGGTGTTTTCTGGTACATCCTGTTGCTCACTGGAGTTTTCGAGGATGCAAAAGGAGGCCTGGGCAACAAGCTAGATGTTCCTACAGGTGATGTCCTCAGGTTGATGGGAATGATCTCAGACTGGCAGGTAGTTCTCAGGGACTTGCCTGGGGCTCTCCTCAGATGTGTGATTCAGCCGACTAAGTGGGCTCCTCAGGAGCTCTGAGACCCTCCTTACACTAAGGGAAGTCCCAGAGGCAACTGTCCTGCTACTGGATTTCTTGATTCAAGGTTAACGTGCTACCGCTGCCCAGATAGTGCTCTCAGACACTGTGCTCAGATACTATAGTAGCTGGACACAGCCATTTTGGAGTATCTGTGAGCTCAGAGAACAGATTGAACTTTGGAGTGTTAGTTGGGGTTGTTTAGTGAGTCGAGAGGTCTGAGGTTGAATCTGCATGTAACAGGACAGTTAGAGTGGGCACCTGAGTTTGAATCTAACAATTCTCAGTACCAGAAGGTTAGGCAGAGGTTGGAGCGGTGAGCCTCAGGTACAGGAAGATACCCCACATACAGTGAGAGAGGGCATGTGGCCTGAGGCTGAGGCTGTACCTGTGAGAGTGGGGAAAATTTCCCCCGGTTTAGCCGGATGAAGCTGAGGTTGGACCAACTAGTTTTCCTCACAGTGAGCTCTCACCTCACCTGTAAAACATAGACCACATATGTTGAAGTTTGGAGTCCATAGCACTATCTGTTGGCATCTCTGCTTTCACTGCTGTCCAACTGGTCAGATACCCTGAGCACTTGGTGCCGCCATCTTGGATCTTCTTTCATTTCTTTTTCTTCTTCTTTTTTTTTAAAATTTTATTAATTTATTCATATTACCTCTCGATTGTTAGTCCTTCCCCTGTTTCCTCCCATTCTTCCCTCCCTGCCACTTCTCCCCATCTCCCCTCCCCTATGTCTGTGATTGAGGGAGACCTCCTCCCCTTATATATGCTCTTAAAATATCAAGTCTCTTTTTGGTAACTTGCTATCCTTCCTCTGAGTGCCATCAGTTCTCCCCATCCAGGGGACAAGGTCAGAAAAGGGGCACCAGAGTTCGTACTTACAGTCTACTGCAAATCTCAAGTAGACACTAAGTAAAAGACTTGTATAAGAAAATTTTTAAGAGATTTAAGAAGAAATGGGAGAGACAGATCTCACTCTCCACTCAATGGTGGAAAAATTTTCTTATACAAGTCTTTTACTTACTGTCTACTTGTGATTTGCATATGAAATTGTAATGGATTTTGTTTGTTAATTTAGTATCATGCTAATTTTCTGAAAGCAATTATAAGATGTAGAAGTTTCCTGGTAGAGTTTTTATTGTTTTTATATTTAAAATCATATTACTTGCAAATAAAGTTGTGTTGACTTTTTTCTTTTCTATGTTTATTATCTTTTTTTCCTTTATATATTTTATGACTTTAGATAAGACTTTGAGAATAATATTGAATAAGTACAGAGAGAATGAACTGCATTGTTTTATTCTTAAATTAGTGAAATGCTTTGAGTTTCACCATTTATGTGTCTGTTGACTGTAGGTTTCAATAAACTCTCTTTATTATGTTAAAATATTTCAACTGTATTCATAATTTCTCTGGGTCTTTTATTATGAAGAGATATTGGGTTTTGTCAAAAGTCTTTTTGCAGCTATTGAGATCATCATGTGATTTTTTATTTATTGTTTTTGTACATTGTATATTGCATTTATTGATTTTTGTATGTTTAAACATCCCTTCATGTCTGGGAAGAAACCTACTTGATCTTGGTGCATGATCTTTTTTATGTTTTCGGATTCAGCCTGCAAATATTTAATGAGAATTTTTGCAAGTCTGTTCATAATGGAATTTGGTCTGCTATTTTTTTCTACGTTGGGATTTTGTGTAATCTTACTGGGTATATAGACACAACTTAACGATAAGTTACATGCCCAGCAGGCCATATATGCTATATAAGAGAAACTAATGATAATATGTAGATTTTTGTTTCATATTGATTTGTTTGGGTTTTATAAGGAAATCTTACTGTGTGTATATATTACAGCTTCTGATTTTTTTGTTTTTAAGCATTTTATGTGTGTGTTTCTTGTGCCTGTCTTTTAGTTGTAGGTTTTTTTTAATTCAATTTTTGTTCTCCTGCTTGTCTTACAGAGAGAACAAAATAGGTAGGGTGTTGGGGAATAAAGCCATAACCATCTGTTGTCCAGATTCTCAGACAACCTTCTGAATCTCCACATTTTGAGTTTCTGTAACATACAATCTTTGTGTATTTTGTGAAGTACAATCACTGTGTGTTTTGTGAAGTATAGGTTTTATGTAGTATTTCAGCAAAACCATGAATTTTGTCTGGTTCTCAGGGAGAAAAACATTTGCATTGTCAAAGGTCTTAATTAATTAATTGACTTTTTGATACCAAAGAATAAAGATCTGTTTCAGAACATAGGCAACCAGGAATGGAAAGTTAGTTGTAAAAATGTAAAAATATGTGTCTAAGTAATACATTATTTCAAGAAGACACTGAATGATATTCTTCCTCATTTCTAACAGAATGAGAGAGAGAGAGAGAGAGAGAGAGACTAAGAAGGCATGGAGTTTTAGGAAGGTTGGGAGAATCTGGGAAGGTATGGATATACTGGAGGGGAAATGTTGATCAGAATATAGTGTATGAAAATGTTTTCAAGCTGGGTGATGGTGGTTCATGTTCTTAATTTCAACACTGGGGAGGCGAACACAGCTGGATCTCTCTGTGATCAAGGCAAACTTAGTATACATAGTGAATGTTATGATGGCAATGGTTACACAGGGAAATTCTGACTCTAAGAACAAAACAAAACACAACAAAAAAGTGGAAGTTTTTAAGAGTTATTATTTGAAAAAAATAGAATTAAATTATGTTTCCAAATACTTTCCAAAAGAAAGTCTTATTTCTACAAATATTAAAATATGCTTAAAGTAATTAATATACATTTATATATTTAACTATAGTTAAAAGAAATATTGATCATAATAAGCTGTATTATGAAAAACTTGATAAAGATAATGTGATTTGTGAAATATGAGAAATAGTTATACTGAAGTAAAATGAACTCAATTTTTATGAAATAAAAGTAGTACTTGAAGTGACAGAAGAAAAGGAGGAAAAAATGAAAGAAGAAATGTTTTTTCTATTACTAGAATTTTAGCATTCAATGTCCCATAGGTAAATATGGACAATAGTATAGTTTTCCAAGTTTCCGGGTTACAAAATCAAAGTTAAAGCAAAATGAATATAATCCAAAGTGAAAAAAAACTGCAACCTTTTCAATATACTATAAACTTAGCTACAAGTTTTAGAAGTATTTCTTTCTGTATATGAAATAATTCTGTATGCTGAATTGAATATTAAAAGCCAAGACAAGAAAAACAATTATAGTTTAAAGAAAACAATTGGTTGTGAGCCTAGCTCTTAAACATAAGCTTTATCTCTTGCTCAGAACATCAGGAGATCATGCTCCACAGAATCAAATAAACAGGGCTAATTTAGGCTCACAGAGACTGAGTCAACACTTACGGAGCCTGCATAGGTGTGTGCTAGGTGGTCTGAATACAAGCTGTGGATGTTTAGCTTCAGATTTTTGTGAGATTCCTGACAGTGGGAGAGGTGATGTCTCTGACTCTTTTGCCTGCTTTTGGGACCCTTTTCCTCATACTCAGCTGCCATCCAATCTTGCCGGGAAGATTTACAAGATTTAAGCCTAGTCTCATTGCATCTTGCTAAACCATGTTTGGTTGTAGCCCTGGGAGACCTAAACTGTTCTAAAGGGAAACAAGATCACAGAGAGAGAGAGAGAGAGAGAGAGAGAGAGAGAGAGAGAGAGAGAGAGAGAGAGAGAGAGAGAGAATGAATTTCTTCTCTTTATAAAAATAAAGAGTACACTAACCTTAGCCAATTTGCCATAGACTCAAGGCACATACATGAGAAATTAATTACTGTATAGACCACAATTTAAAATTGCCTTTACAAAATATGCAAATCAAAACAACTCTGAAGAGGAGAGAAGGCAGGTGGAGGAGAGGGACGAATGATGGGAGGAGAGGAGGGAGGGGACTAAATACTGGATGTTCAAAGTCTAAAAGTGAGAAACTTAAGAACCTTGGGTCATATGAAAAATTTCCAATGTTTTCCTAGCTTCATGTACATTAATATTAAAGATGATATTAGATATATTAATAAAGAAACAAGGAATTTAAAAAGAGCTGGCAAAAGCATCCTATCAAATGTATAGGGAATAGTTTTTATACCAAATAAGCTAGAAAGGATTGCAGCAGACAAATATTTAAACAGCATGATGTCTATGGAGATTGGAAATGGGGGGTAAGTACGTGAGTGTTCTCTATGACCAAAGTGGTTCATAATATACCTTCTTCAAACATCAGCTTCTTGATTTCTTGAGCAAGGAAACATGGAAAAATATGCCTTTTTTTGCTGGAGAAAGTGCATGTTGGGGCTATCACTGGAGATCAGCCATATAGTGAACAAAAGAAAGAAAGGAAGGAAGGAAGGAAGGAAGGAAGGAAGGAAGGAAAAGAAACACCTGGCCCACGGTTTTAATTTGGAAAAGACATAAGACATTCTTGTAAGTGACTCAGCACAATTGTGGGTTAATTAACCAGTCTTTGACCCACTGGAAAAGAGATATGCCATTAACATTTGACAAGATATATATGGATTCCTTTGATGTTTGTTCAATTTGTTCTATCATCCGTCTACTTATTTATTATTTATACCTCTATTAACATGTCATTTCACTGTTTGAGACAAATCTGGTGCAATAGAGAGTATTATTTGGAATTTCCAGGAGGAAGTGTTATTACAAATAGGACATGAAAAAAATCTCATCTTTGTCATTTGTGAAAATTTGCTTATAAAGGAAAAAAGCATTATGTAACTATGGCTCAAATACTATGAAATATTTGGAAATAGTTATCATTATGACATGTATATTAGTTTTCATTCTTCACTCATTAGCTTAAATATAAAGATGTTGCTATACTTAGCTATGATTATGGAGCATGTTGATAGAGCTATTTTGAATTATTTCCATTGGCTTGTAACATTATGTAACTTCGGTTTTATTTCTTCCCCCATCCATTTTAGATATACTTAAAGATATTCAGCATACTGTGGCTATGGTTTTAATATTGCATGTACATCAAAGGTTATGCTGTAAAGACATGGTAAACAAACAGAGGTGGTGTTGGTAGGTAGTGGGACATTGAGAACCCAGATTTGATGGAAGGAAGTTAGGTTGTTTAGAGTGTGTCTTGGAAGGAGTTATTAAGATCCTAACGCTTTGATCTGTTTCATTTGGTTTCTGTCCACCATGAGGCGAGCAGCTTTACTCTGCTGTGTGCTACATGGTATGATATTGTACTCTACGGCATAAATAATGGAACCAAGTGATCCTAAATCTATGAACCACAGTAAACATATCTTCTTTCCATGCTTTTAACCATAGTTATAAAATTTTGATTACCACTGTACTTTATCTTTATTATTCTTATTAAATTTCCATACATAATCATATTTCACGTGGTCTTGATTAATAATGAAGAGGAAATAAATAACAAAATTTATCAGACATGGGATATTTCTTTTCAATCACCACTAAAAATAATAATAATGATGGATAAATAAGAACTGAAAGTAATTATAGAGCTTATTTTTAATTTTGATAACAGCAGCATAAAGAAATATCTGTTTTTATTTAAATATATACTTATGTACAATATGAATATATATATATATATATATATATATATATATATATATATATATATATATATATATAGGCTAAAAGCTCAAACACATTACTTTAAAAGGTTTTTTGCATTCTCTTTCAATTCAAACTTTTCAACTATAGAGAGAATTATAAATCATAATTCTAACTTCAGGCTCCATTCACAAATGAGCATATTGTATCATTCTACCAATCCCAAACAAACACTCAACGTTAAACTTTAATTGAACAGGAAAAAGTGAATAGGCTCAAAAGAAGAATATGTTCTTATTTTTGAACCATTGTCTGTTTCCATAACTATGACTTGAGTATTGAAGAAAGTATTTTATAATGATTAAAAACTATATATAGAAACAAGGCAATGTTGGAATAGAATTACTCATGGCATAAATAACCCAATTTGATATGCTGTGATATAATTACTTATTTGTATTTCATGGCGACAGAAAAATATTTACCTTAGTTTCATTCATGATCTATAAACAATTCCCTTACTTCACCAAGAACTTGCATACAGATATTAATAGAAAATAAAAGTTATTTGTTGTTATGTTGTTGAATTCAGTGGTGGTGTTGGTGGTGGTGATGTTTGTGGCGACTTAAAAATTCCTGAAACAACTTAGAGGAATGGTGAGGATATGTGGAGAATTCCTTTCATTCACAACAGTTTTTTTATTTCCTACCAGAATGTTTTGATTCTAGCAGTATAACTGAAAAATGTTTAAACGTATTTTAAACTATGATTCTCTCCATGATAGGCAAACATTTGGATTTACTGAAAAACACTGAAAAAATGTTAGAAACTTAAAATACAGACTACTTTTAAGAACTCATCTAGAAGCTTGCATTACTCATAATTCCTGTACAAATGGAAGAAAGGCAGTGAAACCATTAGCCCTGTGGCCCTCAATCCATTTGGGAAGATCAGTAGCTGGCAGTGAATTTGTATTGCCCTCCAAAATTCTACCTTCTTTCTCAGAAAATAATTTAAATATTTTAAACTTTTGAGTAATGAAGCTGGGATATAAAAAATAAAACATTCTTGTGTTTTCTATATCCTATTTTTAAATTGGACAAGTCTTTGAAGTGAATGATTTTAATATTTAAAGTTTTACTCTTACTAAAAAGGTATTTCCTAATGATGAATATATAGATGATTCAGCAGTTAAGAGCATTTGCGGAGACTTGGGTTTAGTTTCCAGAGACCACATGGCAGCACACAGCTGTCTGCACTTCTGGTCCATGGAATTAGGTATCTTATATCAGGATAATGATGTAGTCATACACAGGGTTTTAAAATTAAAGTGTATATATAAAAAATAAAGTAATAAAATAAAGGATATGTTCTGGCATGATTATCTAGTTTATTTTGAAAAGTTAGTCATACATCTTATTACAATTTAATATATTGGGGCTGGAGTGATGTCTCAGAGATTAATATCACTTGGTCTGGCAGAGAATCTGTGCTTGCTTCACAGCACACCCACATAGTAACACACAACCATTTGTAACTGCAGTTCCCAGGGAATCCAATGTATTCTCCAGCCTTTGTGGTCACGGCATGCAGGTAGTGCACACACATGTGTGCAAACAAGACACTCATACACATGAAAGAAATAAATATTTTCCTAAAAGAGCGTCTCACTTTTCACAGAGAAGACTTTATTGTTATTTCAATAATCCAGCCTAATTTTTTCTAAATCACTGTTTCATCATATAGGTTCAGAATCATGCATGTGCAGGTGAAATCGGCGATTTGAAAGTGGACGTAGATATCATTTACCTAAAGCAAGTAGTAAGAAAAGAAACTACTACATCAGGCATTTCCCAGCTTACCCGTGCAAATGTAGATAACAGAACTCCAATGAAAAGTTTGGTGGTGACTTCCTGCTGTGCAGTCCTGAGTTTCTTTTAATGGGCTCGAAAATACCACTGAAGCAGCCTGTGCAGGAGGTTGCGACGTATTAATTCAGGTAACGCTTCATT
This sequence comes from Acomys russatus, assembly GCF_903995435.1. Taxonomy (NCBI): domain Eukaryota; kingdom Metazoa; phylum Chordata; class Mammalia; order Rodentia; family Muridae; genus Acomys; species Acomys russatus. Next base: position 105,052,813 of record NC_067137.1, on the reverse strand, counting down.
TTCCAGAAGCCCCTTGTTTAAGAAAGGTTATAAAAATACCTTTAAAATGAAAAGAAGGAGAAGAAACAGCACTTTCTGTAATGTGGTGAACATTTGACATTATGTGATAAATACTCTTGCCTTTCTCATCCAAAGTACAGCTAACTTCACAAACAATGCAAACTACACATGAGATACCATTAAGAAACCTTCCATGACTCTCCATTAATCCCCTCTGAGTATGACAACTTTGAGGGGAACTTCAGTTTACCCCAGTCCCTGGGGGTTACAGGGTTTGTTGTCTGGAAAGTTCATGAAGTCTGGATCCCGGAGTGTGGGTTTTCAGCAGTGCTGCCTCCAGTCTCGGCTGGAAGCCTTATAAGTGAGGTCTTTCATGTGGTTTTCACCATTTCTCACTCCAGCCTCTGAAAAAGAATGGAAACAAACCCTGCCAGTGTTTATGACAGCCCTGGAAGGGAGGTTGAATTTCAAGTCTGCTCTTGAAGGAGGGTGAAAGGTCAGCTTGGGAGTGAAAAGGAAACTAGGAAAGTTGTTCTCATCCTGCGCTGCTCTTCAGTACAATCTCCTTTTTCCTCATAGAGACCCCGAGCACAGACAAATGAAATTTGGTGCAAATGGATAGCTTCTCGTGATTCTGTCCTGCACATTTTCATCCATCATCATGCAATACCAGATTCACGTGACATAAAGTAATGCTTACAACCACTGTTGTTTATAAGAATATATTCAAGCATGTTTTGAAGATCACATTGTTGCTTCAAGTACACAAGACAACTGAACATCATAACATTTTCAGATATGAGGAGAGTCATATATTTGTTAGGGATTTAATTTCTTACCTTGACACAAACAGTGTTTTAAGTACTTTATTTTGCTTTGTCTTTCATGCATCACATGCCACACGGGTAGTGTGTGTTCTTAGTACTAAAATGAGAGAAAATTGCTTATTGTGATGCAATGACTTACATAAGAGAAGTGATTAATGAAGTACAGCTGGATTTGGGATCTCTGATTCTCAGGTTGTGGCCAGGCTTTTAATAGAATACCTTCTGAGAATCAAAATATGCACTGAATTATTTGCATAGAATTAAAAATTCAGACACATTTCTTTAAGATCCTGCAGAGGTGAAGTAACAGGAGATGTGCATGGTAGTCAGCAGTGCAAGTCAATGAAAACTTAATGAGCAATTACTAGTCATGATTGTACTTGAAAGAGAGAAATGCCGAGCCTGGGATGATGAGCTAACACTTCACAGAGGTTATTAGGATGCATGTTCGACAATGCCATAACAGCTATCCCACATTTGCTTGCAGAATAGAGAAAAGATGAAAAGAGTAATAAAAGCATATCAAGCATTGGAACATGTATTAAGTATAGACACTATATACTTAATCATTATTTGAATCATATCAATAACTTTAGCATGCCTATGATATTCTCTCTCTCTCTCTCTCTCTCTCTCTCTCTCTCTCTCTCTCTCTCTCTCTCTCTCTCTCTCCAGAGATTTGGAATTTTGCTTGAAGGAGGCAAGAATCCATCTGGATTACAACTATAATGTGAAGCTCAGAGTGTTTACACTCCTTTGTTCAAGACTTACCTCCAGCACATGCCATCTTATACTTGCAGTTTGCTTTCTTGGCATAGAGTAGTAAAATAGAGAATATTTGCAGTGAGTGTAGAATATAAAATGGAACTATATCTTCTGAAACTTCAGAAAGTGTGTTTCTTGTCAAACAGAGAAGGATGCATCAGAGATGGAATAGGGCAAAATCGTCTGATGACAAAAAGTCAAGACCGCTTTCTAAAGAGCATATTCAATCAGAATCCAGTTAAGGCAACGTGATAAAAGATGGAATATGTCTTTACCTTACATGCACAAATATTCATTTTTATTAACTACACTAAAATGGAAATATATTGTTATCTTTAGTCAGGTATATTGAATCATGTTCAATGTGAATATAAAGATTACCAAAAAAATTCAAAAAACAAAAAAAAAAAATGGTTTCTTTTCTTGTTTTCAAATTTCTTTAACCAATTCCAAGGGGAAAAAATAGAGCAAAATAGGAAAGAAGTAGATACTGGAAATTTTTCTCATTTTTTCTCTGCTTACTCTCATTTTATTTTGGCTGCATTTGCTAAATGGTCCCCCTCATTTGTAGAATAGAAATAATAATAGGCCATGCTTTATGAGACATGACATAATAGAGAAGGGATTTTTCCATCCTTGCCTCAAAGGAATACTATGATGCAAGTAATGGAGTCTTCATTTCTTATCTTATTGAGATCTACTCTTCCAAATACAGAAGGAAATGTAAGAAGACAAAATGAGAAAGGCAAGCCAGTGTGATAGGCATTGATGTGGACCCTAATCTTTTCATTATTCATCTCTGTGTACGTCTCTGTGTACATGATTGTAATAATCCGCATGCTCAGATGCTTTAGCTCAATAAAATTTATCTAATCTTTCACAGAATTCTCTGTCAATTGGTTTCATTTATGTTTTCAAGTGGGAAAATACAATTATATTGTCATATAATATGTCAACAAAAATTGAATATATACTGCAATCAAAACTGATTTAAATTTAAATTTCTTGTGTACTCACTGGTCTCTCTCTTTCACATATTAATTTTAACAATGTACCAGAATGTATTTAACTTTTATTTTTTAAGACAGGAGAAAAAAAGAAAGAAGATTGTTATTTTCAAGCTGTCTTCTGTTTTTACACCCAAGAGGACATGAGTGTAGGAGAGATGACCCTGCCTTTTGCTGGTGGCTGCATTTGGTAGCCTCAACAGAACAAAGCTGGAGAGTTCACCTTGGTGTTGTAGATAAGGGAGAGACAGCACCCGTACAAGCTCAGTTCCAACCCAGATCCAGATCCAGGGCTTTGAGTTGCCCCATACCAAAATCTAGATCATCTGTGAGTTGTTAAGAGTTGTTACAGATATGGACTTGCTGGTCCAAAGATGCAGGCTCTCTAGGACATAGGGCAACAACATGACAAGCAGGAAGAGTCCTTATATTGGGGGGACTTATACTGATGATATCACAAAAGGCAGAAACCTCAAACCAGACCAATGATTCATTGCAATGAACATTCACAATTAAAGATGTGTGGACATAGGGTTATATTGTGGAGCATGATACTGGTTGGTTGCGTGGTTTTCATTCTGTGGGAAAGCTTGCAAGGGCAAAGGGTAGATACAAGAAAATGGAGAGTTGAGTGGGATGGTGGTACCTAATGAGAAACTCCCAAAGAATCAATAAAAAGATTTTTTAAATTAGAAGTGCATTAGTGGTTTCCCTGAAGACTTTTTCCTAACAGCTTTGTCTCCTGATGTAGTCTTAATAGTGGAATTTCAGTTATGAAATTTTGTTTAGGGAATATAAACTCATTTTATCCATCTTCCAGTTGATAAGTAGATAAAACAAGGATGATGCACCTAATATGTAGAGAAAAACCTTAACCTATTTGCTTTTCAAAGTAAATGGCTAGCCATATGAGAATTTACAAAGTAATATAAGCATTTTCCTAATTAGACACAATCAATCAACCATTACTTTGAGCAATATCATGCCTCTTATTAAAAGAGTTAAACAGCCAGAAAATATTTTAAAATTAGCAAGATATCAATGTCTCCCTTGTGTGCTGTATGATTCAGGGGGTGGGGGTGGACTAAACTTTCAGATGAAAGGACTGCAAATAAACAGAGTATTTGGATAGTCATCAAGCAACCTTTCTTGTCTCTTTCATGTCTTTCTCTGGGAATGTATTAATCTTTAAAGCCCTCTTACATTATAAATATTGCTTATGGCACAAATCATGCAAATTTATTTCCTTTCATTACTTCAGAGCTTCCTAGGTCAAGAGTTATCATTCAGACATCAGCTGCTTCAACTAAACCATATTATGCAGTGGTGTCAGATCCCACTCAAATGCATGATGTAGTGCTGTGATAAATCCCTCCCAGCCTTTGGCAAAGTTATTAAGGCAGGGTTCTGTTTAGAAAAGAGGGTTTTAAAGGTTTAAGTGAACTATTCTCAGGACATTAAGCAAATAGAAGGCAAACCGTATAACCAACACTAAAACAAAAAATCCTTTCCAAATAGCAGGAAATGATGTCAGGAGTGTTAGAATTAAGGTTCTTTTGGAAAAATGTGCTAAGAAAGCCCCTTAAAGATGGTGGTGATTTTTTTTTACATTCATAATGAGCTGTCAAGGTGTCCAGAGAGAAGCTTCATAGCACAGCAAAAACTTATAAGAAGGAATTTAGAAACACTATCTGGAATCACTAATAAATTCATGATTCCACATGAGAAGAGGTAAATGTTCTCCTAATACCTGTTACTCTACCCTCTGAAAAGGCAAAGAGCCAGCACACAGCTCCTCCTTTACTGTACTCTTCAATCGGTTTGAGAAATTTCTAGGTTGAGGTCAACAAGAAAACAGGAGAGACTCTCTTTAGGCAGTAAGTAGAAAGTATCATTAAAAAGTAAATCAATGGAATTTACACTCCGTCCCTTGCACCGAACAGTTCTCATGCATGTTTTCTCTTTTTTTCTGGGGTAGGCGGTTTCAAGACAGGGTTTCTCTCTGTTAGACTTGGCTGTCCTGGACTCACTTTGTAGACCAGGCTGGCCTCGAACTCACAGTGATCTGCCTGCTTCTGTCTCCGGAGTGTTGGTATTAAAGGCATGCACCATCAGGCCGGGGTCATGTTTTCTTTTTTTATCAAGCATTATTTTTGTTTTTGTTTGTTGCAAACAGAATGTCACCTTGTAACCAAGAACTTCTTCATAATCACCATATGTCAACCTCAAGCTCTCCAAGGCAAGATTATAGGTGGACACTACACTGTCTTCCATCTTTGACATGGAAATTTTGCCACATACTTTTGCTGTTGCAATTAAATTAGTAGGTTACTAGAAGAATTTGTCAAATTACAATAGAATTCAAGTCATAACACATTTAATTCAACAGTGGGGTTACTTCTCTGGAGTCTGAAAAGATGGCGCAGAAGTTAGACACATTGCTGGGCCTTCAAAAGACAAGGGTTCAGTCCCCAGCACCCACATGGTGACTAATGCCCTTCTCTAACTGTAGTCACAAAGTGTCCAATGCCTACTTCTACTCACAGTAGGGAATGGATGCAAGTGGTCCACAGGTATTTATGCAGGGAAAACACTGGTACACAAGAAGTTTAATGATAATGATGATGATGATGAAGGTGATGATGGTACTACTACTACTACTAATAATAATAACAAAGATTATTTATATGACAATATTACCTGATTTTTTTACTTAGTAAAAGTACTTATGATAGTCACTAGGATCATCACATACACCACTATTTAGAATGAGACTACTTTATTGGCCTGACAATCCTTCATGTTGTAATCTTATAATTGAGGTGATCAAAACAGGTATATTAAAACATGTATAAAGTCTACTCAGCATGGACATGCAGGGAGTGGATACCGAAAGAGCTCTTAACTCTGATTTCAACTCTATATTGTCTCCTCTATTGAACCATGAGTATTGTTAAAGGACAGGCTAACTTTTTCCACAAACACAAGGATTGAATTGGAATTCTTAGAGCCCACATTAAAACCTGTGCATAATAAACCATGCTTTAAAACAGTTTTGTGTGGTAGGATACCAGGCAGGGCTACTATCCATTCTGAAACTAATACTAACTCCACATTTAGGAAATAAGTTGACCTTCCTATGCATATGCAGTGTCATATATCACATATATTTCCTCTCTCTGTCTCTCTGTCTCTGTCTGTCTCTGTCTGTCTCTGTCTCTCCGTCTCTCTGTCTGTCTCTCTGGCTGTCTCTCTCTCTTTCACACACACACACACACACACACACACACACACACACACACACACACATACACACACACACACACAAGCAAAATAAACATACATTTAAGGAAGATTTTTTAAAAGTATACACTAAGGTCAAATATTTGATTCTTCTCCAGATTTCTAGGAAAGAAATAGCCTTACTTAAGTCAATACCTAATTTACACAAGTTAAAATGAACCTTGGCTAGGGGATGTAAAGTTTGATACCTTTGTGAGACAAAGAAGTGCATGATTTTATATTCATACTTTTGATCATTTCTGGTTCAGGCAGGAGTAGGAAGGCATTTTTTCCACTGATGATATAATGATAATATAAGTGAAATGATGAAGAAAAATAATTTTCCTTTGCTGGCCATAAACTACGCATATGTATGACTTGTTAGATGACATGAAAGAAAAACATTGGCAGAGAATTAATCTGCATCTTTATGTTTGCTGATAAAGAAATGCTGGAAACCTGGAAAGCAAAGCTGAAGCAAATGCAGTCCAAAATACACAGTATCCTAAGGATGTGGGTAGGGGGATGTGCTGTAGAAGCTTATCACTGTAGTAATTTAATTTGTTACAAGAAGAAAAGCCAGGTTAAGTCAGCTGTTCTCCATATAAGGAGTGGAGCTGATCTGCAGAGGAACACAGGAGCTCTGTACCTTTAAGTGAGACTGCATGAACAGAGAAGAGTATATTAACGCTTAGGTTTTAAATAAATGTTTATTTGTTCTGCTTTGTGGGAAGGTGCATGTCAAGCTGCCTCAGAGGACATCAGAGTGGTGCGTAGAGGAGTAGGTGCACTTCTTCAGACACAGGTCCTAGTATTGAACGCAGGTTTTCAGGCTTGGTCTCAGGGGACTTCACCAAGGAGTCATGTTTCCTGGTTATACACTAACAGCAGACATATAACATAAATAAAAAATAAGAATTAGAAGAGCCCCTTAAATGAAGAATTGGCTTTAGGGAGTAAATGAAATTAATTTTTCTTTTTATCTCTATTACCACACATGAAAAATGATACAGAAAATAACATAAACATTTTAAGCACCTCTTATGCCATAAAAATATATCTGAAATCTGGAGTTTCAATTCAGGTGAAACTTCTCACACAATAATTTTATACTGAAATTAATCCTTCTTTTCTTTATACTGTATATGTGAACTTTCTTTTCTGTGTTCCTCTTAGTAACCAATGAATCAATGAAACACAGCCTAGTCCATTGTTCTTAAGACTGTGTGCAACTCCTAAATGTGAATTTTCCCACAGAGATGAAATAGATACATTCTTGTAAACTGATTTTTCATCTAATAAACCATTTAATAAAAGCAACATGGCATCCCTTAAATGAAATTTAGTTTCAATGACTGTTAATTTTTCAAATATCAAGTCCTAGAATTGAAATGTTTAGGATAGAAATAAACATACACTGTATATTTCAGTTTGTTTTAGTCTTGATAGAAGAGTCAAAGTATATTTTATGACAAACTCAGGTACAGGAAATTGATAGATGAACAGAAAATGGCAAGAAGCAGAAGGGAGTGAGGCAAAGAGAGAAGTAGGGAAGGAGTAAAGAAGAGAGAATGGAGGTAGAAATGGAAGAGGCAGTAATATCTCAATAATTTAGTAAATAGCATCTCAATAATTATTACAACCAGTGAATTCTAAAGACTGCTGTAGTCTATCAAATAAGATGAGTCTAAAGAAAGAGAACTATGTTACTGAGAAATAGCTAAATCATCAGAGAATCAGAGACTCCTCCATACACCAACCCAGTCAGCTCATCCAGTCACATCAGCATTGAATGCATCTTCTTCCTCTGTAGCCTGAGGCAGCTCCTCTACTAGGGAGAAATGATCAAAACGCAAGTAACAGAGTCTGTGTTAAAGACAGTCCCTGCTCTCCTTTCTAGGGGCCTCACATGATGCCTGAGCTGCCTATTAGGTACATGTATGTAGAAGACATATGTCTATCCATGCATGGCCCTTGGTTGGTGTTTCAGTCTCATCAAGCTCCGCTGAGTGCTGGTTAGTTGGCTCTGTTGGTCTTCTTATGGAGACCCTGTCACCACCATGTCCTTAAGTACCTTCCCCCCCACTTTCCCACAAGAGTCTCTGTGCTTTGCCCAGTGTTTGGCTGTGAGTTTCAGCATGTTTCAAACTGTTGTTGAGTGTAGCCCTCCAGAGGACAGCTATGTTAGGTTCCTATCTACAATCATAGCAGAGTATCTTTAATAGTGTCCTGGGTTGGATCTCTCCATGGGGTGGGTTCCAGTTGGGCATTCGCTCCATCTCTGCTTTATCTTTATCCCTGCACTTCTTGTAGTCAGAGTAAATATAGGTCTGAAGTTTTTGTAAGTGGACTGATGTTAGCCTCCCTCCACTAGGAGTCCTGTCTAGTTAGAGGGTGTCATTTTCAGTCTCCATGACCCCTGCTACTAGTAGTCTCAAGGAGAATTACACCCATATCTTCCCAGAAGCCTACCCTGCCTTGGTCTCCAGCTTTTCTGATGTATTTTTAGTAGTGATATGAAACGGACTAACGTTCATACCCAATCACTTTTTATGTGTTCCGGCATTGTGAAAAAATTGACAGTTATATAGAACTGAAATAAAATGCGTATGTGTGTGGTCTGTGTGCATGTGTATTCCTCTGCATATGTATCTATGTGTTTATGTGTAAGTAGTTATGAATATTTAAGGATATAAATGTTGAGGTTCAAAGTCTATTTTATGTATTGAGAAGTGGTCTTCCATTAACCCAATTCTTGTGTGTCTAGCCCTCTAGCTACTTTGTCCAAGGAATTTCCTATCCTGTTTCTGGAACAGTGAGATTATAGGCACACACAATTACTAGTCAGTTTTTCATTTATTCTAGGAACCTGATCTCCCTTGCCGACACTTTGATCAGCTGGCATTTTACCTATTATCTGCAGTATCCATATTATTTTAATGTAAATATTTTTAGATCTTTAATGAGCATGCTATCATCAACTTGTAGCATACATGTTTTTCTTTTATTAAAATGGTTTGAGGCAGCCAAGAAACTAAATCCAGAAAAGTATTTAAATTAATTATAGTTTTTTATAAGTCCATAAATATTATTTTCCTTGCTTATCTTTCATACTTTCCTTACACAACCATTGTACCAGACATATTCTTGTTAGAAGCTGATGTTAATTATTGAAAATTTACAAAAATAATAAATTTAAGATTAAAGAAGGATAAAGGAGAAATAAGTTTAGAAATATCTTCTTTATCCATGTGTATTTAATTAGTCTTCTACACAGACTCCTTTAAAGATATAGTTAAGGGTTTATTGTTGGTCTGTGTGACCGTTAATCTTTATTATCCACTTGTCTGGCTTTAACATGAAGATAACTTACTGGGCACATCTCTGAGTTCACGTAAAGTGAATTTGGAGTGAGAAGGAGAGACTGGAATTGAATGTGGACAGCAGCATCTATGGCCTGAGATCGTGGACTGAATAAACAGAAAATATGCTGTACAGTAGCGTTTATTCCTCTATCGTGTGATTGAGGACACACTGTAGCCAGCCAGCTCATGCCCTGTTACCATTCTTTCCTCCACCACCATGGCCTGTATCATATTGAAACCATGAGCAAAAATAAACCTTTCCTTTTTGGGTTATTTTAATTGGGTTTCTTACATCTGCTATGCTTCTCCACTCTTATCCCTTCCAAAATCTCAACACCAGGTAGGAGAGACAGAAGGTTAGTGGGAAGAGGGAGCTTTGAGATATATTTATTACTTCCTGCTGATTAAGGGGATTGAGTTCCTTGGAGGAAGTGCAATATTTGTCTCCTCAGCATTTCTCTAACTTTTTGTCTCTTTTCTCTGAACCACTTGGCAAAGTAGAAGTAGGAGGAACACCTGTGCCCCTCCTTTGGGGCTCTGGTCTTTTTACACCCTCTCCAGGGTCACCAGAATTAAACTGTCTTCATCTGGCAGAATCATGTCCCTGCCAGAGCACATAAGACAAACTGTCTCCTGCTATGGGCAATCTGAAATATCCCCATGTCCTACACCTTGTATTAAAATAAAAGTGAGTTTATGTTTTTAGCTACACAAAATTCTTACTACATTGTCTTCCTGACATTGCCTTTCTCCTGGTATCTATCCACACAATAGAAATGTAACTAGTACAATATAAAATCAGCATTATAGCTGGTTGCAAATACGAGTAGTTGCTAGTTTTACATCTTATTTAAATTAAGAACAATCGGTATTCAGATGTCAACACCAAAGTAAGAGAAACTTCATACGTATTACAAGAATCCACAATCTTCCTGGTGCCTATTCCAACACAAGCCCTAATCAAGAGTATAAACTTGGTCTACATCCCCTTTCTCTGTGTCTGACATCATGCGGAGCCGAATAGAATGGAGGTGGGAGGGAGGGGAGGGACAGGAAGATAAGAGTGGGGAGATTTCAATCAGGATATAATGTGACTAAGTTATAATAATAATAGTAAAATGTTTTTAAGAGTCTAAACTTTGCTGGGCATGGTGGCACATGCCTTTAATCCCAGCCTGGTCTACAAAGTGAGTCCAGGATGGCCAAGGCTACACAGAGAAACCCTGCCTCGAAAAACCAAAAAAAAAAAAAAAAAAGAATCTAAACTTTACAAGGTTTTCACTTGCTTTTCTGTTTGTTTGTTTTACATGATGATGCTGTTTCATTTTTCAGAAAATGACCTTAATTTTGCTTCAGATGAACTTAAGATACTTTCGCTCAGAATGAATATAGACATTTCAGTAGCCATGGTGTCAAAGACACATAGTTGTAGAACAATTTTGGTAATCCCATGCTATCCTGGATGTCAATAAGCTAGTGCTTCTTACTGGCTGCATGCCTTCCCCCCACCCCCCAGTTTGCACACCCCTCAGGACTTACATTTATGCTGAGCCAAGGTCCCTTCTTTCTCCTTTACTTCTCAAGGCTTTACCTTTTCTTCCTTGAGTGATTTTTTTTTTTTTTAATGCATGGACAAAGTAGGTCAAGTAACATAAGCCATTGTCACTCTACACTAAATCTTTCAACTTTTTTAGAACTGCCCTGAAGCTAAACTTTTACTAAGAATTTATGATTAGTATGGGAATGCAGGGCTGTATTCTTAGTAGCATTTCCTTGCGCCAAGGAAAGAAATTGGGAATCTCCATTGCAACCGGGTTTACTGCCTATTTGAGCACAGAGAAGCCATTACATATCATAAACTATTTTCTTCATTAGAAAATGTAAGTAACAATGCACTTCTTGCTCAAATCCCCAAGTTCTTGAAAGACTGAGTGAGTTAACCCAGAAGCAGAAAGAATCAAATGGTATATACTCACTTATATCTGCATACTAGCCCAAGGGGCATGTCCCACGAAAGCCTTCACTTACCAGGAAACTGGGACAGAGGGGAAGGCATCCTATTGGGACTCTAAATGAGAGACGCATGGGAGAATAGCAAAATAAAAGGATACAGAGGGTCCTAGAAATCTACAAGTAGAACAATATGATAGGCAGATTTGGGCCCAGGGGTCCCGCTCAAACTAAGGCACCAGCCAAGGACAATACAGGAGGTAAACTTTAAACCCCTACCCAGATCTAGCCAATGGTCAGAATATTCTCCACAGTTGAGTGGAGAGTGTGATACGACTTTCTCACGTACTCTGGTGCCTCACATTTGACCATGTCCCCTGGAGGGGTGACCTGGTGGCACTCAGAGGAAGGACAGCAAGTAGCCAAGAAGAGACTTGATACCCTATGAGAATATACAGGGGGACGTAATCCCCCTCAGGAACAGTCATAGGGGAGGGGAATAATGGGAAAATGGGGGTGGGGGGGGAGGAATGGGAGGATACAAGGGATGGGATAAACATTGAGATGTAACAAGAATAAATTAATAATAAAAAATAAATAAATAAAAAATAAATAAAGTTGTATAGGTGAATACACACACAAACCACTAAAGCACATTAAAATAGAAAGGCCCTAGTTTGTCTTTGTGATGAATCAGATAAACTACAGTCAACCTAGTTCTTTAAAGACTCAATTCCATTCTGTAGTTTCAGTTTGATTTTCTCTTTTACCTTTGAAATAATAAAATGCTATAACACATCTTGCATAAGTTGAGAAATGAGTAGGATATGGATATAAAAATATCTTGTTTTCTATTATAGGCATTAGTTGCTGGATGATCAGCAAGCTGTAACACTGTTCTTTTGTTTCCAACATTGCTACTACTATTACTACCAAAGAAGCCCAGAACTTGTGCTTTTTATCAAAAGCCCTTTGGGCAATCAAATATTCTGACCTAGTGACTAGATATGCTATAAAAGAATGCTATGCCATTCATGACACACAAATAATCTATTGAAAAAATGAATGTTAGAATTCAAGAACAGCTAATGAAAATAATCAGATTACTGGGTAGGTGATCCAATGCAAATAGGCAGTTATTCTGAACATTTTATGATAATCTCTATGCTAGTAAGTGAATATTTTAAATATATTGCATATTGTATAAATGAACATAAGTACATTTAGATTTTAGTTTTGTAAAATGTGTTTTGTGAATAAACTGCAATATAAATAATATATTTAGATTTACTATCCTTTTACTCTTTCATAGTTCCTTTCTTTTATATATTGGTTCATTTATGACATAATCCCTGCACATTTTCTGTGCCAGCCAATATTGCACTATGACAATGAATAACTATAAGGTAATCTAAGCTCTCTTACTGCCCTCTACTAATCATTTTGTGCAGTCTTCTTTTTTTTTTCTTTTTTTTTTATTAATTTATTCTTGTTACATCTCAATGTTTATCCCATCCCTTGTGTCCTCCCATTCCTCCCCCCCCCCCCCCCATTTTCCCATTATTCCCCTCCCCTATGACTGTCCCTGAGGGGGATTACATCCCCCTATATATTCTCATAGGGTATCAAGTCTCTTCTTGGCTACTTGCTGTCCTTCCTCTGAGTGCCACCAGGTCTCCCCCTCCAGGGGACATGGTCAAATGTGAGGCACCAGAGTATGTGAGAAAGTCGTATCACACTCTCCACTCAACTGTGGAGAATGTTCTGACCATTGGCTAGATCTGGGAAGGGGTTTAAAGTTTACCTCCTGTATTGTCCTTGGCTGGTGCCTTAGTTTGAGCGGGACCCCTGGGCCCAAATCTGCCTATCATATTGTTCTACTTGTAGATTTCTAGGACCCTCTGTATCCTTTTATTTTGCTGTTCTCCCATGTGTCTCTCATTTAGAGTCCCAATAGGATGCAGTCTTCTTATTATTGAAAAAATGAGGTTAAAGAAGAATAAGGGAAGTTTGATATAGTAAGTCCTGTACTAAAGAGTAATCATGAAAATGTTAATGGAGTATTGGCTTTTGTTCAGGTAGCCTGATGAAGGAAAGAGTCTGCCTTTCACAGTAGGAATAGCAGCTCTGAGAAAAGACTATGCTTGGAGGTTTCAGACAACATGAGATTCAAGAAAGCTGTGGTGACAGAGGGAGAGAAAGGTTATACAGAAAAGAAAGCATCAGAAGTATATTACACTGGGACCTTCGAGCTTTAGAAAGCACTTTGGCTTTTGCTTTGAGACTAATGGAAAACATTGGTAAGATTAAGAGCAAGGACTTGGCCTCACATGACCTCACAATGTTTTAACAGTATCTCTTAATGCAAAGAGTTGATAATAAAATAACTACATACTCTGCAAATGCAATAATCCAATTGAGTGCTGATGATGCCGCAGGCAATGTGGTACAAAGAAGGCTAAAAGTGTTCAGGTGATATTAGCGACTTACTTTTTAAAATGTATTTAAAATTATAAATATATAAGGTGTGTGTGATGTACAGAACAATTAAGGCTGTTTTCCTGCTTTTTGTATGAGCAGGAAAAAAAAAGACATCTGTAAATCTTCATTCATGCCATATGAAGAATTGTATCTAATGATAACTCATAGGGGTTCTGTAGCCAACAAGAAGCTTTGTCCATGTCTAGAAGTTCATGTCTCAAGCAGTCTCAGAGCTATTCCCATATAGTAGGATTAACAATATGTTACCTGCTTCTTCTTCAGTTTAAATTCTTCCCATCCTGATTGTATCTCCCTTCCTCCTCACTCCCAAGCCCTCAATAGTTCCTGCCTCAAAAATATGTCTGTCAGATATATTGGGCCAGAAGGCTGAAGATGATGCTCCAATGTTATAGAGAGTTTTGGGTGACTATTGAGGTAGCAAACTGTCTCTGTCATCTTCTCATTTGGAAAACTACTAACCTGCACTCCCACTATACTCAGTCAATCAATTTTATTCCTTCTCAGATCTATGATGGGGTTGAAGAGAAGATAGTTTAGTTCTATGATAAAGCTTAGTTGTTTAGAGGTTAAGATGTTTTTAGGTCTAAATATATTATTTAAATTGATAATGAAGAGATATAATAGATACTAATTTACATTCAGAATGCCAGTTGCACATAGCTGAAACACTAAGAATGTAACAATTATATAATTCATGATTATGTCATGGTTCTTCTTGCAGTAGGTAGTTTATTGTATATATGTGTAATAATATGAAGTTATATGTAAAAATGAAAAAATATTCAATAAAAATGTATTTAATATAACTTGGCTGTCATGTGTTTGGTTTCTAAACTTTATTCAAAATGGTTTACTATTAAGGGTTGAAGAAAGGCTCTGCAGTAAGCACATCTGCTGTTTCTCCAAAGAACATAAGTTCATATTGCAGAATGCAGTTCAGGCTATTCAAAGTCATCTGTACCTGCACTTCCCCAGGGACAGCCTTTCTATTTCAGACTCTGTGAACACCCAAATGGTACATGTGATATACAGTCACATAGACATGCATGTAAGTGCAAATATAGTAAATCATTTAAAAACATTAGTAGTTAATATAAGATCACAAAATAACTTAACTTAAAAAAAGTTGAGGTACAGTACACTGAGTCCTCTCCTGGATTTCATTTGTAAGAAGGCCAGGTCAGCAGCTAATTCAACAAAATTGACTCTTTGTATATATTTCAGGGTATGCAAATGTATTGTTTTCCTTTCTGTATAGTTAGTTATGCCAAGTATTAAGGGCTGCCTGGTTTTATGTCAATTTTTACAACAATGAATGAAATCTGTTGCTATTTTAGTGACCTGAAAATAATTGACTAGATTACTCTTAGGTTTACAAATTGCATCCTTATTCATAGGTTATTGTAAATTTCATTAGAAAATATATTTCAATAAAGAATAAATTAATATTGATTACTTAGACTTATTATATTTCATAATTTTTCAAACTTATCAGAAATTTAACATTTGTGAACTCAGTTTTTTATCTTCAGGATTTATATACTTAAAAGACAACTTTATGAACAACTAGATTGTAAAGAGTATCATGGAAGAATGGGTTTTATTCTAATGATATTGAAATGGCATTGCTATCTCAGGGATAATGAAAACATGTTCTATAAAGATGAAAACCTTTCACATGGATTTGAACATAAGCATACCAATGAACAAATCATCACTAACCCAGTAACTGTATTGTCAGATTATATACAGAACTTCAGCCCTTGATACAAGAAGTTGCTTCTGA